>NC_068317.1:12461237-12777225 GCF_025860055.1 Xyrauchen texanus
GCATGCTCTGACGAATATTCAACAGTTCATCTCTGGTGAAACTGATTGGGGAAGAGTGACAAAAACATGACAAACAAACAAAAGTAACAAAAACGCTTGAGAGCTCCTCACTGTAGCAGTCATCTGTGGCGTCATACTTGTACTCGGTATCGGTGTCATCATTTCATATTTCCGTGTACGAGTATATTAATATAAAATGACGTAATTGCACGTGTTGCTTATTGCTTCGAAGACTAGTTTGAAAATGTGAGAAACATTTTAATGTGTTTAAACCATTTAAATCAACTGCCTTCTCTCTCGCCGCACATTTGTGTTTGAGTGCGCTATGATCAGAGCCAGAAACACTGCAATGGCAAAAATATTTTGTTACATGTAAAGACAAAGCTGGAAAAATTGATAGGAGTTACTGTCTGTCACTTTTCTTCAGCCCTATAACAGTATAAAGCAATTAAACTGAAGAAATGAATTGACTGATGACAGCTCAATCACATTTAGTTATGTTGCTAGTTAGGTTGAAAACCTGCCACAGGGTGTCTGGTAAGAGACTGGTCAGTAGATGTCCGATATTTGGGAATAACCCGTTTATTTGTCACCACATCAACTCAGATAACAAAGTAGTTGTCCTTAATCAAGGTGTATAAGTAGGTGTGGTTTTTCTATGGTAACAGAAAATATAGGCAAGTGTAAACATACATAATAATAACATTATATGTTTTAAAACAGGTACATGATGAGTATGAACAAAATACGGAAATGAGATTAATAAAGAAAGAAAAACAAACTTGCTATGTCATACATTAAATTACACTCTAAACAGTTTGATCTGCGTCTCATAGTTTGTCAGCGGTGCTCTGTCTGGGCTTGTTACACGCACACGCATTAAGTAGTTTACAACTTCAGAATACCTCAAACGCAGTCTTTAACAATTGAAATGCATCAAACACCGATGAAATATACATAGATTACATCAATATGAACAACTAAGTAGATATATAACATCTTATATACAGCACAACATCGTTCCAAAGACGTGACAACTCCTATAATTAACCTCAACGAGCTAATGCTCGTTATAACGGCAAACTAAATATTGAACAGGTCTAGGATTGCACATATAATTGCTAGAAATCAAGTATAATACACTTACTTTGCATTGACGCACAACACCCATGAAATTAACAACTAAATGTTATTTACAATGGCAAAAATACAGCGTTAGTGCTCCGACAGAATCAACTCAACTTCACACAGAGCACTGTGGGCGGGATGTTCGCATGCACGTAGATCAGCGAACGCTGATTGGCTGCTATGCTGTATGCTGTGCGTCGATCAATCTCGGCAAAAGAAAATGATTTGTGTCAGAAGGCATATTACTAGTAATGGCCTTTTTAACAGCCGCCCCCAGATTCGGTAAAGAGAATCTGTGCAATTAAGAAAAGGCCTCCAAGTAACAGATTGGTTTACAGTCATTCAGGAATGGTAGGTAATTGTATAATACGTGCTATTGGGCGTGTGTACGTCTTTGCACCCACCTTAACATTAGCCGTCCTCACTCTGCCATCAGCCCCAGGGAAGACTTCTGACACTCGTCCCACCAGCCAAAGGGCTCGAGGCAACTGTGGGTCGACTATCATCACTGTGGTGTCAACTTGAACGTTGGATGTGTCACCTTGCCAATTCTGACGGCTTTGAAGACCAGGAAGGTAAAACCTCAGAAAGTGTCTCCAGAAGTGGTCTGCAAGAACTTGACTGTGACGCCATCACCGCTTGCTTAACAGCTCTGACTCTGGGTATACCACTGGAGGTAGAGAGGAATCCGGCCACCCCATCAAGAGAGAATTTGGAGTGATGGGGTCTGGATCAACAATGTCAGAGGAAGTATAACCCAAAGGTTTAGAGTTTAGTATTCCCTCAATTTCTACCAACACTGTATCTAGTACTTCGAAGGTAACTGCCTGGGCTCCGATAGTGGCTGTCAGTGCTTGCTTAAGAGAGCGGATTTCTCGTTCCCAGCAACCTCCGAAGTGAGGAGCATTTGGGGGGTTGAAATGGAATTCGATCTGGTGTCTGGCAAGCTGTCCCTGAAGTTCAGGGGCAAGGGCTGTGAATGTTTCTCTGAGTTCCCTTTCTCCTCCCTTGAAATTGGTGCCCTGATCTGATATGAGTTCGAATGGGGTTCCATGTCTGGCAGTAAAGCGTCTGAGGGCCATGAGGAAGGAATCAGTATCAAGGTTATGTAATATATCAATGTACACTGCTCGAGTGGTTAGGCACTTAAAAATGATACCCCATTTCTTTTCAGTCCTCCTTCCGACCTTGACAGCATAAGGGCCGAAACAGTCCATACCTGTAGAATAGAATGCAGGTTGGTATAGTCGTAGTCTGGCTGGAGGGAGGTCTGCCATTTTGGGAATTTCTGGCTTCCTTCTCCATTTCTGGCACTCTACACATCTTCGTTGGTACCGCTTAACGACATGGAAACCTAAGCCCGCGGACGGGCCCTTAAATGTACAAAATAAAAGTATGCGATAAACAAAACTGCTGTGTGTTACATTGGTACACATGCCACATATCTTTGGAAAGCTACATTTCTTGATTTTCTATTGATATAAACCATTTTAAGATACAATCACAACAGCAGGTACAATCTATATCTTTGTCAGACCACCAACATATAAACAACCAATAACAAAATTTAGGCAACTCACCTATGAAGCTTCATAGTAGTCCACTGAGCCATAACTTCCCGACAAAAACGGTGTTGTTTCATTGTCAAATGTCCAAATGATCAAATCAAGTAAAATGTTTAGTCCAAATCACATTATTACATCAATAAATATCCACAGACTCTTGTTGCATCATTTCAAAGCACCTGGCAGCTGTGCCTAATCTTTCACATATAATCGGTACTAACTTCAGTTCAGATGTAAACATTTCCTATATCCGGTATCAAAATGGAAGCACGCACTCTGACCTTTCGATTGACACCTCATTTGACCCAATAGGAGCTTCCATGCCCTGTCCAAAGCCTTCAATACCCAACCACAGTCTGTGTCGAATGTAAGGGCATACCCACTTTCCTTTGTTTACTGATCAAACCAATTACATTGAAGAGCGGAAATGACTGACGCATCGTATAGCCAATGAAATTCTGAAAACAGTGATATGCGGCTTTAGTAGAACGATTAGAGCACGATTCTGTTATGCGTGTGCGCAAACTATAATCTTCTTTACCCACTGTTTTGCGCCTCCGTGCGTAAAGCCATTGGAGAGTTGTTTTGGAACTGTTTACACATTTGGCGATTTAAATATGGTGAAACGGACGCAAAAAACAGGATTTTCACCTCAGGATGTGATATAAGAAGGCATTCATTGTGAAAATTCTGAGTTTGGAGATGAAATTTCTGAAAACAATACGGATGATTTGGAGGCAGAGGAAATATGGAGAGATGAGACATTGCTCTGGACAAGTAAGTGTTTTCTTGTGTTTTATAACATATATTACTGTATATTCCGCATAAATAAGCTTTAGTTTGAATAATGAATACACATTTTGTAATAACCCTTTGTCGTGTGTTTCCTCAGTGAGTGTTTGAACCGTTTGTGCGTGTTTTTAGTTCATTGTTTGTTTCAGATCTATTGACATGCTATATAGATGTTTTGTATATTTACTGTAAATATATATTTATATATATATATAAATGGACGAAATATATATATATATATATATATATATATATATATATATATATATATATATATATATATAAATAAATCAATAAATATAAGTTGAAAATAAGAATATATGTTGCGTTTGAGAGTCTATTTGTTACAATGCGGGGAGGTGGGGGAGGTGTAGGCCCATCTATTTGTTACAATGCTGAATTCATGGGGGGAGGTGTAGGCCCATCTCTTTGTTCCATAGTACATTGGCAAAGTATACAGTATTTACAGTAAATATACATACAATAATACATATTTACACACTCGAAAAGAAAAACTATATATATATATATATATATATAGAATACAGAAAAGATGGAAAAGTTGTGTCTAGCTTTCTAAATTACATTTATTTATTCTCCCCACTCAGCAAGCGGCCACATAAAGTGGAGCAGCAGGACAGCACCTCATCAAGAGAGGAGGGCTTTCAGAGAGACCCTTGCTGAGGAGCATGGCAGAGTTGGGGTCTCACTCCACAGCCAGACCCGTATCTCCTGCTCCACGAAGAGCACATCACAGGCCGTTGCACATCACCAAATCTTGCACCGCTGGTCGTCTGAAGTGCAGGCAGTGTCATGCAAAGACACCAGTGAAGTACTCTTCCTGTGTTGTGCCTATGTGCTTTGTACACAAATGTGACTGCTACAATGACTGGCATGTTGCTAGAAACATGTAAAATTTTATAATGGTTTGTAAATACTTTGTGTAAAAATTCATGTAAATAGTTTGTTGTGTATTTTTTATATAAACAAATTGTCCACCATAGCACTAGTTTTGACTCTTTTATATGCACAACATTTAGTTTCAAGAAGGGAAAAGGCACTCTAATGTGTTTATGCATCAGTTACTCTGTGTCAGCAAAACTAATAGTGGATCTGGATATGGAATATGATAGCTCTAAGTGTCATCTTTCATTAGAGCCCAAAATTATGACTGTACGTTGAAGCGTTCAAAAGTAGGAGCCTTTTTGTCCTAGGTTACCAAAGGGTCCTTTTGGAGTATCCAAAAGGCACTTTTGTAAAACGCCTGGGTGTACCCTTAGAAAAACATGTGTAAAATATTAATTTTTTATGGTATTGTTATAACATTTGAACTTGGACTAGGTAAGGATTCATGCTGTGATCCCATTGTGTTCTCAAGCTAATAGCTACAAGTTATAGTCATCTGCAGGCATCTGTATGCAAAAAAAATTTCAGGCGGAAAAAAAAAACTTCTATTTCATTGTGTTCAAACTTCTATTACTCAGAATCAGTAGCACTTACAGTAATTCTGACTGCTGGGGAAAAAACTTCAGAGTGTCCCCTTTCAAATGTGACCAAAACCATGCATGTACTCCAAACGGTTCAAGAACAGCTTTAAATTTACTTTGGGTATGCCTTGATTAGGCGTTTTAGGCTAATTTTACAGGATTGGGAAGAGGTTTTTAACCGCTTCCCTAGTGCGGAGAATCCAGTACCTGCGGCGAAGTTCAGCAAATACTCTCTCACACCCTGGGTGGTGGAGTTTGGCGTCATAACTTTGTATGATGAGCTGTGTGATTGTGTGCTTCGGATCAAGAACGATTGGGTGTATAGCATCTCGCTCAAGATAGGGGCTTTGACGTAGGCGACCTCCAACTCGAATCAATTGGGTCTCACTGTCAAGTTCAGGTGCTAAGGCTTTTAAGCGGCTGTTATGGGTTAGAGGTTTACCACTCCTTAATTGTTCAAGGTCTAAGGGGAAAGAATCCTGTTGGGACTGTTGTAAAAGAGTGACTTCAGCATCTCTGTAGGCACTGGCTGTCAGGCTACCGGTGGCCGCCCCGTGAGAAGCCGTGGACTCTATCAACTCTTGGAAAGTTATATGCTGATCAAGGTTGGGGACTGAAGGGCTGGTTGTGAAGCATGCAAGTGTGCACAAACCTGTCTTGCGCAGTTCCTCTCCATCTACATCCACAGGATGTGGTATTTCAGGCCACGACCTTGGAGAGTCTTTTAAGAATGATGGTCCTTGATACCAGTGTCTATCTGGACCAAGCTCATTCAAGGACAGTCCCCGTGTGATATCATCAGCTGGGTTACTGGAAGATGGCACAAACCTCCATGTATGCTTCTCAGTGATATCTTGGATCTCTGCCACCCGGGTGCCAACAAAGACCTTGAATCTACAAGATTCAGACTTGAGCCAGGTAAGGACTGTGGTTGAGTCAGTCCATAAAGTTACGTGATGAATGGGCAAGGTTAACTCAGCACTTACAACTTTGCCCAGTTGAGCGCCAGTTAGCGCAGCACAGAGTTCTAGGTGGGGTATTGATTGCTGTTTTTTTGGCGCAACTTTTGATCTTGCTGTAAAGAAAGAGACCTCCACGTCCCCCTGCCGGTCTTCTGTCCTTAAATAAGCGACTGAACCATATGCCCGTTCAGAGGCATCACAAAAGATGTGTATGTCTCGTTGACTTTTTTCTTGGTCTTTGGCTGGACTGGTGTAAGACCTTGGGAAGGCAATGAATGGTAGAGATGATAACTCTGCCTCCCACTCTGTCCAAGCCTGTAGTAGATCAGGGGGAAGGTTTGGATCATCTCAGTCCCTGTTTTTGTCCCACAAGCGTTGGACTATGAGCTTAGCCCTGGTGGTGTACGGAATGAGGTAGCCCAGGGGATCATATTGACTGGCCAGCGTTCGGTAGATGTTACGCATAGTGATTTCAGCACTCTTTTTGGGACGATACCGGTAGGAAATGGTGTCTGTTTGGTGGTTCCAAAGCAGTCCCAGAGTAGATTCTTGCGTATCTGTTTGGCCATGAGAAATCCAGAGCTCAGTACTGACTGATTTCAACTCTGAGGGCAGATGGTTTATGGTTGACGGCTGATTACTAGACCACTGTCTCAATTCAAAACCACCATCTACCAGTAGGTTCCCGATTTTGTCGACGAAGTTTTTGGCTTCTTCTGTCGTAGTAAAGCTTTGCAGGCAATTGTCGACATAAAAGGACTTCAAGACTGAATACCTGACATCTTCTCCAGGTTGGCTGTGATCAAGTACATGCTTTTGAAGGGCGTACACTGCGCAACAGGGACTGCAAGTGGTCCCAAAGGGAAGGACCTGCCACTCAAAAACACTAGGTTGTTCCTGTACATTGAGATCTCTCCAGAGAAAACGCAGTAGTGGTCTGTCCTCTGGGAGCAACCTGATCTGGTGGAACATCCCACGTATATCACTGCTGACTGCAATGGAGTTTTCCCGGAACCTGAGCAGAACAGCGAGTAAAGACGGTCCCAGTACTGGTCCAGGGAGCAACAGCTCGTTGAGATTTTGGCCCTGATGTCGGAATGAACAATTAAAATCTACTCGGTCCTTCCCATTGTGATGGACCATATGGTGTGGGATGTACCATGATGAACCAGAGTCCTGTTCAGCATGCTGTTTCAGCTTTACCACATAGCCTGCATGTTCCAATTTATGGATCTCTGCAGAGTAAGCAGCTGCTTGTTCTGAATTTTTCACCAATCGCTTCTCAGTGGCTCTCAGCTGTGAAATCACTGCCTGTTTGGGAGCATTAAGTTGTGGCATGGTTTTGACTCGCAAAAGAGGGGTGGCATATCTCTTTACCCCATCTACCTCAACCCTGACTGTTTTTTCATCCAGGAGCGCTATTGCCTCATGGTCTTGTCTGGATCTGGTATTGTTTTTTTCACTGCGCCAAGGTAACACATCCATCTGCCAAAGTCTTTCAACATGCTTATAAAGATCTGTCTCAGAAGATGAAGTTGCGATGAAAAAACAGCATTGTTCATTGGTCTCCCTCTGGAGATGCTGCACAGGACCCTGCAATGTCCAGCCAAGTCGTGTCTTGATGGCAGCAGGACCCCCTGGTGGACCAAAGCAGACAGGCCCTACTGGAGTAATAAGATGAGGGCAGTCTGAACCGATAAGTAGCACAGGACGGACATTGTCTAGATTGCGCAACGGGAGCCCCCTCAAGTGTTGATATTTCTCCCTTAATGCTCTGACTGGATGCGTATGTTCAGCCAGGCTCAGCTGCTGGGCTGTAAATGCACCTTTAATGTGGAATATCTTTTTAGGCTGCGACAGTGGGAAGATAGAGAATGACACCGCTGCACCACTAAGGACCTGGAGCTCTTGCCTGACTGTGCGGAGTGGTTGGTCTTTTGGGTTACCTTTGAGGCCGAGCTGCTGAGCAGCACTGTGTAAAAGGATGGTTCTTTCTGACCCGTCATCTTGAATGGCATAGGCAGTCATGCTGTGTTTTCCATTCCTGAGGATTACTTTACTGATCTTCAGTAGGACTTTTCGGCTGGCAGGAGGTTTTCTTATGAGAAGAATCTCATTCATGGTATTCAGAAGACAGGAATTGGTAGTTGTGGTAGCAGCTTCGTTTTGCACAGTCTGTGATCTCTCCGCACTTCTCACTGTAATGTCATGAAGAACTAGCAAATGTCGGCTGTTACACTGCTTGCAGCGCATCTTCAGACTGCATTCCGTTGCTTGATGGTTTCTGCCACAGCGCCAACACCGATTGTTCTCCTTGATCCAGTTACGCTTCTGATTGGTGGTGAGTTGCTTGAAATTTTGACAGTTATTCAAGGAGTGCTTAGTATGATCGCAGTAGGGGCAGTAAGGCTTTGATCCAGCTTTCCAGGTCGTAGCTGATGTCATTGTGTCAAGCAGAGCTTTCTCAGTGTTGAGCAGAATGTTAGTATACTTATGAGAAAACTTGTGGTCTTTGATTATCTCTCTGGTCCGTGCAGTAGGCCCTTTACGTTGGCTGGTTACAAATCTTGATGTGTCATCCTGCACTTGGATTTCGTACTCCAACCATTCAGAAAGATCTAGAAGTGTTGGAATCGGAACAATGTGTGGATGTGCAAACCAGCGAAAACTTGACCTGAGATCATGAGGTAATTTTCCTAATAATCTGGAGACATGAGAACCACACTGCAATTCAAAGTTGCCCTTCCTTCCGAGTTGCCCCAGCATGCCAACGAGTGACCGAACTTTAAGTGCGAACAGTCTGAAGGCTTTTATGTCTCCGCTGCTGATATTTGGGCCATCCATAAGTTCTGCTATTCGTTGTAATGCAAGCTGGTGTGGCTGACCAAACTGCTGATCCAGAGCGTCCATTGTTCTTGTGAAGGGGTATTGAGAATGGCTGTAAGAATCAGCGATGAGTAGCGCCTCTTCTAGCTTGAGATGGTCTCTGAGAATCTGAAATTTAAACCTCTCTGTGGCATTAGCAGGGAGTGTATTCTCTAAGGCGATCTTCAAATGTGAGAACTCTCTCGGGTCTGGATGTACAAAATCTGGTATGGTGGGAGTAGGGCCTCTGTACATTGACTCTGGCTCAAACTGGCGCACTTTACTCTGTGAGCCGTGGGCCGTTCTTTGGCGCCAGGCAGAATCATAAGGTGTAGAGGTTGCACACGCTCTCTCATATGGGGGTAGATATTCTCTTTCAGGTTGGTAAAATTCCTCCTCCTTTGGAACCTCCCAACTGGATGGCTGGGCACATGGAATGTCATAGGGGGAGTAATCGTTGTCTCTGAGTTCAGCCACAGGAGCGGAAGAATGTTCATGATCTGAGTTGATATCATGTTGTCTGAAGCGTGGTACTGGCACAGGCCTAAAACTTCTCTCAGCTGACTGCATGTTCTTTACACGACGTGGTGCAGGAATAGGCTGGCTAGTGTATGACTGACGGGCAGGAATAACAGATGGTAGCGGTTGAGCCACAGGCCGTTGTTGTTCTACCTGAATCTGTAGCTGCTGCATCTGTTAAGTTAAGTTAAGAGAGCTCTTGTGCATATTGCTGATTTGTCTGCTGCAATGCATCCCTTTCCTGCTGGATCGGATTGACAGTGCGAAACATGTTCCTATTTGCATGGCGAGAAGTAATATTTCTTCGCTTGAGAATGTCATTCTCAGACCTGCTTAGTTCAGTGTTGGACCATTCTTCTGAGCTAAGGGGCTCATTACCTGGGATCTGTACTGGATCGGATGCCATTGCACCCTCCTGTTGGGTTTCACCCTCTGACTGATAGGAGGGCATCTGAGTGTATGGTGACAGGGGTTCGGGATACAAGAGCTTAGTCAGGGAGAAACCAGTGAGATCATAATCTTCATATCGGGCGGGAAGGGCAGTCTTCCTTCTGACACGCCCAGTTGGCTCATCTTCTGCGTGTGCTGACATCTTATAAGCCTGTAGCAAGTTTCATCCGGCTCGAAGGACCATGAAGAAATGAATTGACTGATGACAGCTCAATCACATTTAGTTATGTTGCTAGTTAGGTTGAAAACCTGCCACAGGGTGTCTGGTAAGAGACTGGTCAGTAGATGTCCGATATTTGGGAATAACCCGTTTATTTGTCACCACATCAACTCAGATAACAAAGTAGTTGTCCTTAATCAAGGTGTATAAGTAGGTGTGGTTTTTCTATGGTAACAGAAAATATAGGCAAGTGTAAACATACATAATAATAACATTATATGTTTTAAAACAGGTACATGATGAGTATGAACAAAATACGGAAATGAGATTAATAAAGAAAGAAAAACAAACTTGCTATGTCATACATTAAATTACACTCTAAACAGTTTGATCTGCGTCTCATAGTTTGTCAGCGGTGCTCTGTCTGGGCTTGTTACACGCACACGCATTAAGTAGTTTACAACTTCAGAATACCTCAAACGCAGTCTTTAACAATTGAAATGCATCAAACACCGATGAAATATACATAGATTACATCAATATGAACAACTAAGTAGATATATAACATCTTATATACAGCACAACATCGTTCCAAAGACGTGACAACTCCTATAATTAACCTCAACGAGCTAATGCTCGTTATAACGGCAAACTAAATATTGAACAGGTCTAGGATTGCACATATAATTGCTAGAAATCAAGTATAATACACTTACTTTGCATTGACGCACAGCACCCATGAAATTAACAACTAAATGTTATTTACAATGGCAAAAATACAGCGTTAGTGCTCCGACAGAATCAACTCTCAACTTCACACAGAGCACTGTGGGCGGGATGTTCGCATGCACGTAGATCAGCGAACGCTGATTGGCTGCTATGCTGTATGCTGTGCGTCGATCAATCTCGGCAAAAAAAAAGATTTATGTCAGAAGGCATATTACTAGTAATGGGCTTTTTAACATAAACAGACATAAAACTCAGTCAGGCTCAACGCAACAAAACCAGAAGAATCAATCAATACTAAAGCTGCACTGTCCTCTCTGTGAATGTACAGAACAATATGGATAAAATAACAACAAGCATGTGTGTATGTGTTAGCTGGGATACTTTTAAATTTAAGCTACACCCTATAAAAACAGTCCTGAATTTTCATTTGTAATGACTGAAAATGCTAATATTAGCAATATTAATATATCAAAAGCATATAGAATGGTATATGTTAACAAACACAAAACTACTTGTATCAGTACTCAATATTGGGCGATACCCAAATCTAAGTACTTGGTACTTTGATATGGCTTTCAGAAATTGGTATCGGTGCACCTCTTATATAAAGCTGTAAAAAGCTCCTTGATCACATCTGATTTTACACAACTCATGTTGTCTGGAGTTTTTTGTCTACTGAATGTTCTTAGAAAGCTATTTTTTCAATGTTTTGTCCATGGAATGACCCAGAAATAATTTACACTGCAGTACAGCCCATTGGAGAGACTGTACACCTATCCCTCATAGCCTCATTGTCATTCCTATAAAAAATCAAAGATGGCGCTAGCGTGAATTAGGCCTATAGGGGGTTAGTAATTGATTAGATAATTTTTTCAGTTTTTGGGGGGGTGAACTATGCCTTTAAGGCTTATATTTGATGTACTAAATACAGACATTAAAATTAGCAAATAGTTATTAAGTACACGTGGTATTATAACCTTTTAAATCATTTAATATACAAAATGTACAGACGCAATTATGGTGTGTGCTATAATTCTTACTTTGTTTTTTTTCCCCCAATTTGGAATGCCCAATACCAATGCACTCTAAGTCCTCATGATGGCATAGTGACTCACCTCAATCCAGGTAGCGGAGGACAAATCTCAGTTGCCTCCGTGTCTGATACCGTCAATCCGTGCATTTTACCTGTCTTGTTTAGATGTGTTTATGTTCATGTCTTGATTCCATGTCTTTTATTTAAAAACGTTTAGTTCCTGTTCATGTCATGTGATGTCCTGTTTTTCCCTCCATGTTCATGTGTCTTGTTTTCATTGGTTTATTGTTTCATTATGTTGTTATCAGTTCTAGTTGTTTCATTGGTTCATGGTCATTGTCTTGTTATCTTGTTTATTAGTTCAGTCTTGTGATTGGTTATGTTGTTCAGGTGTTCTCCAAAGTACATGCATTTATACCCACATGTTTGCCATTGTCCTTTGTCGAGTATTGTTAATGTAACACGGTTGTTTTGGTCAAGTCCAAGTCAAGTCCAAGTCCAAGTCCAAGTCAAGTTCATGTTTATGTTTATGTTTAGTTCTCATTTATTGTTAGGGTTTTGGAATTCACGTTTAGTTTAATAAACTGCACATAATCTGACATGTTCGTCTACACTTCATGTCATCGTCTCCGTCCTTGCCAGCATTGTTACATTATCACGTGACTTATTGAGCGTGTTGCCACAGAGACGTAGCACATGTGGAGGCCCACGCTATTCTCTGAGTGCCACATCACCATTAGTCTTCCTGTCAACCTGTCAGTCTTTAAATACCACTGCGTGTGGGCAGCTTTCTGTTTCTCCTAATTTGCATATTGTAAAACTTGATGAAATGGCTTGCAGAGAATAATGGTCATGCTTAATTTACATTAGATTTCTAGGGAAAATTGTTGACATTATGATTCTCTCTCTTAAAGTTAAACAAATGATCATCAATTTAATAAAGTCAAGGAAAATGTCTTGTTCAAGATTAGTAAGTTCAAGAAGTATACAAAGTGCATGATACACCCCTATATAGCATTACAATGTCCTCAAGAAACATTTTTGTAAAAAAAAAAAAAACAGCGAAACTCATTGGGCAAATGTCCAACCCGGTCTCATGAAAAGTCCTAATAATTAGAGTTGGCTCATACAAAAATTAATAACTTTTCAATGAGCGAAGTTATTACAACTTTTCCTAAGTTGATCCCTAACCAAAATCCCAAATCGTAAACCTAAATAGTGTTGGAGTGTTGGAGGCTAGCTGAATCAAAGTAATGCCTGTATTGTATAGTTTTGAAATTCTGCTTGTATTGGTGTTATGTTTGTAAGTCGTACCTGTTAGCATGAGCCAAGTTGTATTATATCTTATGATTTTGGCATCTTGTACGACTTATGAGTTGTCATGAAACTATTTTTGTTTCTAAGTTTGATCACTTACAAAGTATTAATACTCTCTCTTCAACAAGCTGCACAATTTGAGGTATCATTCATGTTTATAGCAGAAATGGCATGATTACATTGAAAGTCAGCACAATGTTTCAGAGAATTCCAGTACCCTCAGCCACATTATGCGATTCACCGACAAGCGCCATCTCCCATCAGACATTTTTGCATCAGCTCAGGTACATTTACTGTCTCTGGTGTGACTGGAACTGTGTTGAGTCTGCAATGTGGGAGACCCAGGATCAGATCCAGCATAGAATCCAGGAAGTAGGCCTAATAATGTTCACAAAAACTGTGAAGTGTACAATTCGGATGTTGCATTTTCCCTTCTGACATAACATTTTATATTCCACTTATGGTTACATTTACATTTTGGATTTGGGTTGAGAGGGTGCAATTTATATATATATTAAAAAAGCATTCCTCTTTACTGTATTAAAGCCTGTACAGCTGAAAACAACTCACTTAACAACTTGTTCTTGATGGCCCTCTGTGGACTTTTCACCTGGAAAATGAAGCTCACACGTGCCCATACACCCAACAACGCTTACTGCTTTGGCCACTGGGGCAGTGTTTTGAATTTCGGTAAGCACAGACCGATTTTAGCTGAAGAAAAGTCAACTTACTGTTTCAGATTTCACTGTGAGATCAGTTTGCTACATATAGGACGAGTTGCATATTAAAGTTTGATACTTGGGGTTAGGGGTTCAAATCCCTAAATCTAAGCTTGCACAATGGTAATAGTGATGCTTACCTTAGCAAGAACCACTTATAATCCCTGTCCTGTTCTCAGTGGGCACTGGTAATCCGCATTCACCACACTGTGTAAGACACACAATGTGCATAACAGCACGTACAGTCATAGCCATGATAGCAAAGATTATCTGTGTAAACAGGGTGACCTTGACGATGAAATAATCATAAAGGAAATATAATAACTTCTGCAGGAGAGGATTATGGGATGGAGCCAAAAGCAGCCAGACACTGAACAAAAGCCATTAATCAAAAAGCCTAATTCAGCGTTTGATAAAACAGCGGCTGAGATCCAAGTGCCCCTGAAAATTACTTTCTTTGGGCTCAAATCCAGATGGTATGTCAACGATTTAGGATGCAATTTAGAATGCCTTCATTTGTAAAGGGATGTGATGAACTGGACTGGGTGAAATTGTTTTGATAATGCTGCATGATCGATCACATATTTGTCTAAGACTATGCAATATCTTTCCAGCAACAATTTGAAAACGTACAAATCTATTAAGCACCACAATATGACTTCTTGAGAGCAAGCAAGCTGAATACAAATGTTAATTTATTTTATTAAACTAGATTTTTGGTTCTTGCACTTGCAAAATTAGCCACCACAAGGTTGGATAGGGTGTTTTGGGTGGTTGCCAGGACATTGCTCTGCAGTTCCTAAGTTGTTCTGAGTGGTTTTCAGCATGTTGCTAGGTGGTTACTTTGTCTCTATGATATTCTGATCCCTTGGTATGGCTCGGGCTCCTTTAATGTAAGTCTATGGATTTTTTGTTGTTGTTGTGAAATGTAGAATTGTCACTGATAAATCTGTTTTAAAAGTGTGTACAGTTTATTGCTAAGAGTAGATTCATACATTTTTCATTACATCCTTGTTGCTAAATTACTTTCAAATCCAACTGTGGCCACACCTACGCACTTGATTTTGTTTTCCTCTGCTGCTTTAATTAACGGGATACAAAAAGACGAACAGTCACAGCTGTGGGCGAAACAGGGAGTTGGATATTATCATAAGAGTGTTTTGGTGACTTGATTTATTCTCTTTGACAATGCATTTCAGTCTAATTCAAAGGGTGGGTTGGTAATTACGTTACCTAGACTAGGGTTATTAAACTGTAGGTTACAAAGATTATGTGAACAAGGCATCCCGAGCCATTTCCCGAAATATAGATGAATTATGCAGCCAAACAAATTATGTGCATAAGGAAATAGTCCATTCATATGAAGTGAATCTATGAGAATGAGAAAAACAACAACTACACTGTCATGGTTGTCAAAAACTGACCTACCTTCTAACTGAGTTACATAAAACACCCCTATAAATCTATCCAGTTGCAAAAACTGGACAGCTTTGATTTGGTATATAAAAACTTAAAAATAAAGGCATATTATGAAGTAAAATATAAACAAAATATTAAAGATTCTGGATTACTTCAAGGGCACTAATAAGCAAATTTGTGATTTTCAGATTTATCAGATTTCCATGCTTCCATTGAAACACACAAGATGCTGAAATCATAGTGGAAAAACATAAATCATCAGCTTTTGTACAGACTTGTGGATTCCATGTCAGTTCAAATACATGCAGTCATTAAAGTAAAAATAGGCCATATTAAATTAAATTAAAACATTCATGCCAATTTCACTCAGTTGGCAATGTTGACCATATCATTTGAATTAAAAACAAAATAGATGCAGTTTCACAAGTGGACATTTAAACCCCACTGTATATATTTTAATAAAAGGACAACCTCATGTAATAGCTTTTAAAAAACAGCTGGTAAATAAAATGCTTGTTTGCAGTCTCAGCGTTATTGACTCTAAATAACAACCCTTATTCAGAAGTGATATCGGTCCCAATGTGTAACCATTATTTTAACAACTTTAGACAAGACAATTGCCTTTTCAGTTAGAAGCTGCATATTTTGGGGAGTGCGTGTAATTGCTTTCTAAATTCATTTTCAATATCTCATCTCCCAACACCACTTCAGAAACATAATGTTGAGAAGTGGCCTTGTTAACAGCTAATTATTGGTTTTAAAGATGCCTAGCCCCAGGCCTGATAACCATGACATGAGAAGCACAAAGACATCTGAGTAGAGACTCAGTTCTCATAAATAATAAATAATGCAATAACAATGCAATGAATGCTTTCTCAAGCATCAGTTGGGTTGTTTTAATGTCTTCTGTTCCGAACAAAATGTATAATCATTGATTTTTTATTGTATTTTATTTTTTACCCCATATTAGCCTTTCACATTACACACCCTTATAAGTATGCAGTAACTCAAAATGATTGCTTCACAAAACAATTTACATTTTTAATGGCTACATCTCAAAAACACAGTGTAGTTTACGTTAAGATTGCAAAGACAACAGCGCCCTCTGCCGGGAGAGTTTGTCTCAATTCCTTTGGCTTCTTTGACACTGCAAACCACTGTATTGCAGTGATGGTTTCTTTTTGATACTCTACATGAACATTACTGCTTTTAAAAAGAGGGCTGACTTTTTCTGAAACCTTTTTCCAGCCTTAAAGTAAAGCTTGGTGACTGATCTTTAGACAATAAAACAAGCACACGCAAAAATCAATTCGTCTTCACCATTGCACACTCTCTTCATCAGCAGCTTTTTCAACAAATTCTCGCGTTTGAAGCCAAACGCGAATGCAGAAGAGATTCATCAATGTCAACCGCAGCTGGATGCAAGTTTGAGCTATTTTTTGCTCGCAGTCTGAAAGGAAACACAGCAAATAAACTTTAAATAGTTCAAGCGTCTGCCTGCTCCTCACATCTCACGACATTCATTGTGGCTCATATACAGTATACACCAATCAGCCACAACATTAAAACCACCTGCCTAATATCTTGCAGGTACCCTCTTTGTCATTGTCCTCAAACCATTCCTGAACAATTTTTGCTTTGCGGCAGGGCGCATTATCCTGCTGGAAGAGGATATTGCCATCAGGTAGTGTTGGTTTGAGTCCACCATGGTCAAGTCAGAATCTTTAAACAATCGAGTCCGAATTCATCTGTTCAAGAATCTGAATTAAAATTGTAACCGTAAACTCAACATCAATATTTTAAACTTATTTTAACCTTCACAACTAAGAAATCAATTTGTCAATATAAATGCAAAAAACAAATGATTAGTATCCTACTGAACAAACTTCAAATTCTAATTGTGTTCTGTTCACATTTCAGTCATTTGTTGCTTTTCCTCTACACTCAAACATAGACTAAAGAAAGCGAAAGCTTTATTTATTAGCGAAAGAGTTATTATTTCGATTTTATTTTTACTTCATTTTCAATTTGTCCATTCAATTTAGTTTTAGTTTTATCTAAAATTATGGGTGAAATTTTTTTAATGTAATAATGAAATACATTTAATGTGTTTAATACATTTAATAAATTGTAATAATAAACCATTTAATAATGCCCTTAAAATTAAATACAAAAACATAAAATAAAAACAGAAAAGATCAGATACCATTAAAAGAAATATGTATATAGTATTCAGTTATATATTAAATCACATCCACATCCAGCAATGGCAGATTTGCAGATCCTTGGCATTCCAGCTGTCAGTTTGTCCAGATACTCGGGTGACATTTCACCCCACACTTCCTGTAGCATGACTTGTCGGGCACTTCTCACGCACCTTACAGTCTAGCTGATCCCACAAAAGCTCAATGGGGTTAAGATCCATCACACTCTTTTCCAATTATCTGTTGTCCAATGTCTGTGTTTCTTTGCCCACTCTAACCATTTCTTTTTGTTTTTCTGTTTCAAAAGTGGCTTTTCTTTGCAATTCTTCCCATAATGCCTGCAGCCCTGAGTCTTCTCTTTACAGTTGTACATGAAACTGGTGTCGAGTTTCTGGTGGTAATCTTCAGTTCTTTGGCAATTTCAAGCATTGTATAGCCTTCTTTCCTCAAAACAATGAATGACTGATGCGTTTCTAAAGAAAGCTGTGTTTTTGCCACTTTTGACCATATATTGACCTTAAGACATGCCAGTCTATTGCATACTGTGGCAACTCTAAAACAAACACAAGACAATGTTAAGCTTGATTTAATGAACCAAATAACTTCCAATTGTGTTAGATATAATGACAAGTGATTTTCTAGTACCAAATGAGCAATTTAGCATGATTACTCAAGGATAAAGTGTTGGAGTGATGGCTGCCTGAAATGGGGCCTGTTTAGATTTGATCAAAAGTTTCTTTTTTCAAATAGTGATGTGCTGTTTTTTACACCAGTAATGTCCTGACTATACTTTGTGATCAGTTGAATGCCACTTTGGTGAATTAAAGTACCAATTTCCTTCTGAAGC
Source organism: Xyrauchen texanus (assembly GCF_025860055.1). Classification (NCBI taxonomy): domain Eukaryota; kingdom Metazoa; phylum Chordata; class Actinopteri; order Cypriniformes; family Catostomidae; genus Xyrauchen; species Xyrauchen texanus. The sequence continues at coordinate 12,479,434 of NC_068317.1, forward strand.
AGCAAAATCTGTACATTTTTCCAAACTTTTTGCCACCAGTGTATATACTGTATACTGCAGTACTACACTTCACACTTTTCAGTCTTCCTGCTGGGTCCAAGTGTAGCCTACTTCCCTAAAGTCAAACTCACCTTGGGCTAACATTTCTTTTCATCTTATTTGGATAATAAGTGAACAGAGACTTTTCCCCTCGCTTGTGATCTTCCTTGTATTTTCTGACTTTTTTTGCCATTGAAAAGCAAGTGTCAGCTTTACAGGTAACACACAGAGGTTGCGCTACAAATATGTGATGGACTGAGTTGTACAATTTCCATCATGGTCTATTTCATCCATCATATTAGTTTAAATGTCCCGGATACATAGTAAATTTGATTTTGTCTCGATATAGTCAACATTTCCAGTTAGAAATGACTTTACGTAGTAAGCGAGAGTCTCGTAATACATGTGTTCTATTTAATAATTTGTAGAATTGGGAATGTACTTTTTAAAGTGTACTTCCTTTATTTATATTTCTGAATGAGAGCGGCAGAATGGCGATCTTTTTCCCACACACATACAGCATGGGTGCGGGTGACAAACTTGAGTACCCCAACATTACATACCAACAGGGAATTCCATTGCTATGAAGGGGCTTACGTGGTGTGCAACGATCGTTAGTTAGGTGGTACATGTCAAAGTAACATCAACATGAATGCCAAAACCCAAGGTTTCCCAGCAGAACATTGCCCATAGCATCACATTGCCTCTGCTGGCCTGCCTTCTTCCCATAGTGCATCCTGCTGCCATCTCTTCCCCAGGTAAACAATGCACACGCACCCGGCTGTCCACATGACCTAAAAGAAAACGTGATTCATCAGACCAGGCTACATTCTTCCATTGCTCCATGGTCCAGTTTTGATGCTCACAGGCCCATTGTAGGCAAGGCCCATTGTAGGCATCAATGAGCCTTGGGCACCCATGACCCTGTCGTGAGTTCACCGGTTGTCCTTCCTTGGATCACTTTTGGTAGGTACTAACCACTGCATACTGGGAACACCCCACAAGACCTGCCATTTTGGATATGCTCTAAATATCCATCACAATTTGGCCCTTGTCTAAGTCGCTGAGATCCTTACGCTTGCCCATTTTTCCTGCTTCCATCACATGAAATTCAAGAACTGACTGTTTACTTACTGCCTAAAATATCCCATAAGATAATCGATGTTATTCACTTCACCTGTCAGTGGTTTTATTGTTGTGGCTGATCAGTGTATATTCCAATTTATTGTTATAGCTTACATGCTATTAAGAGCCTGCCTGATTAAACACCTGCAATATCCTGACTCAAACCACAGCTCATGTGTGTGTGGAAAAATGAATCAGAAATATATCTCCTGAGAAATTATCCTTTGTCTTGATTATCTTTACAAATGGTTTGAACAAACAATTAAAACATTTTATACAATCATAATGATATACTGTAAAAATAAATTATCCCCAAATGAAAATATATTTTTGAATGCTGGAAAGATTCTGTAAGTCTTTCAGAGCATGGAAATACAGCCAAAGAAGAGCAAATATATAAGCACATTTTTATACAAAGCATGAATGAAGACAGTCACTTGGACAAACTTCACTCTGGTTGACACAGAGGTATGACTGATGGACTTTCATAATGTCCTAGTACACTTGGAAAGATTATAAGAACTGAGTACGTTAAAGATTGAGAGAGAATTATTCAAATTTGGTCTCCAATACAGTATTTTTGAAGTATATTTGTTGACAGTTGTCTTTATCATGTGTGTTGGAGTGTATCCAATGCTCTCTAAATGAAGGAAATCGATTGTACAGCTTACAAGAAAACCTTAAGCGAGAGGGAGTGAAAAATCACGCTTTTTCAATGTCAGTTTCAGTTTACTGAACTATTTCCGAATGGCCAAGCTGGAACTCTGAGTATAATTGGCAGTGTCACAAGAATCGATTGGTGCAATAGATGCGGCAAGAAACCTTGTTGAGTTGCCGGGATCTCTGAGCCATTTCTAAAACACTTCACAATCAATTGCCCCGTAAATTAGAAAGTGGAGGAAGGGAGGGGGTTTGTGCTTGAGATGTCGATACCAAAGGACTAAACAAGCTTTCTAATCAGGGAGCAATTTAAAAAAATATACCGGTATATATAAATAGATATTTTATTTCAGAGATACAATAAGAATCAACCCTCTTGTTCAGTGCCCAACTTGTGGATGCAGAAAGTATTATTTTTTAAAAATACTTTTTAAAACAAAGCAACTATTTAGGTGGTGCCACAATGCCTAGATATTTCTATGTGGTTGGTAAGGTTTTCTAGATCATTTTAAGTATACAAAGTGGTACTGGTCCAAGTCAATACCACCTCAATATCTCTTTGGTATTATGGTCCCTAAATAACGTTCAATTTTTTCCTTGTTTTATTGCACCAAGGGAAAATCTGAAGTCTTTTCACTTGGAAAAGTAGTATCACACATCTCCTTAACAAGCAAGAGGTGTCATTCATGTCTATAAACAATTACAAACAATACAGTTACTTGCCAAAGTTTCATATATACTGTAGGATTAAGAGTTTGTTCAAATCACTAACCTTCAGTATGAGCAAGCAATAGTGACTAGCAGGGCCGGCCCAAGCCTTTATGGGGCTCAAAGCAGAATTTGATTTGGGGGCCCATCGGTGCCGCCAATATGATTGACTATTGTCAATGCTTCATTATTCGCACACTATAAATCTAACACACTCATTATCAATTTTATTAGTTGTAGCTGTGTTGCTTACCACATACCAATGTCTGCCTGGCATGTTTTTACCCTTCTATGGTTTTTAATTGTAACAGTAGCAAACCCACAAGAGTGGTCAGGTGTTAATTTAGTACTACTTACAGTACTAAGTAACAAGTTAACCGCTTTAATTGTTCTTGGTTTAAAAAAATTAGCAACATGCAAAAGTGCAGAACAATCAATTACAAATAAAATAACTTGATAAACAGTATTAATAAATGTATACATTTTATATATATATATATATATATATAAATATACAGTAAACTGAGCAAATACAAAGGCTGCAGTGCTAATAGCTTACCTGCCACATCCTCTGAGGTTGAAACAGACATGGAAGAGTAGGATCAGTGGATGCAGGTGCTGGTAAGTGCTCCTCGCCTGCAGATGCCATCGTCATCGTCCATGACCTGATGAAAGATGAAACATTTACATTTATGCATTTGGCAGACGCTTTTATCCAAAGCTACTTACAGCGCACTTATTATAGGGACAATCCCCCTGGAGTAAACTGGAGTTAAGTGCCTTGCTCAAGGACACAACGGTGGTCTGTGGGGATCGAACGAACATCCTTCTGCAAAATAATAATAATAATAATAATAATAATAATAATAATAATAAAGCTAGCCATGCTAGATGTCATATTAGAAGGTAATGCAGTTGTCGTTCAAAAACAAAAAAGATCTCACAAAAGGCATGGTTTATCCATATAAATATATTGATCAGGGATTGTTGAAAATGCACCTGCTGTATCATCATCAGCTGTAGCACTGGCACTTGGGGCAGGTGGCATTGGTTGTGCCCCACCTCCAAAATATTTCAACAGTGCTCCAAGGGAATTTTCATAAGAGTACACTGTTGACGGAACAGAATGTTATTTTAACAACATCAATTATTATACACAGCAGCAAGCCATCTGTACACCTAAAACAACAACTCTTAATATATAACTAGCTAATTGAGGCATAATGATATTGGAATATAATCGCAAAGACCCCAAAACGGTAGGCTAATGTAAATAATTTTAAGCTGTTATCAGTACCAAGTTTATGGAACAAAAGCTTATTTTTATTAAAAAATATATATACCCAGGAACAAGTTATTCTTACACAAAAGACAAAAACTTTCATCTAAAACTAGCTCAGTAATATGTATTATAATATATTAAGATGTCAAGGCTATTTATGGATGTTTAATCAAACGTGAACTTTCCTAAAACAAGAAGATATGATGCCTAGGCTATGCTAACTAACTAGCCAGCTAACGTTAGCTCGCAACATAGCCTAGCTACTTAACATGCCTTTATCTTGCTGTTTTTTCTCTTCCTCGGTTCTCTGCACCAGAGGCATATGTCCTTTTTTGTGACATTGCTGTTTTGTGGCATAATATTGATTACCACTAAAAATATTTCAACACATCCCTCCATTTCTTTAAAAAAATCTAGGTTACAGGGAGGCACTTACAATGGAAGTGGAATGGAAGGGCCTATTTTTGGAGGCTTTAAAGATAGAAATGTGAAGCTTGTAATTGTATTATAGCACGTACATTTATTCTTCTGTTCAAACTATATTATTTGTCATTTTTGGGTTTGTTGACATTACAACCTCATGGCAACAATGTTGTAAAATTAGCTTTAGCTAATGTGTGTTTGTCTTTTTGGTTGAGTTTCATATTAAAATATTATTTATATTGTCAAGCCAGTTCTCGCCTCCTACTTTCCATTAATCCATTTACACACTCCCATTGTTAGCCCCACTGTAACCCAGTTTTTTTTTTTTTTTAAAGAAAAGGAGGGACAAGTCAAAATACGTTTTTGTGGTAATCAATATTATGCCACAAATACTGTCGATTGAGCTCAACTTGTATTGAAACCGGAAGTAACATAGTTCGTAGTTTCTGGGCAAATGGAGGAGTCAGGAGTCAACGTGAGTATTTTTATTACTCCTTTAGCGTCAGACAAAACTTAAACAAAAAAGGCTCTTTGTGGCCAAATAAACACACAAGCAAATCAAATGAGAGTTCATATTATTATTTGTACTCAGCCGACTCTCTCTCTCTGCTTCCTCTTTCTGCCGACGGATGCCCTTGTCGAGTCAGGTGATAATGAGGACAGCCCAGGTGACTGCTCTCCCGCAGACAGACACACGACCACGCATCCAGTTCCACACCGGAATATTCCATTAATTACCCTGACCCTAATTATTATAAAAAAGGTATATCAAGCAGAAATGTGTTCACTAATACCTTTTTCCGTTGAGGCTGCTGCCGTATTGGTTCTTTTTACGTGACGTCACCACTGTCGGAGCTTTCATTGAATTACAACTTGGAATTACCAGTTCTAGTATTGGCTAAATTTTTTGGGAATATTGTAATTATGACATTTCCAACATGATGTGAACACACCATTAGTCTTGAATAAAACCCTGAATAATGAAAATAAATTGCCAGTAAGGTCAAGTTAACCATCCCTCACAAAAATCTAAAGTTCTGGCAAACCACTGAGGCAAACTTGCTGCAAATTTGCCACTCATTATTTTGACTTGCAGTTAGCCATGCAGCAAACTCTTTATTGTTGCCTCAGGATTGCCAAAGATGTGTGCCAGTAGCAGCAAATGTTCAGGTTTGTTGCAGGTTCACCACTTCCAGTGAAGAACTGCAACCTTTGGCAATAATTTGCAGAAAATTGCAAGGTCATTGCATGTGAAAATAATAATGAGTGGCAATTTTGCTAAAACTCAGCAATGTATACCACTTACAGTGATAACACTTTTTTAAATAGTTATAACCCTTGCTTATTGTAATAAAATAAACTGGCATTAAATTACAGCATCAAGATTTTAGGCTACACTACCTACAATATCCTCCTCCCACTGGATCGCTTGGCAGTCGAGTGTGAAGCAGCTGGGATGAGGATTAGCACCTCTAAATCTGAGGCCATGGTTCTCAGCAGGAAACCGATGGAGTGCGTACTCCAGGTAGGGAATGAGGTTTTGCCCCAAGTGAAGGAGTTCAAGTACCTCGGGGTCTTGTTCACGAGTGAGGGACAATGGAGCGGGAGGTTGGCCGGAGAGTCGGGCAGCAGGGGCGGTATTGCACTCGCTCTATCGCACCGTTGTCACGAAAAGAGAGCTGAGCCGAAGGCAAAGCTCTCGATCTACCGGTCAATTTTTGTTCCTACCCTCACCTATGGTCATGAAGGTTGGGTCATGACCGAAAGAACTAGGTCGCAAGTACAAGCGGCCGAAATGGGCTTCCTCAGAAGGGTGGCGGGCTTCTCCCTTAGAGATAGGGTGAGGAGCTCAGTCATCCGTGAGGAGCTTCGGAGTAGAGCCGCTGCTCCTTTGCGTTGAAAGGAGTCAGTTGAGGTGGTTTGGGCATCTGGTAAGGATGCCCCCTGGCCGCCTCCCTAGGGAGGAGTTTCAGGCACGTCCAGCTGGGAGGAGGCCTCGGGGAAGACCCAGGACTAGGTGGAGAGATTACATCTCCACACTGGCCTGGGAACGCCTCGGGGTCGCCCAGTCAGAGCTGGTTAATGTGGCTCGGGATAGGGAAGTTTGGGGCCCCCTGCTGGAGCAGCTGCCCCCGCGACCCGACTTCGGATAAGCGGTTGAAGATGGATGGATGGATGGATACCTACAATATTAGCCCAAAACAATGCCTATACCTCAGGCTATTGACTTACTATATTTTTCCTGTGTAGGTGACATCAGACGAAAAGGAAGGTGGTTTCAGAGGTGGAGTATATATTCAACTTTGTTGAAAGATTACAATGGCAAACCTTTATTTCCCTTTGGAATAAGGTGCAGTGACAAATTATGCACAGCAAGACCAGAAAACATCATTAACAAATTAATTTGGGTCAATTTTGTTTTCAGGTTGACTTTGAGGATACTGAAGAAATATATAAAAAAAATATTAAAAGTCAGGATAGCAATGAAATGGGTAAACGTATAAAAGTTTAAACATTTTGTTTTTTATTCACACCCATCTCTACTCCACTATATTAGAAAGCAACATCAGTTTCACTCTGCTATGATCCTATGCAGTTCATTTGTATGTATGTACGCGCTATAAAAAGTCAATACATAATACTTTAGAAATCACAAGGGGGGACACAGGTCACTGGCTGAAACCCCCCACTTATCTCGTTTTGTCCACAATTTTCTTTTTCTTTTTTTTTTGTAAAAGAAACAGTACAAGGCATTTATATACAGCTTAGGAGGCATTTCAAGGACATAGTATGACATCAGTAAAGCACTTATACAGAACAAAAGATGAAAAAGAATCAAACTAAATAATTGTTTAAAGAAGGAATAAACTGTTTGGACAATATTACATCACAATGCCATTGACATAAGTACCACTGACATAAAATGTAATTTTAGCATTTCAAAGAAACATAATTTTGGAGTAAACAAATCAAATACTGTATATACACTGAGGTAAAAACACATTGGTCTTCAGAGGAGGTATTTTTTTGACCATTTTAAAACTTTAAAATTATTATTATTATTTTTTTATTACATATTTTCTTTCCTACTTTTAATACATTTTAATAAAAAAAGTGATGCAATCATTAGAAATAAATTCCATGCAGTGCAACATTCTAAGTGTAATAATAATAATAATAAAACATTATGTCAAACTTAGGCACCAAATAAAATATGATAAAACTTTCCATATGATAAAACTTCCATTCCACAATGTTTTATCAGCAGCCACACGAACTGACCTTGGATTACTCTAACTAATTTCTGCCATTAAATGACCCAGACCTCTGCTTTTGCTTCATGTTTACCCTAAATTGAGAAACCTTCTCATCCATGTACATTTATAACAAATTACAGCAAGCCTACATAAGGTTTTCTAAATTCATGATTTTTGGTGCTGGCAGGACACCGTCCCTGAAGGGTCTTTCACACAGTGTCTGGATATTGGCATAGATGTTTCATTAAACTGTAATAAATACTTCTGCAATTGCTAGTGGAAAGCCTTAGGATTGTTAATATGAATTTGCATAAATAAGCGAAAAACCAGTGTATTTTTTCTTTATTGAAATGATGCAAATTGTACTGTAGTTGCTGGCACATTGCGGGCAATGTTGAGCTTTTTAAAAGTTAACATTCACGTCCGTCAGATTTGGGTTAGACATTTCCACTCCTGGCCTTAACTCATTACACAAAGGCTGACATTAATTACATTAATTAGTCCTGACGCTACATAATATGTACTGGCACATATTTTTGTGCATTATAGTGTGAAACATTTGCATAATTTGCCTTCAATCAATCACAGGCTTGAATTATTGATAAAATGCAGCAAGTTCTAAAGTCTGGGTCAAAAAAGGGTACCTGACCACGTCCAGTCTGGCTACTGAAAATATGACCACCATAAATTTTAAATCTCCTGCCATGAATAAACATTACCCGATGCACTACAGATGAGTTTTGAGGAGGCACATCAGTTGCTGACATCGAGAGCGATATTGGCAGCGAATGGACGAGACAGCGAGTGAATGCAAGAGGGATATAGAAAACACCACTGGTCAATCTCAAATAGTTCATTCCCTAAATGTTTGACCTGTATAGAAAAAATATGAGCTACACTAAAAGGGAATGGACCATTTGAAAAGTGCCTCAATGTCTCGCCCATTTGAGTGGAACCACAGTTAATGTGAATTTGTCAAGTAGGACCTTCCTATAATCCAATCAGTTGGTTGGGATAGGGAAACAGTAGGTGTAGGCTTTGGTGGGAATTTTCATTTTGGGGTACACTAAACAGCTTAGGGGGTTTCTTTGAAAGGAATGTTGCTCGAGTACCAACAAAAGACTTTGCCCCAAGAACATGCCTTTCTTGGCAAATCACATTAACCATGGATTCAGAGGTGCAACGGTATGGTCTTTGTAGCTGGTGTGGCTTGGCCTTCATGGCCAATAGAAGGAACCTGGATGTAAATGTTACCATGTTTGAATTTAAAACAAAAGGCTGCTGGTGATTTAAGATGTGTGCAACTTTGATGAGAGACGTGGCATGAACAGGAGAAGAAAGACTATCAAAAGTTTGTCGAAGAAAGCTTAACTGCACTTGCAATCTCTTAAACAACCTTAGCCATTTCTCTAATGTTTCCCTTTGAGCTCATATCCTATTCTGGCAGCAATCTTCATTGCTTTTTGGTGAAATTGGGTTAAATGTAAAAATGTTTCTTTCTTTAATTTTCATTAACAAACTGTACACGGCATAGGGCCAACAGCCTGACACGCGTTATACAAACATATTTATATACATTTACACATTATTTATAGACACTATGTCCTATCCCCACACAAAAAGGTACTTCATTCTGGAATTTAGCATTTTCAACATGTAGCAGATGTCAGTTATTCATTCAATCAATCAATCAATCAATCAATCAATCAATCAATCACTGTACATATGGAACATCATATTGAGTCCCAACAAAAAAAAAAAAAATAACAGCATCAAGAAGTAACAGACCATAATAACACTTTCTAACCAAGTGACTGGCACTGCTTTATTTACAAGTATGGATTCCTTAAGCTAATGCCATCTCAAACAAGCTCTTTAACTCTTAATTGTGATTATTTTAAAACATGTGTACATGGTGTAAATCACTCTGCATATGGTAAATACTACAGCGGTTCAACAAGTGGTTTTTTTATGCACATGAAAAAAAAAAAAAAAAAATATATATATATATATATATATTTTTTTATTTATTTTTTTTCTTAAAGGAAATCGATGTGAAATCCTGTTCTGAATATGTAAATGTTCCAATAGTAATCTGCATTTCATTTTACCTGGTATGGGTGAATTCAGGTCAATTGGGCCGCTTTTTAACAATCACCAATGTCAAAAAAAATGGTCCAGTTTACCTGCATTCCCCATACTACGTACTAGTGTATACTTGGTCACACTTTACAATAAGGTTGTATATGGTTAATACTGGTTAACTACATTAGTTAACATAAACTAATGATGAAAAATACTTTTAAAAGCACTTATAAATCTTGGTTAATATTAATTTCAATATGTATTCATACATTATAAATAGTAGAAGTTGTATATGTTAACATACAATAACAAAGGACAATTGTATTTCGTAAAATTAACATTAAGACGCTGTTGAAAATATTGTTCATTGTTTATTTGTTACCTAAAGCAGTTTCTAATTTTAACAAATACAATCTTATTGTAAAGTGTTACCATATGCTTTACTCGCTCCAGCACTGAGAATAGTATAGCAGAAAAAACCCTATTGCAATAGCAATTAACATGCTTGAACCGCAGAAATGGCCAAACCAATGAAAATATTCATGTGTCTTTAAAGACGGGCTCTTACTGCTTTATAATGATGTATGACACGAACGTATAGCTAGTATAAGTGACTAGTGATTTTTTTTTTTAAATAAAGTGGCTCCAAAAAACACATGTGTAATATATATATAGAGAGAGAGAGAGAGAGAGAGAGAGAGAGAGAGAGAGAGAGAGAGATATTAAGCACTGTATATTCAGAAATGTATACCATGAGAAAATAAAGTGTGAAACACTAGACAGCAAGCTTGTTTGGGTGGCAAGTTTACCTCCTTAGACATATAAACAGCTGATCTTTTGCTACATTTATGAATTCTGTTACATACTGTATTGACCCTACTGTGTTATTATAGTCGATTCAAACAGACTTTTTTTAAACAATGCACAAACAACCTCAACATTTTCGATTGGTCCCTTAAAGCTTGCTCCAAAGTTTTGAAGCAGTCCTTGAATTCAATATTCTCTTTTTGTTTACATTCTATTAGAAAAAGTTGCCACAAAATGTTGGAAAACCTATGGCTTAGTAAATATTCATTTGCTATATTTATAATGAATGTATCTTAGCATTTTTGCAAACTGAGAACAAAAGCTTGACTGTAAGAAATATTTTAGTCATACGTTTTCATCGCGCAACTTTCAGAAATGGTACTGTTTTTGTTTTTCAAAGCCAACTTTTCCACAGTCCAATCCCTGGGCTGCACTTCATTTTCTTCGCATCAAGCGACAGTTACTTAATCCTTGCTATACTTCATCCTTATATAGTCTTTTTGTAACTTAGTTTACTGGCCACAGACCCTCATCAGTTTTCCAGTTTCTACCAATCAAATGATAGAACAAAGGTGGGTGTCCGTTCACAGCACTGTCAGGGTACTTGGGTCAGTCATTGGTTTCCCAATATGCAGCAATTCCCCCAAAAATGACAAAATGTCCAAAAAAGAAGCTGTAAAATGAGAAGAGGTCTGGATTGTTGTTGTTACATCCCTCAGTGCTGCATCAATGATGATCATGAAGAGGCAGAAAACGAAAAATGGCACCAGCAAATTCAAGTGAAGCGGCCCCTTTTGCTCCTTGTGCATAACAGACATCCCATGAGAAACCTAACAAAGAATCTCTCCACTGTCAATACATTAAGACCGATGGTGACCGAAGGGGCCGGCTCACACCATGAGGGAGGGTTGGTTCAAAGCAGTGGCACTTTCTGGTAACACCTGGCTTGGAAGGCATGGTTGTCATCATAGTTGAATTTGTAGTCGTTGCAGCAGAGCAGTAAAAATATAAAGTAGATAAGATTTATCTATATTGCATATGTCACAGCATGTTTGCCAAGACTGAATGAGGTCATGTCCAGTTTTGTTTGAGCAAAAAAATTAATGAAAACGAAAAGAAAGAAAACATTTCCATTACGCTGACCTGAATAACTGCAGTGATAAGCAAAAAGGAAAACAAGGTGCAAATAATAAGTTCCCAAAGAAATAAGTTGACCGCAAACAGTCATCCCGTCATGAGAAAAAAAAAACTAAAAACATAAAATCTACCCAGCAACTGACCAAGCACAATTTATAAAATAAAAATAAAAACTTCTTTGCAGGGAAGCTTTTTCGTTTAACCCAACACCCAGGAGGCTTGCAAATATCTGCCATGCTATTGTTTGAGTCTGGTGCTGTGCTTCCATACAAAAATGATATTCCATCATCTGCAGGGCCAACCTATCAACAAGCCCAGATGGACGTGCCAACAAAAGGTGGGGTATGGGTTATAGAATCAAGAGTTCACATTCTCTTAGCCTCAAAGTTCACAAGCAATTTTAAGACCAAAACAAAGGCAAAATAAAAGCAAAACTTCATTCAAAGTGCTTGTGTCCTCTCTTGAGGACAGAGGATAATGCAATTAAGGATAATGATAGTTTGACTTTCAAAACGGTAAGCCAACTTTCCTTGCCTGCTGGCCTACATTTTAATACCCTCTTGTTGACTGAGCTGGGATAAAGTCTTTTTGATGCGTAGAGCAGTGAGGCGGGCGGCTCCGTTTGCATACCAGCACTCTCGCATGATCTTGGCCATCACTCGCAGAGCCTGAAAATGAAACGAGAAAGACGTTAAAGCAAATGGACGATGAGAAAAGTTTCCTTTCCTTACGTTGAAAATATTCCGGAAATGAAAGGAAGGGCCCATCCCTTTTACTAAAATAAATAACCAATAGCTTTTAGTTTACATCACAGCCACAAACGATAATTTGATACCTGCTATTGCTAGTCATGAGCAGGTGGTGTTAGGAAATGGCAAACAAAATGGATCACATCCTATCAGAGAATATTTGAAGTCTTATGGAACATGATTTTGGACTGTGGGCGGGGATACCCAGTGTGAAACCACATAATGGACACCAGCAAGTGTCTAAAACTCTGATAAACATGGAGGAGATGGCTTTTATTTCTTAAACATTCATTGTTGAACCACAAACATACTAATAGTGTTCAGTCCAAAAGTGCATCTGAAATATTATGTTAATGTCACATAAACACTTATAGGCCATTTAGACTGAATACTTTCTTGTGCTAAAAAAATCTAGATGCAGTGGAAGGAATGGAACAAAACACAGATGGCTGGAGATGCATTTTTTTAATCAATATCGACTGGTAGAAGTGAAGCGCGTACCAATACAATTACTGTTAATACTAGCCATGATTTGTGTGTCAGATGAAAATTATTTCCCTATAATTTAACGGAGCATCCAAATCCAAAAGAGAATCACATTTTCTATGCGTATAATAGGAACACGTCTCTGTCATAGAAATATGCCTGGCATGCATCAAGAACGCAGTTGATGCACATTTTCTATTCTTCTAATTCATTGCATACAGTCCATTTACACTACTAACTTCTTATGGATGTGCTGTCTTTGTTTACATCACTGGTGTTTGGAATATAATAGGACGCAGATGGTGGAAATCACAGAGAAAAACCTCAGAGTTCAGTTGCACTTAATCCTGCCCATTTGCATGATTTCGACTACTTGCACCTAGACTTAGCGCATGCTTAAAAATACAAAAATGTTATGGCCATGCCCACTGACTATGTATTTATGATTTATGGCATAGTGCTGCGCTTAACGCTAGTGCTCTTAAAATAAGGCCCCAAGTGTTTTGCACTTAAAAATCTAGATTAAATTAAAGAACAGAGTGCCTCAAACGTTTCTCAACAACAGCAACAAAGTTTTTAACCTGACACCTGTGTTAAAGACATGGCAGTAAGAGCGGCGCAATGGTAAAAGATGCTAGTCTGGCGCATATGTACATAGAAAAACAACCTAAGATTTACATGCAAGAGATGGCTTTGATTGATTATACAGTACATTCATTACTGAACCACAAAAATACTAAAAGCATTCAGTCCAAATAGCATCTGTGTAACATTGCTAGCATTGACAGGCAGACGAAGATGATGAAGTGTGAAGAACCCAAGTGCAGTTTTATTTACAAATCTTAAACTTGAATCCAAACAAATGTGAAAGTACAAAACAAAGCGACATAATCATGGACTTGACTTGAACAACATTACACCAAACCCAAGACAATGGCAAACATGGGCTTAAATAATGAACATGCATGACAATGACAACCAATCAACAGACAGAACTGTAAACAAGATAATAAGACTAATAAACATGAACGGGGTAGTAACACATGACAAAATCACATGAGGGAAAAGGAAATCTCATGACTATAAAACAGGAACTAAACTATCAAAATGTAAGATGTGAACTCATGAACTTAACCGTGAAACAAAAAGAGGTTTATACGTGACAAACTGAAATGGTGTTTATGTTATGGGTATTCCACACAAATATGTACAGTTGAACACGTTCTTGCACTAAAAAAAGCTAAATACAGCACAATGAAAAGAACAGACCGCAAGTGCCGAGGCGCATTTTCAAAACGTCCTAGCACATGTTTACATAGGAAAAACAACAGAAAAGTACAGTAGCATAGATTGATGCAATATCACGTTCTGTGTGAATGACCCTTGTTTGTACTTTGGTGTTTTAACTTAAACTCTGAAACACTTAAACTATTTTCCCCAAGCAGTTTTAGCAAACTATTAAGTGTCTCAGTATTCCAAATTGAGGTTCACGCCAACTCGGACATGCTAGAATGGATACAAATATGCTACTGTAGACATTTATGGCCCTCTTTCCATTATCTGCACATCATCTCTGAATGACTTCAGCGAGTCCTCCTCTAAGAGCCCTTAATAAAGTGAAGCTTGTGAGAGCTGGACAGAGTGCTGCTCCAACAGATTTACTCATCACTTGGATTTTTAATGGATTCAGATTAGACAAAGCAAGCAAAAGAGCTTTCTATACTGAGCACACTGCTACCAGCATACAAAATGCACAACAATCTCAAAAGAGATTTGAGCTCTCTTTGGGGTAATTACTCACACCCACATTGTGCTTGCGGTATGGTAGTATTTTCTACAGAATGCAAATAAAATTATTTTTGTTTTTGCTTAAGACAGAGCTAGAGCTATGAAAACAAACACCGTGATATGCAAATACATTCAATTTAGCTGCCTCCAAATACATTTTTTTTCCCTCACAAATTTGAAGGGTATCGCCTTGAGTGAGAAAATAAAGCCTCAAAAAACAACAGGCTGTTTTGAATGTGGTTGTTTTTAACATCTGATCGATCTGATCTCTGAAAAATCTGGCTCAGTCAGATTTTTATCAGTCAGTCCCACTGAAGGGGGAAGGGGGTTTCACAGTATATATTAAAGCAATATCACATGAGCAAGAGTGTGATATGGCCCTACATCAGCACTGCTGTGATTCAGCCGCAGGCCGAGTGCTGTAGGTAATCACAGCAGTGCTGATTTAGGGCCAAGCCATGGTCGCCGAGCCAGGGTTACACTCATGATTGCGAGTGTAATATTGATTATATACAACAGTTCAATGAACAAGTACATTTAAAAAAAATAATAGGAAAAACGGTTTCTACGGTCATAAAAAACGCATTTGTGCATGGAACCACATTCTTACGTGACGGATCAGAATCTGCCATTGCTGGTTCAAACTAAATGATGTGTCCAAACCTCTGTTAATAATTAAAAAATGTCACTTCAGAAATAGTATCACGGCTTGTGCTGTTTCTAATAAGTTATTGGATAAACAAGGATGGATTGATGTGTTTGTGTGTGTGTGTGAGAGAGAGAGAGAGAGACACACACACACACACACACACACAAGCAGAGATGCTGTCAGCTTTCTGAAGATCAGCTTTCTCAGTGGAACAATAGCTGTCCAAGCAGGGGTATTTCCCCCTATTTCGCGGTAGCCAATGTGCAAGAGTCATTCACTATAGAAACCGCAGTCTCCTCTGCCATTTTAAACTGTGTGTCCTCTCCAATGTGGAAACTCCAGTAAGAGGTAAGGGCCTTGAATTTGTGTAATTAATCAGTCTGATGTGTCTCTAAGCTGTGATGAACCATAATGCTGAAGTTGTTCGTTTAAGCCATTTAAAGCTATTTCCTAGCTTTAGTAGTGTAGTAATAATATGAGCGATCACGTAGTGCTGTTGTATGTAAACACTGACTGACGCTGACTTACTTCACGTCACCTAACTGGCTCATAATACACATAAAAATGATCTTTTGCTACCACCTGCTGGCTAACATATGTAATGTAAAAAGGTCAGTAGCTCTAAACACATCTGCACTGCTCTTACACTTAACATAAATACATACATACATACATACACACAGTAAATATATTCATGCAAATGTACAAAAAATATATATTTATTTTAAAATGATTAACATTTTACAGATATTGTGACTTGTAAACTTCTGCACATGCAAACTTGTCAGCTTGTCAGCAAAACTGTCATTTGCACCCCACATTATCTGATACAGGCTCAGATTTTACACTCAGATTGCATGCTCCGGTCAAAGTCAAAACAATTTCCAAAGACACAGATCTTTTTGCAGGCATTTGCATTTACAGGCTAACCTGTAAACGAGGGCGAGAATGCAGAAATACCATCTGCTTAAATGCTGCACCAAACATTAAATGTCACAGTCCGCACAAATGTCCGAACTGCGGCTGAGTCATGCACTAGATACGAGGTCCTCCAACACAGCTAGCAAGAAACAAAGACGGTATATCTATTTATGAGAACAGAAGGCAAGACAAAGTGACACGCATCTCTATTTCACAGAACAAGTTTCTCCAAAAAAATAAAAAAATAAAACAAGTTTGGCAGCCTTCATATGATGCAGAAAGCTTAGTCCAGTTGTTCTCAACTGATTTTGCTCAGATTTTACATTGGATGAACCAAAATTGTCATCATACAAAAGTAAACCAAAATTTCCTTAAAACCAAACACTGAATATTTATAATATAATTCACTCTCATTGCATGTGAACCCATATTTTATGTAGTCTGAATAATATTTTCCTTTACCTTGTGTAGTTTTGTTCAAGGAGTTAGGGGATGAGGGCAGGTCACGTAACCCGTCCCATTTGGCACCTGCCTAATTTGGCAAGCTTTTACAAAGTGAGAAATTAAATTGTGCCAAAATACAGTAGAATTTGGATTGGAGGCACAGCCTCTTATGTTAACAAAAGATATGTCAAGCATTGAGAAGACTATATATTTTGCTATCCAATCTGATTACAAGGTCAGTTGCATATTATTAAATGCATTTAGCATTGTTTTTCACTGATGTTTGCAACCCTACCAGAACAGACCTGCCACCGACAAGTTAAGAGCATTTGGATTATATTACAGAGCTGTGGTATCATGGATCAAATCCAATAAAACTGTGTTACTTCCCAAGTAATAAAGAAGACATTGCTGAAGACAGAACAGAATGGTTTGAGTGCTCCTTTGATTAACGGTTAGAGGGCAACAGACGGGAAATCTGAGAGAGGGGAAAATACGGCAGTACTCCTCACACGCCAATATGGTGGGGATTGGGGTTTGCTCAGAGAAGACTGTGGTGTCTCCAATGACACAAGAATGCACAGATGTGGGAATTTAAACGGAAGAAGAGCACCATTAGGATTCATTAATGCTCCATTCTCTGCCGGGGGCCGCAGTGATGTGATTACTCCGAAATAGAGGACAGATTTGTGTACGGCATAATGAAATGCTGGTGTTAACACATTTATCTATAAGGGTAAATATATATATATATATATAAAGCGGATATATTTGAAGAACAGAAAGTCAATAGCATACGCACAGGGTACCCAGGGTTAGGGTAGGCATATTTTTGGCAAAATTGTGCATGATTACCTCACAGCTTTGCCACCTGTTTGGAATGTTGGGTCGTAATTTCTGTTCACACACGACTCTCCTCATTTCCTCCACCGACGGGTCAGACTGCACCAGGTCATAGTAAGGCAGTTGGTAGTCTTCATGAATGCCTGTGGAAAAACAGTGCTTTGTCAAACCAGGGCTACAAGCACAAGGAAAAACAACTCTAGAAAACCATAAAACAGATGATAGTGTCTTGTTTTATGATGATACTGCTGGTATGATTGAAAGATTAATTAGGAAGATCACATGATAACACTTTATATGTTGTATTGATAATGGAGACTGAGGGGGTAATTGGGAAAGTATTTGTTTTTGGGAGTAGGAAAAAAGCATATTACTACCTCCGATAGAACATCTGCTTGCTATTTCCCAGAAGACTAGTCCCATGGCATAGATGTCTGCCCTCTTGAAAGACTCAAAATGCTTCATATTTATTGAATCATCAAGCACCTCTGGGGCCATATACCTGTTGAAGAGATATTTTATTCCATAAAACACACAAAAATAATTATAATCCCGTGTTTAGCAGATTTAAACTAAATGACAAAAAAGGGTCCCTTTTAAGGATTATTTTGTTGTTACTTTGCACTTATATGAACAAATACATTTTCCCCAAGGGCAGAGGTTTACAACTCGGGACAACACAAAAAAGTATCAGAAAAAGGAGAGAAACTAGCAGCTTTTGAGCTTATATTTAGAGAAAACAATTATTACAAAAAATGTGCAGAGGGCCTTGACTTTGTTTTTTAAACACAATAAAAACACATAAAATAGACCATAAGACTAAAGACTAAATCATCTTAGTTTGAGGACAAGAACTACATTTAAGTCGTTATTTGCTGGATCTCTTAAATCTCATTCTATTCAAATATAGTGTTTAAATACATATTGTGCCAAGTCTGACATTAATGATAACCTTGATGATATATTTTTTTAGTTTTGGGACTCGACAGCCACCGTTCCCTTTCATTGAATGGAAAAGAGCAGACAGACATTCTCCAAAACATCTACGTTCCATGAGAAAGAAAAAACATGGTTTTAAAACAAAATGAGGGTGAGTAAATTTATTTTGGGGTGAAATATTCCTTTAATTCTAATTTTAAGAACTTATAATATGTTTAAATACATCTGAAACATCTAACAAAATGCCCCCATAGTAAAGACCATCCTAAAGCCTATCAACTGACGCTATGGTAACGTTGATAGCTGTTATGATACCAGGAGAGGGAGGGAAATAACACAACTACGTTATTGTGAAGTCTTTCACAGGACATAAGGACATTAAAAGGACTATTTCCCCCCAAATTCAGGAGGGGGAAGTCAGTTTCTTTATCCTGATTAATCTGAATAGATTTAGGTGGAGTTCAGGCCGTGAGCCAGGACAGTAGTAGGGTTAACAGAGATGCTTCCAACTCAATGCCAGACTTCCTATTGCCTTCAGAGAGTCTCTTTCCAATGAGCATGTTGAGAAGTGGGCACTAATTTCATGCTATTCTTCTCTTGAGGCAAATGGGTTAAGTAAGCTGAGAGTATGTTACTTTAATTGAACGCAATGCAGTTACTAAAAGAATTGTAAATGGAAGCGTTACGGAACTGTAATCGTTAAATGGATTTGGAATCAAACCAGAATTGTTCTATTCCCATCCTTACCTGTTGGTGGGAGAAGACGTAAGAGTCAAACAAAGCAAAATATCCCTTTAAGTAGAAAAAAAGCAAACCTCAACTGCTAACCACCACATTTAACTGAGAAACTAGAAGAGCGGCAGAAGTTTATTAACAGGGCAACATTACCTTTTGGTGCCCACTCTGTGATTGGGTGCAATATCGATGGTATCGGTGGCCGAGTCGTGGCGCACAGCCAAGCCCAAGTCAGCAATACAGCATGTGCCATTCTTCTTGACTAGAATATTCTTTGATTTCAGATCCCTGTGTGCGATAGCAGGCTTCCCTGAAATCAAATGAAGGAACATGAGGTTAGAGACGTTCACAATCTAACGAGAAAGAGTTTTAAAGAAAAGTGACAGTTGTCAAATGATCAATTAAACTAGTCGAGAGGAAGGTATTCTTATCTAGAAAGGTATGACACTAACAAAAAATACAAATGTTTTGGACATGTATCATGGTAATTGGTATTTTACATGATTAAACATCCATTTAGAAGATGCTTTTATCTAAAGTGATTTAAAAAAGAGGAATATAATATAATTCCTATGTAATGTGCAATTCACCTTAAGGAGACAGTAACACCATGATTTCCATGGTACCACCATGTTTATTTGGACATGCACAACTGTCCTAACATGTTTGCCGAACATGTATTGTGGTAATAATACCATGTTCTTTGAACATGTCCCATTTACCATTTTTGGACATACTACTACGTTTATTTAAACATACCGTACATTTCGAATGCAGATGCAAATTAGTAAACCAATACATTCGGAAGAACAAATCAAATCAATTATTTTGTTTTTGTATCAAACCTTTACTCCAGAAGTAAATCATCTCTTTCATGTCCATACCTCTCTCTCTCTCTCTCCTAGTGCAGCAGCGCATTGAGCCCCTGTTGAGTTTAGTGTGAGCGTGCAGAGTGAGGAAGCACTTTGTTTGTCGCATTGTGGTTACTGAACTTAAGATGTTATAGATGTGTAAACCTTTCTAAACCAGTTAATTCGACATGCAAAAGCCGTTATACTGTGTCTCCGTAAGCGAACGACACAATTAAACGATTGCTCCTGATTATTATCAAGACGTTGTCAACATTACAGGCACCTGAAGTTGGAGCGATCTAGTTTTGCAATCTTTTGTGTCGTTTTGCATCTTCCTCAGTCATTAAAGCCTAAAAACCTGTTGTGTCATCTCACTTATGAATCTATCTGTTCGAAAAGAAACCTCACCAGCTAAAGGCCAAAAGCGTGAGAGGGGTGGGTGCTATAGCTGTATTTAGTAACTTAATCTGGTCTAAGAAATCACAAAATATAATGTAATCGAATGCTATATTGTAGTTAATAATAATATTAACAATAATTATATCTGCTATTTTTGTTAAATGGCCTTGAAGTTAATAAAAATGTCATTAATAATACATTAATAATTGTAAAGAACATTAATCCCTTTTAGTTTATTTATCATACCTTTGACTAACGTTCATCATGAAATGTATGTTTTTTGCATATTTTATTCAATTGGCATGGAGTTGCTAAGTTGTTTTTTATAAGCTCCTCCTTCCAAATCTGGAGAAATGCTGTCATTTCCTCTATGTCGGCGCATGATATTAGTTTCGAAGGCTATGTTCATTTAATAGCCAAAATATTTGAAAATATGTACATGAGAAAAAGTTGTTTGAGTAACAATATACATTATGCAATGTAGAGGCAATTATGTAATTATTAAAATGTCATTTTTCAAATTGAATTAATTGTTTATATTGAATTATTTGACATAAAATGATGACAGTCATTTTATAAAGGTAAAAAATGCCCCTGGAAATCAATTCCAACCTTAATGGAAAAGTTAATTTCTAATCCTTGTTCCATCTGACCTTTACAGGTATATTTTTCTGCCCTCTGGTTCAGCCAATTTTAATAATTATGTAAAAGTTTACAAACAGTAATAATAATATAATATAAATATCATCATATTAATATCTACATTACATTAAATATATTATGATTTATCTTTAATATACAAATTATTTGTTTTCAGTATGTCATGACAGATTTAGCAAAAAGGTTGCCTCTCAGCATTTTTTTATTTTCTCTCTCTATTAACATTCACAATGCATTTTGTCAAGGTCATCAAGCAGCAATTTTAAATGTTAGTGCTGAGTATTGACCTGTACTTTTAAAGGGATAGTTCACCCAAAAATGTGAATTCTTAACCCAAAAGGAGATGTTAGGCATGTTAGTTTCAGACATCATTCACTTTCATTGTATAGAAAAAAAAAGATGCATTAGTGACTCGGATTACATTCTGCCTAACATATGTGTTTCACAGAAGAGAGAAATTCATACAGGCTTAAGAGTAATGATGACAGAAATGTCATTTTGGTGAACTATCCTTTTAACTATCTGTTTAAGTGTTTGTTAAATATATTTTACAAGAACAACTATAAAAACCTCATTAACTATGTCTCCATCCAAGGATATTTAGCAAAAAAAAGTTTTAGCGCATCAAAATAAAGCTGATGGAAACGCACATTATCGCTAAAATGTCACAAATGTCGACATAGAGTTTATGCGCTTGAGTTAAACGGAAAAATATTATGTCGATACATCAGATGTAAAGAAAAAAGGGTTTGGAAACACTTTATGTCAATAAAATTAGCATTAACGCAAAAATGTAGTGTTACATGACAGATTTTGCCCCAATAGCCTGTGTTAATCACGACGACAGTATTGAAAGCCAATTTATTCTATATGATTATGGATTGATCTTTACGGCATATAGATCAGATGCTGCAAACCTGACAATTCCAGGATTGCCAACACAAATATCTCATGCACGTTGATCAAATGAATGGCCACTGTTTGCGATTCATTAAATCGCAGTATCCATCCGTTTATTTATGAAAGTTGCTTTTCCACACCATTCAAAATAATAGACGGCAGTCATGGAATTAGCCCATAGTACAAAAAAACATACAATTTTTGTGCACAAAGATGTTTTAAATTAAGAATAAATACACAATACTAGGAGAAAAGCATCAGTGTTTTTGTTTTGACAAAATGACGGAAAAATCCCCTGTATTAAATTAATTAAATTACCAAACTAAATAAGCATTAAATAAAAAATACAAATTACCAAACGAAAAAATATATATATATTTTTAGACCTTCCGCTGAATGACTTTCTCAGAATGTTTTTCCAAGTTAAAAGTTGTTGGAGAAATATGTAGTTTTGTATGATGACGATGCTTTAGATTGGATGATTGTTCAAAATATTGAATATCAGGAATGTATCATATGTAAACCCTGATATTACACTGCATCATTTTGTTTTCTTTAATAGCTGTGCACAGCTTATACACATTGATTGATGGTCCTTATACTGAGACAGAAAGTTTCCGCCACTACTTGATGCAGGTTGCCAGCTTGAACAGGGCCATGACGATCCGCATTCGGGTCGGAACCGGTGCCAATCTGCGATAGGTGCAACATCAGAACCAATATTACAGTCCTATCAGAAGGGCAACTGTTCCTTTTTGATTGCAAATCCTCCTCTACTGATTGCATTTATTTGTGAAATTAAAATGATAGTAAACTGGCTAATTTTAATGAATTGTCTCAATACTCCCCGTTTTACCAAAACTTTGGAAGAAAAAAATTAGGGACATCTGGGAGGCGAATTAGTGATAAACACACATTTCTGAATGTAATCGGCTTCAGGGCAGATTTATTTTGCGCTAAACCAAAACTTATGCGACAGTGTTTTTTTAGGCATGACGTCATCACGCGCACACTTTTTATCGATAAAAGGCCATTTGAATGGAAACTATGGAATGATTTTCCATACATTATACAAAAGGAATTGCAAATTATATTTGCAATTGCGTTTTCAATTTGTGGACGCATAAAATGTGACATAATCCAAACGCAATTGCAAATCGCGCATTACCGTTTGCATTTTTGTTTAGCTGAACACACAGTGACTGCCAGATTTCAAATGGAAAAGCAAAGTCCATTTGCAACTGTGTTTCCCATATCTTACGAGTTTTGGCCCTGTCATATTTAAATAGCAATTTCAATTACCACGTCTGCTTTTTCACTTTCTCAGCGTAGCGTATGTAGCCAGCCAAAACTCAAATGGAATACTAATTCCCTTAGTATTTCCATTGATGCCTTACACAGAAACCTGTCAATCAGGGTCAAGGGTGGGATTATGCTATGGGGCGTGTTTGTCTTGGGAAGAGACGTCACTCACAGTCGACGGTCAAGATCAAATAAACCGGCGTCTGTTCAGGGCATCACCTCTTTATTTATTTTGTATTTATTTTAATGTTTATTTGACAGGGACAAATGCATAGAACATTGCTTTATAAAGAATACAAAGTAGATGCCACGCATACATGTTTCTAGCCATGACTAATTTGCAACCCCTGTCCCTGGTTAGGCTTATAAATTTAAAACAAAAATTACAGAGTATTGAGTTTAAGATTTATAATTAATAAAATACATACAACAAATACATCCCATATATGAAATAAGATATGGGCTTAAGTAGATGTGGAAGTCACTATAAAACAAAGTCTAGACACATTTAACAATACAAGAACACAAAAGGGTGCATATGTCTGTGCGTGCTCACATATGCAACATTATGTTTGTATGCATTGTGTTATGTCCTGTACAGTCAGTGTTCACAAAGTTGTTTCAGTTTCAGCCATTGCTTTAAATGTGTATTAAAAACCTTGAAGTCTGTCAATGTTTTAATTTCAGATGCATTCCACAAATGTATGCCTCTTACTGAAAATGATGTCTGACCAAATGTTGTTCTACGTTTTATGGCTATAGTTTCCACTTATTGTGCCTCTAGTTCTTATTCCGCTCTTTTGTTTATGTACTAGTTGACAGAATATTTCTGGTGCAACGTTGTTCACACACTTAAAAATTAGTTTTAAAAAGAAAAATTTACAAAACTGTCAAAACTCAAGATATTATGCTTCCTTAGAATGATGCAATGATGCCATCTTACAGATTTCTGGTCCATTACTTTTAATGCTTGTTTATATAATGACTCTTGACCGTCGACCGTGAGTGACGTCACTTCCCAAGACAAACACGCCCCATAGCATAATCCCACCCTTGACCCTGATTGACAGGTTTCCGTGTAAGGCATCAATGGAAATACTAAGGGAATTAGTATTCCATTTGAGTTTTGGCTGGCTACATATGCGACGCTGAGAAAGTGAAAAAGCAGACGTGGTAATTGAAATTGCTATTTAAATATGACAGGGCCAAAACTCGTAAGATATGGGAAACACAGTTGCAAACGGACTTTGCTTTTCCATTTGAAATCTGGCAGTCACTGTGCGTTCGCTTAAACGAAAATGCAAACGGTAATGCGCGATTTGCAATTGCGTTTGGATTATGTCACATTTTATGCGTCCACAAATTGAAAACGCAATTGCAAATACAATTTGCAATTCCTTTTGAATAATGTCCGGAAAATCATTCCATAGGAAACAGGCAGAAGACGGCAAATGTCGCAATTTTATTTTTCACATTTTCACTTTCGATAACAAAATAGCGTGAAAGGTGGATGGAAACTAGGCTACTGTCACATGATTGCATCACATCTTGCTGAGAAACAAGTGACCAAAGAGAAGGGACATTATGTAAGCAGTAATGAATACTTAAAATCATTACATCTGAATAAAACTAGAAGTGAGAATTGAGATAAGTAGCCCCCGTGAGAATTAGGTGTGATTTGTTGTAAAATGTCAGTTATATTCCCTCCCAAAGTGCGTAAATCCCCCCATATAAATTCCCCCCATTTTCAGAAATGAATTTCAGGACCTGTGTTATATACAATGGTTTTGATGGTTCTGAATGATTCAAAGAGTGCCATGGTACTACCGTCTTATACAACTACTGTCCTATGGTACCACCACAGTACTTTGTCTAAGGGAAGAGGAATACCATGCATTCCGGACATGCAGTAATTTCTGGCCTATAGATACCAGTGGGAAAACTTCCAACATGTCACAGTCAAACACACACACACACACACACACACACACCTCCGCACACCCTTACGTGGATGTAAACCCATAAAAGCAAGCATTGTGTTCCCTGAGGAACAATTTCACAGTGCCCCATGAGCTAAATAAACACTTTTCATTATTTGCTGACGGTTAAATGCTGCCCCAGCATGTATCTACTGCATATAGCTCTAAACCTTCAAGCACACAAGGGAAACCAACAGAACTGGTCCTCTGCCTTTACGGTTAAAAGACTACATGCAGATTAGTGCTGCACGAATTTCAAAGAAAATCTTAAAGTCTGTTTCAATGCACAACCATCCACACAATTTCTCACATTTAAGACTAGATTTTTTAATTTCCTGAAAGAAATGTGAGAAGTGCCTGCCCATGCAAAAAGAACAGGCTGGTAAGTGTCATTCTTTCAGGAATCAGACTACATTGGTTGCGCTAAATTGCATGCATCTCTTGTGTAATCGGACAAAGAACCATTCACACTTTCCCATACAAAATAGAAAACAGCACTTACTGATTGCATATTACTTGCTTTGATTTTGTTACTTGGATAACAAAAATGAAAAAGCTTTTATACCTTTGTTGAATATGTCCTTGACCTCCTTTTAGCCACATTAATACGTTTTCATAGTTTTTCAAAGAATGCAGTACTAGAAAACATTATAGAAAGTATTTTACGCAAGGTATCGGACAAGTTGCATGTCAAAGTTTAATTTTTACTTTAAACCCTGACCAATAGTAATAGAGAAGCTTGTCTTAGCAAGTGCCACTAAAAATACATCAGTTTTCAGCAGTCGTAAACAAATTAAAGCTGTGTTTATACCTTTCACACTACAATAGGCCCTATTAAATTGATCTTAAAAAGGCTTGATTGTGACACACTCTCAAAGCGTAATGGGGCATTATGTCTCAATTATATGAATGTAATAAAGCTGCCGTGCCATTTAATGAAGCTTTCCGCAATAACAAACACCTCTGTTGATGACATAATTAAGAAATCCCATTAAATAATTATGGAAGCAATATAGCAGTCTAAATAAGTCTCAAACCAGCAAAAATGCTTAAAAGTTTGGAACCGTTTGGAAAAATGTGATTCAAACTACTATTTTGCTAAATTTAACAAAAAATACATAAATTTCCTTGAGCCTGCAGTGGCTAAATAAACAAGGCTTGTAAAGGTGCAATATTGATTTGGCATCATTAGAATGAAAACAGTACAGCCCGTGTGAAAAGGAATTACCAGCTCACTATAAATGAGCAACCAAATTAACATCTGCTATGGTTGACATGGTGACAACATCCAACACAGACACTTGCTGAGGCTGCCTAGGGAAATATATATTATGGTACTCACCATACTCACACACCATGGCATTTATATGGTAAGTTTTGGTATTTAAAAAATCCCATGATATTAGGATCATTAAAAAATAAAGATTTTCAAGATTTCCTTTAATATGCAAATAAAACATTATTAAAACAAAGTGGCTTTGTGATGCCATCAAAACATTGCTCTTTGTTTATGAGTGTCACGTCACTGACCAAATACCATGGTACTACCATGGTACTTTTTCGTAATTTTTTTGTTAACTTCATCACTAGGAGGAATTTTGCCACCAAACAGTATACTTAAAATGTACAAAGTTACATTGTAGCTGCAAAAAGATAATTCATTTCTGTTTAATAACAGGCGGTCAGTGCACCAACCACAGGTGTGAGAACTATTGTGCATCTGTCTGTGGTTTTCAGGACACAGGTGAGCAAACAAATACCTTGTGTTCCTACAATCTCCATATGCAGGTGAGCCAAGCCACTGGCAGTGGACAAAGACAGCTTGATCATGCCCTCCACCGTCACCGTGTACCGATTCAGGTAGTCAAACAGAGAGCCATGCTCATGGTAGTCTGATACCAACCACAGCTGGGTCCATGTCCCATTGTCTGAGAGAGAGAGAGAGGAAAGACAGATTAGATGAGCAAATAGCAGCCGTTCTCAGAGTGCGAGACCACCAGATGGCTTGTGAGATCTCAAACCACTTGTGGACTACAACAACTGCTCAAAATAAACACAAACTCACACCACATGCTTCCAGAATCACTCTGAAAAAAGGAGAGTATGTTGCTGAATATAACTTATAACAGAGTCTAAGCCTAAGAATTGTTAATCAGATACAAGAGTCAAGAAATTCAGCAACAATTATAGTCTCTAAATGAACTCTGTCTGATGTGAAATGGGATCTGATGGTAATGTACTGTAGCTAAATAGGAGTCTGCCCTAAAGTCTCTATGGCCTTGTTCATACTGCCACTAAAAAATCTGATTTATTGCATATCCAGATTGTATCCAGATGAGTTTTTGATAATCTGGACAGGAAAAAAACACATGAAATCTTTTGAACTTTTTCAGAATCTGATTCAATCCACATCGGGAGGTGGTTTCAAATGCGATTGAAATCTGATTTTTTCAGATGCATCTTAGTCCGGATGCTCTGGCTGCTCAATTTGGATTTCAAATAGTCTTTTGCATCACTCTTAACGCGACACACAACGATGACGTCACAAATCGGTGACTGCTTCGATCAGTCTCAGTCTCCTGCACCGGGACTAGACAGTGCGCTTATTTGGAGAGCGAGATGATGCACCGCCATTTTCCCGCATCTGTTTTGAAAGCACCGTCACGAGGGTATGCCTACGTTGTTACTAAAGCAACCCATGCAGATAGGTTGGTTATGTCTGAATGCGCAAATCTGATTTGATCACTTGCAATTAATATTATGGACAGTTTGCCTGAAAAGATCTGATCTGAGAAAAAAAATCTGATTTGCCTGCAGTATGAACATAGCCTATGATTCTCCAGCCATAGATATGGCCCGGGTTCCTTCTTCATTACAAGTCTGCAGGATTTTTCCAATTTTATCTTCCAACAGGTTGAAATGCTCAGCCTGATCTCACATAAAAATCAGCGTGTGCCAAAAATCAGTGTGTGCCAATTTATCTTTAGCCAAAATCGGTATACGTTGACCGAATTTGAAAACACTGCCCCCAGAGGCTAAAGCGGTAAGTGTTTCATCCATTTATATCCAGGAGTGGTCGCCAGAAGCCAGTTGTAAAAATAATTGTTTTCAGCTAAACAGGGTGTGAAACAGTGAAGAGAAATGTTTATTTTACTTAATATACCACCCAACCAAATCCCAAATCTAAACTTAACCATTAGTAGAGACAAAATGCAATGTTAGGGATCAAAATGCAACCTCCTAATCATGTTCATTATTGTTTAAACAAACATGATTACCTCCTCGTTTGAATGGGGATTGTACTGTGGTCTCCCATGCAACTGACACAACCAGTCGTGCCATGAGGGAAAAGTAATTGTTGTAGAGCCATTTCACGACTTCCCGTGTGATCATGTTGAAATGCTAAGTCTGATTATGTTGTGAAGTAATAACATGGTTATTACATAGTATAAACACGGCGAGTTTATACTTCGGTTCAGGGATCTGCTTAAATCCCTAAACCAAAGAATGAGCAACAGTTATAGTGATGCTGTTGGTTTCAACTATTTTGAGGGCAGGTTATAACAGAGGCAGGTTTTGGAATTACATTATAACAACTTGAACATTGTCTTGAATACAAAAAAAAACTAATCTCAAGTTTATTTATGAAGGCAATTAGTATTATGTGTATTTGTATCCTTCAACAAAATTTGGGTATTTTCTTAGATTAGGTAAAAGTTCACCCAAAAATACAACTTCTTTCATAATTTAATCACCCTCATGATGTTTCAAACCAGGTTCAGAAATTAAGGGGAGTTCATGGCAAAAATGCCACCAAAAATGACCCTGAAATTCAAACCGTGTGGGAAAAAATGCCTTCGTAATGAATTCTAAGGATATATTCTCAACATTTGATATAGTTCTTAATATTCTATTAATGTCCTAGTTATACATACTATCGAGTTGATTTCATTTTTAGGGTAAGAGGTAATAAATTCTGAATCTTGACAATTTGTTTTTACTGAATTGATTAAATGAATGCATTTGACATAAACGGATGAAACAAAGTTCATGTTTTAAAAGGTTAGGAAAAGAAATAAAGTAAAAAATGCTCCTGGAAATCAAATCCACGGGCAAATATTGCCCCTTAATATAAAACGTAATTTCTGGCACTGTTCCAAACTCATTTGACTTTTTTAATGCTGAACACAAAAGGAACAAAATTTTATGGATATCCCAATCCGTCTTTTCAATACAAAGGCAGTTGATAGTGACTCATTTTTAAGCTTAAAAAAGCACTCAAGTGTCGTAAAAAGTCAGTGCGGCTTGTGCGTCATATTCCAAGTCTTATGAAGACATACAATAGGTTTTAATGAGAAACAATTAAAAAAAAATCTTGATTCTACTGTGCATTCATGAGCACTGCGATAGAAGCTTGTTCACTGTGGCTCACGCAAGAATTTGCAGTGTTTTAAGCGCTACTTTTGTGAGTCACTATCCACTGCAGTTGTTCTGAAAAGACGGACTGGAATATTTATTGTATTTTCACCTTTTGTGTTCCACATAAGAAATTCAAACGGTTTTGGAATGACATGAGGGTGGATAATTTCTGACCGATTTTTAAGCATTAAAAGACATCACTTGTCAAGTCTTTAAACAGAAGGTGTAGTGTGACCACATTAAAATGAGGCACACTCAAGGCAAGACCTATAAACAAATCCCTGCATGCATCAGTGCTGCTGACCTTTGTTGTCAGCGGCGATAAAGCCGAGGATGTTCTCATGCCTGAGCATCACAGTCTGATAGATCTCAGCCTCCCGAAACCAGGACCGCTCCTCTCTTGAGGAGAAGATCTTCACTGCCACCTCCTCTCCTCTCCACTTCCCCCGCCATACCTCTCCAAAACGGCCCTTACCGATGCTCTCCTGCAGGATGATGGTTCTGGCTATGGTCCTCTGCACTAGCAGAGGAAGACCTGGAAAAGATAAAACAGACAGATTATATATAGACAGAAAGAGAAAAGAATGAGATGCCAAGAAATATATATATATAAAATAACCGGTAACCCTTTACAATAAGATTTCATTTGTGAACATTAGTTAACATAAACTAACAATGAACAATACTTATACAGCATTTATTGATCTTGGTTAATGTTAATTTCAACATATACTAATAATAAATTTTAAATCAAAGTTGTATTTGTTAACATTAGTTAATGCACTATGAACTAACATGAATGAAAAATGAACAATTGTATTTTATTAACTAACAAAGATGAATAAATGCTGTAAAAATATATTCTTCATTATTTGTTCATGATACCTGATGCATTAAATAATGTTAACAAATGGAACTTTATTGTAAAGTTTTACTCAATAACCAATACGGTTAGTGTTATTTATCTTTCTATTATTTTTTTTTAATATAATTGAATACATCTTTTTAACAGGCTGTCATACCCACAACAGTCATTATTTAGACTTACAAACTTTATAAATGTACATTTTTAAACATAGCTTTTAGAAAGTGTTAAAAAAAAGTAACAGTTTTCAGTTTTCACAGAGTTTGAGTAGGACGTGTCCAAAAGTAACGATTTTGAGTTGAGTAACGATTGTTGATTGAGTGAGTAAATTGTTAGATTAAACCAAGCAACTCAATTCAATACAGACCACAAGTCACTTCGATGAGCCGGTACTTTTTAGTTCATAGTAGTCACTAAAAAGAACCGGCTCATAGTAGTCATTCTTTTGTTAAATCACTGGCCGTATGTTCGTTCTTGCATGCAACCAGCAAACAGAGGGTAATTGAAAGTTTTGCAGTCTATTTATTGCCCTTTTTTTGCAAAGCTCAATTTCGCTCTCATCAAATTGTTTTCTAATTACAAGCTCACATCTCAGCTTAAATAGAAGATGGTTTCGCCATGGGGTAGTAGACTTCACAGTGAACACTGGCATTCAATTGTGCAGAAAACAGTGGCATTAAGTATTTAATATCTAATTTAGATCAGATGCTATGGTGTCATGAGACGAAATCAACTAAATTGGTTAAGTGTCTGAATTAATTCAGAGTCAAGTGCAGCACAGGCAACACATTCATTCATACTAGTGAAATGACCAGCTGAGACTCCAACATGAATAAAATATTTGGAATTATAGAAGAGCATCCAAATTATCGATAAGTCTAAGTCACATTAGTACAGTGAGAGGGGAAATCTTAATTATTGAAAAACAATAGAAATCATATTGAGATGGTGCAGGTGTTGCAGCATGTGTATGGGCTGTGGCTCATATGGGAGAGGCAGGTTTGACTCTCACTATTGTTGTCCAACTTCTGCTGTTGACTGTCGCTGTCAATAATAAAGGCTGAAAAAAGCAGAGATGGAAAGGAATGCCAGAGGAGATGTGTGCAGGAATTGAAGAGAAACAAATCAAAACCAATTAACCTATATGGACAATCTCAAGGTTTATGTTCTCTAGCAACATTATGGTGAGTCATTCTACACTTAAGCCTTCAGGGCTCAAACTCAAAGGACTAGTGACACTTAAAAAAATAAAAGGGCAGGCCATTAGGAGCCAAATGGAGCGTGCATTCTGCATGGAAATGGTAAGAGGCCATGGAGGCAACGGATGGGTTCGGTATGAGCCAAACGGTATTCGGACAGCAGCAACTATGCCACTAAAAACGTATCGATCCATGCGATAATCTCATAGAGAAGAACTTGATCATTTTGGCCTTTGCATGGCTGCGATATTCAGAGCAGGCAGGGTGACAGGATGCATGAGTACATAAGGGCTAATACTAAAACCAGAAGCTTTGGTTATTGCATTTATTTAAATGTCATTATATTTTCATAAGTTGACTTTCATTAGCCTCTATGGAACATGGTAAAATAACTTAATTTCCAAGAAGACTATAATTTACACCTAAGTCTTCAAATTGGAGCCAAACTACATGAAGCATGAAGCAACTCACATCATGGAAACCTCAAAAGTAATTTTTTACGCTTGTAATTTATAACTGTAATTTGTGTCGGACTAACAAAATTCCTTTGTTGTGTTTCATGAATTTCTTTGAAATGGCAATTCAGAAAATTCCATGGAAATGGGAAAAAATTATGAAAACTGTAAAGTAGATGGCAAGGTCAGCCAGACAAGCAGAGAACTGCAGAGACTGTGAGCAGTGTCGTGGGATAGATATGTGGCATACAGACACAACCAACAGAGGAAGACAGAAAAAACATTATGTGTACAACGTGACTCACTGGTGAGGTTACGTCATGCAAGAGATCCAGACACAGACAGCTAAAGTAAGACAAGTTAGAGGCGCTACACTAAGCCAGACCAACAGACTCAATCAAATGAGTCTGAGGATGTCTAACAGACACCAGACTGCTGAAATGAATTAAGAAATAGGTTAACAGGAATTGGAATAAAATATGTTTTAAACCTACTTAAAGATCCTATTTAAACCTATTCTTAAAACCTAAGGCCTCCTTTAAAAGTGAATTGTGCATTTTATTTGAAGTTAAAAATACTTTCTCCTTTCGGTTTATAGTCAGCGTGAAATCAACTAGCATTCCTTTTTGTAATGCATTTTCCTAGACATTTTGTTAAAATCAGTTCATGATATTATGAAGAGAAAAATAAAGAAATCTTGCAACAACTAAACTTTTCGGCTGACGTCACCAAGCCCTATGCACTTTTCATAATTTTTTTTTATTTTTTTTATACAAGTCAGCCTTTGTTAAGCAACTGATCTCATGTGAGTTTGATATTAAACATATTTTTCAAAAGTACTATTCATTTATTTTGGGAGTAAGCCATTTTTAACAGTGGAAAAATATTTGAGTTAACTTTTTTTTTTTTTTTTTAAATGAATTTGTAATAATTTCACACCCTCATTAAAACGGCAGCATGTCCTTGGATATGTTCGGTCTACGTTTCAACCACTTCCACAGATTTTATTCCTTCAGTAAACATAAGAAACAGCAGCGAAACCTTGTTTCCCTGCAAATCAAGTTGGCATAGATATCTGAGGATATGTGCCTTAACTGAAGCATACGGGTTTGTTCGGACCTCACTCCAGTTTTCACACGTCTGATAAGGCCTTGGGGAGCAACTTTAAAGCGTTAAGTTAGCGTTACCCTGTTTTTACAGCTTGCCACGGAGACAGCACATCCGAAGACATGCCAATACGCTACCTGCCACTTTACACTCAGCACCCCATCTTTAAACCTGCCTGAGCTGCCGTGCGATGACTGCTGCGATTCAGCAAACCACAATCAAACACACACACAAAGGAGGGCGGGTGAGAGAGAAAAAGATTCTCAAAACAGACAGAGCCAAGCAGAAAATCAGACGTAAACATACATGGTGGCAAGCACACATCAAAGGAGGCAGGTGTTTAGAAAGACAAACAAGTAATTATATTGAATGAAAAATGCGTAAATAAAGAATAACAGGAATCTCCTGAAAAGTTTCCTGTGAGTCAGACAGCCATGTTTACACTTATTCACTTCATGCATCTTTATTATTCAAACTGCTATCTGATTGGGTATGCACATTCCATTTACACTTGAATAAAATATTACTTATAAATCTGATTTTAACGGGAATGACAATGAGGCTGTGAGGATAATACATTTACATATAATAGAAAATAGATTTACAGTCTCTTCAATAGACTACTGCAGTTTAAAGTGTTTTTGGATTGTTCCACAGACAACACAGAAAAAATATCTTTCCAAGAACATTCATTAGACAAAAAACTCCAGACAACATGAGTTGTGGAAAATCAGATGGAATCTAGGAGCTTTCTCCAGCTTTATAATGTACGTACCATTAAAGAGATGGCTGACTGGTCAATAGCAGCATCCAGTAGCCTGATATTTTTGAATAATGACCGCACATCTTGGCATAAAGTGATATTTCACAGGCCCGGGTATTGGGAGTCATCTTTCCTACAGCTCATTTCACTCGGTGATCTTTACAAGTAAGCTAAATCAATATTTTATTTCCTTTTATTAATTTTATTTGTCAAATAGTCTTGTAATAAGTGAGATAATGAGCAGTCACTCTGTCATTTTTGTATATAAAATTAGACTGGAGGTGGAATTCGGCTGTTTCTGGACACTACGCAATTTCTTTCCTTTTACATAATAATATAATGTAATTTCATCTCGAATCAAAATTTCATGTGAATTTATTTATTTGAAAAGTAGTCTTGTAAAAAGTGGAATAATGAGCAGTCAGACCTTTTCACAATATATCGTCCGATGAAAACCGAAGGTGGAATTCAGTGGTTTCTGCAGACTCTGCGATCTCAAAGCAAGATAATCCGCTCCTTGTCAGGGTTTATTTTGTGATGATGACCAGCTGACTGTAGATTATCCCTTACAAAGTTTACTTCCGTGATGATGCTAATGTTGGCCAGTGAAATTTGTAATTTTGATGAGGCTCATAAAAACTAAAAAGAGGAAGAGGCAACAAATATTAAAACTGCTTTGACAACTGCAGTCCAAAAGGCAGTAGCATTTTATTTGTTGTCTTTGTGTTCCCAAACTTCCACATATTAATGTAGTTCTGTTTGGGAGTAGTATGTGACACAGTACTGTTTGGAAGTTAAAGTATAAAGCTTGAACAACCAGATGCATTTACACTTGGTCATGTTGCATCTTGCATATGTAAGATTGTTAGAGAGATTGGATTGATAGCCTTCTTGAAGGACATACATACTTGGTCTTATTTATGATTGGATATCTATGCGATTTCTGAAACTGTGTGAATTTAAAAATAGGTGTAAAGGTGAGACAGATTTGATATCCGACACACTCATTAGCTTGGTGTGAGACTGATTACACAGAAATTGCATATGGCATAAAATGACTGTGACATACCAGAGCCTGAACCCGATGTGGTCATGTCATAGATGAGGTCTTTGAGCGTGGTTCCCACTGTAATGAAGGGGTGGTCCATAGAGGGATCTTCCTCGTTAGGCACGCGGTGGTGGATGACTGAACGGCTATGGCAGATGTAGAAAATGGTGACCATCATGAAGCACACCACACACACAGGACCTGCGATCAGGGCTGCAAAGGCCACGGGCCCCAACGCTGGAGGCTTCTGTGTTGGCACTGTGTGAGAAAAAAAATAAGATAGTTAGGAAACATCGGGATAGAAATGGAGAGAGTGAAATTGTTTGCAACACATTATACATCATTTTCCTATATTCACATTTGAACATACATGAACTACCGATCCGTTAAGCAGTATTAAATAAGCAACAAGAGGGTGTGTGTGTGTGTGTGTGTGTGTGTGTGTGTGTGTGTGTGTGTGTGTGTGTCAGTGATTTTGCCACGGATAAAGGGTACACTTTATTACCCCCCGGTAAAAGGTAGTCATGAGTGTTTTACTACTTTATTTAATACTGCTTAACATATAGCTCATCCAATCAGGTTTTAGAGACTGAACTATCAGTTTCATAATGTTAGTTAAAGACTTATTAATGCTAATTAAAAGTTACAGATTTATTATGGTGATTTGTACAGATTTTGATTGAGCTGCCTTGAAAAATACATGAGAGACCAGACTGCACAAGGAAAAAGGAAATTATTTTGCTTATAATTCATTA
The DNA here is from genome assembly GCF_025860055.1 of Xyrauchen texanus. NCBI lineage: Eukaryota > Metazoa > Chordata > Actinopteri > Cypriniformes > Catostomidae > Xyrauchen > Xyrauchen texanus. Next base: position 12,515,213 of record NC_068317.1, read on the forward strand.
TTTACTGTATTAGTAAAAAAAGAAAAAGAAAAAAGAAAACAAGAATGCAAGGACATGTTGCAAGGACATACTCTCGCTTGAGGTGGATACATCTTTTATTTACAAGAAGAAATGCTCAATCCAAAAAGTAATGTGACTTTGCCGCAACAAATAATGTGAATACATAATTCGCTCAAAGAAAATAATCAATATGGCAATGCTGCTTTATTCGCAAATAGTTTTTGCGATATTCCCAGTAAATTAAAATCACAACTTGGTCGGATACCTTACTATTGACTGTTTTGGTAGACCTGATGAGCATCGCAGTGCATGTGGGAGACAATTAAGAACAGAGCTGTAAATTGATTACATTTTTTAAATAATTAAATAAAATAAAAACAAACATTGAAATATAAATCACAAATATATTGAATTTATAATCTGTCTCAAAATAATTGCAAGAAATTGGTGAGTCATCATTTATTTTAATTACAGTATTAATATGCATGTTAAAATTTGATATAAGTATATGTATACATGCCATTAAATAAAAGGACATGTTGTAATTAAAAGTTCTTCAGCAGGGGCCTGGGTAGATCAGCAAGTATTGATGCTGACTACCACCCCTAGAGTTCTGTCAATCTAGGGAGTGCTGAGTGACTCCAGCCAGGTCTCCTAAGCGACCAAATTGGCCTGGTTGCTAGGGAGAGTAGAGTCACATGAGGAAACCTCCTCGTGGTTGCAATTAGTGGTTCTAGCTCTAGTGAGGCGCAGGGTAATTTGTGCGTGGATCGCGGAGTATAGCATGAGCCTCCACATGCTGCGAGTCTCCGCGGTGTCATGCACAATGAGCTATGTGATAAGATGCACAGATTGACTATCTCAGAAGTGGAGGCAACTAAGTCTTGTCCTCCGCCACCCAGATAGAGGTGAGTAACCGTGCCACCATGAGGAACTAGTAAGCAGTGGGAATTGGGCATGCCAAATTGGGGAGAAAAGGGGATACATTTTTTTTTTTTAAAAGTAGCTTTCAAGTGGACTTTATTTTAATAATAACATAAAATGGGCAGAATCTATTAATATCAAGCTTTATTGACAAGATAAACTTAAGTGTACATTGCCAATGCATCATTAGACACTATAAATACAGATATAAAACAAACTTAATGCTTTAAGTTGCTGAAGTTTAAAATATCAAAACGATTATTTTCTCTGGCTGCGGTTCAGTCGGCCATTTCATAGAAAAGTTTATAAGCCCATGAATTGGGAACAGTCAATTCCTAAAGTAATTTATTTACTTGCATAAAACAGATGCATTTGTTTCCAATAACTTTGTGAAAATTTGCCAAGATTTCTAATTGAGTATTACATTAGAATCTGGGGGGATAATACTGTCACCAGAGCCACAAAAAAATTAATAGAGAAGAAATAATGGGCCTTTGTTCTCCCTGTGATTTGCTTTTTAACCAAGTAATGCCAGATGATGTGTGTCTGGTTTTGAGTAAACAAACTAGTCAAGCTCAATTCTGCATTTTCTGTGAAGCCTAGTTACACCGACATAAAATAAAGAAGTTCCCACAGTTTACCATCTAGGCTTCAGACAGACATTCCATTACAAGGATATCATGATATCATGATATCGCAAGCCCATGCGATTAATCTCATGTGGGTATTGCTAACAATTTTTGGGAAACATAAGTGTAACCAATTAAATGAAAAACAAAACTGCCAAACAGAAGGAAGGCAGAGGACAGTTTGACTCACAGAAAATAAGGTTTGTAAAAATATGGTGATCCCAACAGGCTGAATAAGCCACCAAACAGCGCGGGTGGGACCATCTGTTCCAAATGACATTCCTTTGTTTACATGGAAGTCTCTTGCTGAGCACTGAGGTGTCTTCATCCAAAATTCATCTAGAGCAAACAATCACCTAAAACAGTCACCCAAGCACGGTATGAGGAGTTAAGATATAACAAAGGAGGCAGATTTCTGTACACGGAATTTTTGTGACCAAATTATAAAATGAAACATAACAGTTTAACCAACTCATACTTGTTAGTCAGCCATGATTTTATTACTTTAAATGTTGTCTTGGGGAAAATAGTTTTTGGTACCGCACCCAACTTTGAACTATTCTTTCGGTTTCTCAAATGAGGGCTGGGGATTTTCCGTAGAGCCTTTTATAAGCAGCAGCCAGAACGTGAGGCTTTTTGCCATGCCATCAAGATAATAATTTTATCACAGACTCATGGAGGCATTTACATTCGGCTGTTTTTGTATAACTGTATGAAGCTATACGTGCCATCCAACATCTTCCAGCAAACTTGAATAAAAAGATACACGGACATTTGGAAGATGTATACATTAACAAGCCTGACTATGTTACTCAGCATCGACTCATCAGCAGACCTTTAACAGATTGATCTGCAAAAATATACAGTACATTCACTCCTGAAAGTCAAAGCAAACGTTTTCACATTCCAGTTGTACCACTTTATCTACATTAGTGATGGACATATATGCACATGCTTCTGTGTATGAGTGCAACATTTTTATTTAGTTTTAGCAATTATGTGAATTTTGTATACAGTGACCCCAGAAAATATTTGACACTTGATTTATGAATTTCATTGAATTAATGATTAGATAACAAAATATCAAACCAAATGACATTTCCAAACATATACTAAACCTTTCCTCAGAACAAACTTCACTTTTTGAAGACAGTTTTGTCAAATAAATGCTACTTGTTTTAAATTTTGTTATATAGTGCAAAGACATTTATACATTTTGTAAATGTTGCTTAAGCACCTATACTTTTTGGGGCCACTGTATCTGGGTAATTGACATGAATCACTTTTAAAAGGTTGACATGCAGTGTGACATGCTATAATTAATCTAAAACTACTTTAAACAGCATTTTGCTAATTGTTTTATAATTATTACATTATAATATATTGCTTAAACTACCTCATATTTAATTGAGATACTGCATGGAATATTTGTACTTTTTAAAATTCACACTGCAGGACCTTTTAAAATTAACTAATGAAGGCAAAAAGTGATTCAAAAAGATGGAAATGGTGACAAGTTACAGGACCAAAATACATTCAAATAAAGGTGTTTCTTTTACATGAAGCAATTTCATGTCCCAGGGGTTAATTTTTTTCTTTTTTTGTGATTATTTTATTTATTTATTTTTTACCAAAAAAGCATGTTATGTATAGATTTAATTGTTTTAGCCTTGTACCAGACACAAACTTTCAATATTAAACAATGAAAATACATTATACATATAAAATTAGTACATGTTTAAGACTATGATAATCTTTAAAAAAAATATTATAATAAAATAGTGAAATATATACAAACCATTTCAATTATTGTGTGAAAATGATTTCATCTCTATTACAAAAAGTCCCACAGTTTTGCCATCATTTCAACCACACAAACAATTTTGCCCCAATAACGTTTTTTCAAAAGTTAGAGAACGTGTTAACAAAGTTGACAAAAGTGCCAATAAAAAGCCATGCTTGGGATGAAATATGAGGCAAGTGATGTTTGAAGGAAACAAAGAAAAATCAAGGTAAATATCACGTATGAGCAGAGTATGTTTGTTGCATCAATTCCAATCAAGCTTTAATTTGACCAAATTATGCAAAAATTATGAAAACATAATTCAATTGAGTGTATTTAGGATACATAAAAAGTTAGCTATGAAATTAGCCAAAGCAAGACAAAAGGATTCAAATATTTTATTTCAAAGATGTTAAAAATGAAATTTCCACCAAGGATGCCTAGTAAACACTGTACAGAATTTGAAATTTGCTGGAATTTACAATGTGGTGGGAATTTCCATTACTATAAGAAAAAATAAATTAATAAATACAAAACTCTCCTGTGATGCATACATACACTGTTGGACCTTGTAAAAAAATGCTTTAACAATATTTTACTGTCTAGAAGTCCACAGTGCTAAAAGTGCCCATCAATTTTATCCAAAGATCTTGTAGCTGATAATATTTTTTATTATTATTTAAAAAACTCTCCATGGACACATTTTGACTCGACTACCCATCTGCCATTGTTTTGACCACTGATCTGCATGTCAGTCTACTGATTCTTACCTGGGAATGTTGTGAGGTCAGGGTTCTTGTTGCACAAGTCTGTGTCACAGCATATGGGGTAAATTCCTGTGTCCTCCTTGGTAGAGGGTGCACAGACGAAGGGTCGGTCACGCGGGATCAGCTCGATCTCGCTGATGCAAAAGCTTTGTTGCGTGGTGCCGCTGACTGATTTGGTGATGGACACATAGCACAGACCATCTGTGGCACAGGTGTGGTTTGAGCATCGGTGACAGTAGCATTGTAAGGCTGAAAAGAATAAGAAAAATAACATGAATGTTTTATAATTAAGACACCAGTTTTAATTAGACAAACCTCAACCTTTACTTATAAAACAAAAGATTGACAAAACAAACTTTTGAAGCAATAGATGTATTGTTCAAAATGAAGACAAAAGGTATTGTGACACTTTCTGGTTGTCAAAAGTTAGTGGAACATATCCATTGTTAATGTGATGAACTACACCTGTGGTTACTCTGCTAAGACACCTGTGAGAACTTGAGAGGAACTGACTTCATACATCCACTAAAATCACATTGAGACCAGTTGGTTAAAAGACACCGAGAGAGAAAAAAATGGCAAAGAAAAGTGAACTTAGCTCTGAAAAAAAAAAAATATATATATATATATATACACACATACATACACACACACACACACACACAGTGGTGGGCAAAAGTTTGGAATAATGTACAGATTTTGCGGTTTCAGAAGGAAATTGGAACTTTAATTCACCAAAGTGGCATTCAACTGATCACAAAGTAAAGTCAGGACATTACTGATGTAAAAACAGCACCATCACTATTTGAAAAAAGTAACTTTTGATCAAATTTAGACAGGCCACATTTCCAGCTGCCATCACTCCAACACCTTATCCTTGAGTATTCATGCTAAATTGCTAATTTGGTACTAGAAAAATCACTTGCCATTATATCAAACACAATTTCAAGCTATTTGGTTCATTATATTAAACTTAACATCGTCTTTGTGTTTGAGTTTGTGACGCCACGGTATGCAATAAACTGGCATGTCTAGGACAAAAAAGAAACTCTTTTCTAGAAACTCATCAGTCAATCATTGTTTTGAGGAATGAAGGGTATACAATGATTTAAATTGGCAATATATATATATATATATATATATGAAGATTGCATCCAAAGGTGTAAACTACATTCTTCGTAGACAAAGGACAACTGGCTCTAACAAGGACAGAAAGAGATGTGGAAGGCCAGATGTACTAAACAAGAGCATAGCATAAGTACATCAGAGTGTCTAGTTTGAGAAATAGACACCTCACATGTCCTCAGCTGACAGCTTCATTGAATTCTACCCGCTCAACACCAGTTTCATGTACAACAGTAAAGACAAGACTCAGGGGTGCAGGACTTATGGGAAGAATTGCAAAGAAAAAGCCACTTTTGAAACAGAAAAACAGAGTTTTTCTGTTTCAAAACAGAAGAAAAGGTTAGAGTGGGCAAAGAAACACAGACATTGGACAACAGATAATTGGAAGAGTGTTATGGATCTTAACCCCATTGGGCATTTGTGGGATCAGAAAGACATTAAGGTGTGTGAGAAGGGCCCGACAAGACATCTTTGGCAAGTGCTACAGGAAGTGTGGGGTGAAATGTAACCTACGTTTCTGGACAAACTGACAGCTAGAATGACAAAGATCTGCAAAGCTGTCATTGCTGAATGTGGAGGAATTTTTTATTAGAACTCTTTGAAATAGTTTAAGTTATGAATTTTTTCAAATTGTCATAGTAATTTTTCACATTATTAATGTCCTGACTACATTGTGATCAGTTGAATGCCACTTTGGTGAATAAAAGTACCCATTTCTTTCCATAAGAGCTAAATCTGTACATTATTCCAAACTTTTGGCTGCCAGTGTGTGTGTATATATATATATATATATATATATATATATATAAGAGAGAGAGAGAGAAAGAGAGAGAGAGAGAGAATCATTTGTTTGTAGATGCCACTTGTTTTAATGCTTCACACAGTTTTAATATTTTATATCTAATACATTAACATTGTGACTTAAGTATCCAAAAATGTCCAGTTAATTTTTGCAGTCCAAATACTAACAGTTTTGGAGATGTGGGCTTTTCTCATTCAAGTAGTTAGGAGCCGCGCACTTTTATGCCTATTACAAACAAAACAATTGCTGCCCAGAGGCATTGCCAAGATGGCCGTTGATTGGGCTGACTTGCCTTAAAAGGGACTTTAAAGAACCAATTATAAGCAAATATCACAAACAAAGAATGAAATCAAAGGTGGGATAAAACTAAACTTTCAGACTGAGTTTTCCAAACAGAGTTCAGTCATTGCTCATTTCGGGTGAAATGCACCATTTCACGATAGAAAATCCAAAACCTGGCATCAGCAGATTTCCATTGTCCAGCAGGACATTTCTGTTGTCTGAGTTGAGTTGCACCATACCGACCACCTGCCTCTCTTCAACATACATATGCCACCATCCAAAAACACTGAAAATCCCACTGAAAATGAAGGTCAAGCCAGAGCTTTGCTTACAATCAAAACTATACTATTCCAGACAAAAAAAAAGATTTAAAAAGTAGGGGGAATGCATTTCATCAATTATGGAATTTAAATATCCCCATAATATTACCAAATGTACTAGGGCTGGGTATTGCCAGGCACCTCACGATATGATACGTATCATGATACATATGTCACTATATGATATATTGTGATGCATCACGATATCATGGTTCAATTTACTTATGATTCACATGCTCTCAATTTTATTCCAATAAATATTGGTATATTTCAATTATGTCCACTTTGCTTACAAATGAAAGAAATTCTCTCACAGTTAACTTTTTTTTTATCAATAGTTTTTCATCACTTTGGTCACATTCTAGCTTTTAAAAACATACAAATTTCATGTATTCCATCAGCAAATATGATGTCCAAAAATTAAATATGCGTTTGTCTAAGTGTGTGTGTATATATATATATATATATATAGGGCTATCGATTTAACACATTAATTCAGTGCGATTAATTTGACAAAAAATAAGGCGTTAAAAAAATGTACGCAATTAAATCGCACTGCCCCCGGACCATAATAAGGAAGATTCCTGAGAAATGCAAGCTTGTAGTACCACCTGTTTACTCCAGAGGGCAGTAAGTGAAATTTCAGCTGTATGAGCAACGCGCAGTATAAACATACAGTGAAGAAAACACTTCAATAGGGAGAACACCACAAACATGCGTTACGTTCTTGCGTTCAAAACACTTGAAGGAGCACAAATGCGAACTAAGGGATCTCAAGATGTGTTTAAAGATTGAGTATTAAACTATATTTAACTTGAAACAGTGACCTAAACATTTTATGTTTATGATGCAAGACACCCGAGACACTACACAAGCATATCTGACATAGGTGTAGATTGACGGGCTCTTAAATAAGCCCTCATAATAAATCTCCAACTGATTGACAAATTCACTTGTGAAATGGATTGCTGTGAACTGTATGCCAATGATTGACTTATGATCAATAATATGGTAGAAAACAATACATTGTATTCTAAAGCCGCTTTTTGTATGGCCTTATCAATGATGAACTCTTCTGCTACAAGAATGTAATACATTTTAATTATGTAAAAAAAAAAATATTATATATATATATAGTGTGTGTGTGTGTGTGTGTTTATTATTTAGATGCCTAATTTGTCCTATTTTAAAGTATTTACGTCAATATGTAGAACACGTGCTATAACCCAGTAATGTCTCTTTAAGGACAGAGACTTTAACACGGATTCGAATGTACGATTAGAATAAAACGTTTGTTTTTGTCATTTTTTTTATATCAACGTCTAACTGCAAAGACCAAAAAGGGAATTATAAGAGACCTTATCAATGATAAATGGATTACATGTATCTCATCTTTGGGCACACATTAAGGCAAACCAAACCTTTACTCTCAACACGCAGTGAAAGGATGCTGAACTCAGTGCTGAACTCAGTGCTGAACTGGCGAGTGACATCTGAAATATTACAAGGCAGAATTTTAAGAATCAATATTCAAGTAATCAAATGAAGATCGCGGTTAATAGGAAAATCAATATTTTTGCACAGCCCTGATGTTTAAACACGTGAGAGAGGACCAGCATGTCCGCGAGAGAAACAGCTCTGTTTCAGTCTCTCTTGCGCCTCATAGCAGTGACTGTACTGAGAAACACTGCTCTGATGTTGCACTTACTAAGATGTTGGACATGATGTGAATACAGAAATAGTTGAATACAAATTTTGATTAAGGGATCTAAAGTATCAATACGATATTGTGAGGAAAAGTATCACAATCTATCGCTATTTGATAGTATTGGCACAGCCCCAGTACTATTTGGGATTTTCCACTGCACGGTACAACTCGACTCAACTCGACTCTGCTTGCTTTTTTGGGGTTTTCCACTGTGGATAGTACCTGGTACCTGATACATTTTTTAGTACCAGCTTGGTCGAGATTCCAAGCGAGCTGAGCCGATACTAAATGTGATGACAAAATCCTGCAGATTACTGATTGGTCAGGGAGAATTGTCACTACCAGCATCACTGGATTTCCGGCACACGACATCAACCCGCTAGTTTTAAAGCTAGCAAAAGCGATAACAGTATAATTTGTTCACGTGACTTTCGACTTGTGAAAAAAGAAATGGCTGTGTGCAAAACCAAGCCATGGTCAATAAACGAGGTGCAGACGGTCAACTCGTTAGCTAAAAAGAAACTAAAAAGTCTCTCAGGAAGTGTCTCAGCTGTTGGCCGCACACAGCTACCACTGGTCCTACCAACAGTGTAGGGAAAGGTAAAAAAAAAAAAATGACTACAGAACCATCAAAGAAAAGTGGAAGTGGTTCGACCAAATGGACGCTATTTAAACCGGTGAGCAATGGGTGGGAGAGTGCCCTAGACTCGATGGAGCATGGTACATTTTGTTACGTTAACTCTATACTCTGCTTGAAAGCTTCACTTTATTTAGTTGACCAGCTACTGGAAGCTTGCTTCTAAAACAACCATGCCAATTTAACTGTTGCACTTGTGTAAAATCACCATGCAACACCTGCTTTATGCAGCACAATGAGCTAACAGCTAGCGGTTGTGTTATTGTTTTGGTCAGTTTGTGTCGTGTTTAAGATGATGTCACGGCAGTAGTGGCGGCTCAACTATGACAATCAGCCTATAATCCCACCCATGTTGAGGTGCCACTAAACTGCAGTGGAAATGCAAGCTCAGAAAAGTCAAGAGTTGAGGTGAGTCGAACCGTAACGTGCAGTGGAAAAGTGCCATATGTGTAAATTTCAACGTGACCCATTTTCAGTAGTAAAAACCATTAAATCCAAAAACAATGTAAACTGCTCTCCTGTTACATTTGTGAAATATTTAAAAAATTGATAACCAAATTGATCACAATGAACACAATCATGACCAATTTTCAGATTTCATGATGAATTTTGTGATTTAGTAAACTGAACTAAAACTGAATTTAGTATCCAACTTACTTGTCACAGTAAATAATAAAAAGTTAGTCAAGTATGTTGTAATACATTTTGGTCACTTCAATGCAACACACTATAAAGCTTTTAGAAATAGTTACAGCATAATTACAGTATAGCAAAGTGCAGCAAACCAATTTTAAACAAACAAATTGAAATATTTTGTGTTAGACCATAACGAAATGAATAAATAAACTTTTAATGCAATACAAATATGAAAGCTAATATGAAATGTTTTTCATCAGCTTTTATAAACAATTGAGGTAAGCTTTAAAAACTTTGCACTCGTTGAACTTGTTTTTGCCCCAGTCTGGTGAGGTAATTATACAGGCAAGAGAACACAACATAGTCAAGGTGAAGACAGGTTACATTTAACAGACAGGAACATTCAACTACTGTCTGTGACTGTGCACACACACTGTGTGATTTGTATGCGGCTTAGTTGAGGTTCAAGCAAGGTGACTTATGTTGCTAATAAGTATTTCAGTCCTATTCTGTCAAACCAACCTAGACTGCTAAAAAAAAATAAGTCAACCCAGGCCAGCTTGTCATGGCGCCATATGCTGAAGCTGAGCAGTGTGTGTTCATAGGGGATCACACTTGCACAGCCATGAGATGCCAGAAATATCAGCTCATTGACTCATTGATTCCCTGACAAGGTCACTTTGAGGGAATAGTGAAGGGTGGAAGGAGACATTTAAGATGGATGCACAGATGCCATTTTTTCTCACCCGATCCGATTCCAATACTTGAACTCTCTGGATCAAATTGGCTTGTTTACCTGTAAGGCGGGACTTCCTTTTCTATATCTGTTGGCTGCTGGGCGTTTACATTTCTCAGTGTTCAGTGTTCCATCTCTGTTAAATTGTCTATGTCTATACCTCACTGTGTGGAACTGATTGGGGGTACTCTTTTATATGGAAATAGGGCTGCACAATTTTGACAAAAAGTAATATTGCGATTATTTTGAAAAATACTGCAATTGTGATTTGTACTTCGATATGATAAACAAAATATTTGTAAGTGATTTTACCAAACTTTGATCACTCTTTGAGGGTTCATTTGAGTCCTCTTAAAAAACCCAAACTATTAACTTTTTCACTTAAGCCAATATTTTTTTAAATAAAACAAATTAATAAAACAGTTAAACAAAGAGAAAAGAGCCTGTACGGACTTCAACCTTTTGGCAGAACAGCCAGTGACACCACTCCTCCAGGGCCAGCTTCACCGCAGCAGCTGCCTGTTACTGATGTTGTAGTTTTGTTCCGCCAGCAACAACCGGTGGGAAAAGAAGGCACGTGGTGAATCTTTCTGTACTTGGGGGAATACTGTGATAGACCCACCCCAACCCCTACCACAGACGTGTCATCCTACACCACAAATCTAGATCAGGCATGGTAAAAATAGGTGCGGAGGTAAACAAAGACTTAAAGGGATACTCCAGGATGTAGCATTAAGCTTTGTATCAGTAGAAAACCAGTTGTATTTTCGAATTACCCTGCTTCCCCCCCCCCTCATATCCCCATGATGAGAGAAAATTTCATTTTTAGTCTGGAAAAAATCCTCCGATGACCTAAAAATCGTCATTTTAGCGTCATCGGAGGATTTTGGGACAGAGGCTTTAAACTACAGCCAGTGTTAGTAGCTAGTTCACGATGTTTTCACCACGCCCATATGAGGCAGGATCTTACTCATAGAATGTAAAGATAGTGTCAGCCATCTTTAAGCTAAGCTAACAGGCTCTTGCTCTGTAAAACTTTGTATAATAGTCTAATCACGATGGCGGAAGAAAGTTTTGAAGTAATGACAGATGGGGATTTCGAAGATCTTTTGTGTGAATCGGATGCTCGTGGCTACCTATACTGAGCCGCAATACAGCGATCGAACAGTTGCGGGAGATGGAGGAACAAGAGGCGGCGGAGCAGCTGCTGCAGCAGGGGAGCAAGACCTGCTTGGCGGTCAGGAGGAAGAGCCCGGCCAGACTCGAGCTGGGGCTGAACTGGTGGTGTCAGTGCTCTCGCTATGCGTCTATGCAAACAGATAGAGAGTCCTATTGCTGTCGCGTATTTCAGCGATGCCATTTTCTTCTGCATGAGATCGCTGAATCCGCTGATGAAACTGCACCGCTAGCATGTGTAACTGAGCACCCAAGTTTTGTACCACACATGGACAGGGGGTCCTGGAAACTTATTTCAGGATCCCAAAGATAAATTGGAAACGCCAGCCAAAGCCTGCAGGGACAAATGGACGGTTTAGTGTAAAGTGAGTATTTGTTTTGTATTTCTTTTTGTTACTAAGGCGTAATGTACAGAGTTTGGACACCCGGCATAATCGTGGTTTGGGAGTGGCCTCGAAAGTCGCGACAAAGCAAGTGCATTCTGGGAGTTGTTGTCTTTCAGCCACATGAGTAAAAAATTTTTTTTTTTCCTTTTCTCAGTCTAGAATGCTTCAAATTCAAAAATAATTTCACATTTCTACTACATAAATGACCACTATTAAATACACATTCATCTTCCCACAGCTGGAGTATCCCTTTAAGCTTGTCAAAGGCCGCTTGAGCCTGCGCCGACCAGTTGAACCTGGTCTTGGTGGAGGTTAGACCAGTCAGATCAAAATGTCTAAACACCTGGAAACCTGGCAAATCCTAGAAATCTCTCCAGGGCCTTATGAGAATCTGGGGTTGGCTAACCTTGGTAATTGCTCTTACCTTGGCAGGATCCATACAGATTCCCCCTGAAGAAATTACAAACCCCAGGAACAGAACAGAAGGTGCATGGAGTTGACACTTATCTGTCTTCACAAAGATATAATTCTCTAACAACCTTTGTAAGACCTAGCGGACATGTCAGAATTGGAGAGACTGGGAGAAGATCAGAATATCATCCAGATACACAAAGACAAACCGATTGACCACATCTCTCAAAATATCATTAACCAGGGCCTGGAAGGCAGCTGGGGTATTGGTGAGCCCAAAGAGCTTTTACCTGACAGGAGTTGGCCACATGCACAGGCTTACCACAGTAAAGGCACAACCCCGTGTCAGCCAACGATGCCACTCCTCAGGAGTTAAGCAGGTCGCTCCAATCTGCATGAGCTCAACTTCCCAGGGGGAATCTGGTGAGGGAACTATGGTGGGAATGGGGACAACTTCAGCCTCCTCAACAAGGTGAGTGTAGCAATGGCGCTGGCGTACAGAAAGTCTGTTGTCCACATGAATATCCAAGCTGATGAGATTGTCCACACAAGAGGTATCTGGTCTGAGATCTGGTCTGAGAGCCCATGTAGGAAGTGGTCACATGGTTCCCCCTCATTCAAGTCACAAGAAGCCGCTAATGTCCTGAATTCAATAGCATAATCAGAGACTGATCTTACCCCTTGATGAAGATCCAAGAGCTGACGGGCCACATCCCGGCCTTGTGCGAACAGATTGAAGAATTCCTATTTTTGGCTGTAAACTCGTTGAAGGAGGCACAACAGGGAAGCTTGTTGTCCTCGACAGCTGTTCCCCACTTCCGGGCCTGCCTGTTGAGTAGTGCGATCATGTAGGTGATCTTGGCCTCCTCCGAGGGAAAGGCTGATGGCTGCAGAGCAACAACCAAGGAACATTGAGAGAGGAATGAACGGAAATACTTAGGATCACCTTCATAGGGCAGTGGGGGGTTCAAACGAGGTTCTGAGCCTGGAGAAGTGTTGTGTGGTAAAGGGGTAAGCCATGTTAGACATATTGCAATATTAGGCGCAATCAAAGGCAGACTCGAATGACTGAGAATAAACCAAAGATTTTAATAAAGAGTCTAGTCAATTAATTATACAGTGGAATGGATGTGGAATACAATGCATGAGCAATGCAGGAAGATGATGACTGCAGTGTGGATAGCGATGTCTCCGATGGTGAGTCAGAGAGTGGTGCCAATGGAGGTAAGGCTGGGTGGGATCCCTGAGGAGCGTTGGATCTGACTGCGGAAAATGAGAGGTAAGTACAACCCCAGAGACAGGGAAGCCAAGATGCACTGCTGACAGGGCTTGAGGAGAGTTTCTGGGATGGCAGAAGAGAACAAACACAGACCAACAGGAACAGACAGGAGCTAGACTGCAAGCCAGAACAGCACAAGACAATCTGGCACAAGATAGCACACACAAGGGCAAGAGAGGCAATCAACTAACCAAGAACAGGTGATACTAATTAAGCCATAAGCCAGCACAGCCACTGCCCCTGCAGGGAAACCCTGCACTAGTTGCCAGCACATGGCCAAACAAACAATGAAACACAGAAGGAATATAGACTCACCAACTGATCAGCCACCAATCCTGACAATTCATCATCATTATTTTTTGGAACCCAGTAAACTTGATATTATATTATTGCAATATTATAATGTTATATTGATTATTATTATTATTATCATTATTCTTATTATATAACAGCAATACTTGACAGTAATAAAATCTTAAAGGGAGAGTTCACCCAAAAATGAAAATCCTCTCATTATTTTCTCACCCTTATGATTTCCCAGGTGTGAATCACTTTCTTCACCAGAACACATTTGAAGAAAACTAGAAACTTATCTTAGCTCAGTAGGTCCATAAAATGCAAGTGAATGTGATTTTCTGAGCTTCAAAAGAGAAATCTACAGACAGTCAGCATAAACGTCATCCAAACAGTATAACACCTGCTGTTAAATGTATGTCTTCTAAAGCAACACAATTGCTTTTGGTGTGAAAAAGATAAATATTTAAGTATTTTTTAACTCTAAATCATGCTTCCATTCATATAATTGCATTGGCATAACATGAGAACTGACATGGCTGGATCACAGCCGGAAGAGCAGTGCAGTTTACAAATGAGAAGGAATAACGCTGAACAGTAACTTGGTTGGTTTTGGTTTAGATCTGTCATTATCGGTTTCTTTACTCACAATGGTTGTCTGCTTATCCTGGATGTCTCAACCGAGTAGAGAATGTGAGATTACTTCAGTATCATGGTAACATGAATACATCAAGAGAGACCGCTTAGACTCCACCCGCTCGTGGACTTTACCCTCACGTTGGATTATAGTTAAAAAGTAGTTAAATATTGATCTTTTTCCGATGCAAAAGTGACCATATTGCTTTAGAAGACATTCATTTAACAGCTGGAGTCGTATCAGTTAGATTTTTGGAGCAGCTACATTCACTTGCATTGTAAGGACTTACTGAGCTAAGGTATTTTCTATTTTTCTTCAAATAAGTTCCGGTGATGAAAGAAAGTTATACGCACCTGGAATATCACAAGGGTGAGAATTTTCATTTTTTGGGTGAACTATCCCTTTAACTTGCATGGGGCACTTCCATGCAATCCAGTTAAACAAAATAGTTCTAAACAGTTTGGCGACATCTGCATGAAAAGTTTGTGTGTAGTTGAATTCACAACAGCTGTTCTCCTCTGTCCACAAATGCATGGTGCCATGGAGTGTATTATTTGTATATTAATTTATGTGACCAAGGTCATATCACGATTATAATTTTATTTCAATTAATTGTGCAGCCCAAGGGCCTGGGTAGCTCATCAAGCAAAGATGCTGACTATCACACCTGGAGTCTCCAGTTCGAATCCAGGGCATGCCGAGTGACTCTAGTCAGGCTTCCCAAGCAACCAATTGGCCCGGTTGCAAGGGTGGGCAGAGTCACATTGGGTTAACCTCCTCATGCTTGCTATAATGTGATTCTCGCTCTCGGTGGGGCGTGTGGATGCCGCAGAGAATAGCGTGAGCCTCCATATATGACAAATCCGCGGTAAAGCGCTCAACAAGCCAGGTCAGAAGATGCGCAGATTGACTGTCTCAGATGCAGAGGTAACTTGAGATTCGTCCTCCACACCTAGCGGTCCTAGAGCACATTGGGCATGCCAAATTGGGGAGAAAAGTGGAGATAATAATCATTTTATTTTTAAATAAATGAATAAATACAAATTAATTGTGTAGCCCGATATGGAAAGAAACACAAACCTCTAACTACACATTATTTCATTATAAAACAGAGAAAATTAACAAACAAAAAATTATTAAATATAAAATATGTAGCCTATTAAGAAAAACTTTATTTTTAAATAGTCTACTGGATAATGCAGCAACAAAATTAACAGTAATTCGAGTGAAAGTTTTTAGTACAAGAGAAGCCAGCCAAGTAACTTATATCTGGACTTAAATAGATGTAGACCTCTTTTTTGTAATCAGTCCTCTTTTCAATTACAGATTTTGTTTGTAACCCAGTCTACTTAAAAATTATTATAATTTTATATAAAACATTATTATTATTATTATTAGTGGTGCTTGCAAAGCATCACTATTGTAATCTCACATACTTATTATTAGTGGTGCTTGCAAAGCATCACTATTGTAATCTCACATACTTATTATTAGTGGTGCTTGCAAAGCATCACTATTGTAATCTCACATACTTATTATTTTTATTTTTATTTTTATATCTCCGTACAAAAATTCGGCACCTAACTCGTCCCTGCACCGTTTGGCGTAGACCCACCGAATGAGGTGTCAAATCGAACGACCTATTGATGACACGTGTGCTATGACTTTTATAGCTTATCGGAGTACGGTATTTGCCCCAGGGGCAAAAAAGCGGCCGAAAAATCCCATAGACTTAACATTGCGACAAACTTTGACGCGTCACAGCTCCAATAGAGGATTTCACAGAAACGTGTGATTTGCCACATTTGAAGAGGCTGGCAGGCTCTGTAAGAGCATACCTCAATATGGGGTAAAAGTTGTACCCCTGGGGTGCAGGAGCTGCCCAAAAATGCCCCAATTGACTTATAATGGTGTAGGACGGCCCATGAAATGAAAAGGCATAGGGATTTTCTATTGAACATAGCTCTGGATCACAGTGTCATAGAGACGAGGGGGTGGGCTCATTTTACTCAGACGACCAATCAGTCTCTCAGGATCATTTTGAATCTATCAAGCCACGCCCTAGCAACAATTTGGAGCACCTTAGCAACAAGTCCCATAGACTTCTAATGAAACACATCAAAGGGATATCTCCGGATAGAAGTGTCATAGAAACACAAGGGTGGTCTCGTTTGACTCGGGGCAGCAAACAGCCAATCATGAATCACCTCAACACTTCCTAGCCCCTCCCTAGCAACCATTGTTTAACACCTTAGCAACCAAAATCCATAGAGGGATATCTTCCATTCTGAATGTCACAGAGGCATGGGAGTTGGTTTATATCATTCATACTGACAAGCAGCCTTTGGAGTTTCATGATTGGCAGCTGCCAAGCCACTCCCTAGCAACTAAACAGAGTACCCTAGCAACCGTTTAGCAATAACTGTATCTCTGCACCAGAAAATCAGAGAGAATTCTGGGTTGATTTATTTCAATCAGGATGGCAAGGACACTTGATAAGTATCACTATGGTAACTGCCTAGCAACCACATGGGGTTACCCTAGCAACAGAGTAACAAATCACATATCTCTGCATCAGAAAAACGTAGAGACTTCCGGGTTGACTTATTTCAATCAGGATGGCAAGGACACTTCATTAGTATCACTATGGTAACTGCCTAGCAACCACATGGGGTTACCCTAGCAACCGAGTAACAAATCCAATATGTCTGCATCAGAAAAACGTAGAGACTTCCGGGTTGACTTATTTCAATCAGGATGGCAAGGAGACTTGTATTGTATCACCTTGGTAACTGCATAGCAACCACATGGGCTTACTCTAGCAACCGAGTAACAAATCGCATATTTCTGCACCAGAAAATCATACAGACTTCTGGGTTGATTTATTTAAGACCATAATTTTTGGTCTTTTCAAGTTATAACATGCTGTTTGACGAGTTTTGCCACGGCAAGCACCACTCACATTTTCTTCAGGAAATGTACCCATCTAGTTATTATTATTATTTTTACTGGTGTTGTTGTTGTTGTTAATAATAATAATAACAACAATAACAATAAAATGTTTTTTAATATACAATAGAGATTACCTTTATAACCCTAGGGCTTTGATTTTGAGTGAACACTCCATGAAGATGGGGAGATTGTCTTTGTGTGGGCTAGTTCACAGTAGTTTAATTTGCTTTCCATTCTGGGGAACTGCTTTGTTTTATAAATTGTTTAAGATATGATGAATTGCTCCTCCAGTTCCAATATCAATGCATGCTAGAAGCTAACTGAACTATCGAGCATCTACATCTGAGATGTAGTTCATGTGGAGCGTTCACATACTGCGTCCCTCTCTGAGAGTGGAGTATAGTAGCGTGTCATAAGACCTCGTATGCTCTGTGTATGTGAAACAAAAGAGCAGTGCTCATTTACTGAAGTGCACTGTACATGTAGACTATATTTATTCATTAAACACAGCCTTTTGAGATTCACTAAGCTATCATATGTTTTTAAGAGGATTTAAACAAAATGCAAAAGTCATATGGACTACTTAAATGTTGCTTTTATGGTTCTCAGTAAGACTCTGTAAATTGACATGCAGATAACTGTTCAAAACATCACAAAAACTGAAATGAAGTTTTCAAGTCATTAAAAACACTTCACAGAGCAAGTGTCAGTTCCGTAAACTGCCCAAAAACCCTTCCACATTGGCCACAGATCCCAGGACATGCTTACAGTTAAGCTGTGGCAGAGGAAAACTGTCAGAAAGGGAGGAAAAAGAGAAGGTAAAATGTTCATTAACAGGATAAATGCGAGAGACAGATAGAGGGAATAAGATATAGAAGTGGTGGGGTATGATTGAGAAAACTCAAAACCACAAGCAACAATAAATTCAGTGTGGCATTTCTAAAGGTCTAGACAGCATCAGAGCGCCAAACATGTCAAAGACTTTCAATATGATTTGCCCTTGAGAAATTGAGATGAGGGAAATTAATTTAAGCGTTTCGGTTTCCAGTAAAGAGGTAGATATAAAAGGACATCTTGCAACCAGCAGTCTAGTCTGCAGTCTATCCAGATAACATAACTGGGGTAGAAGAGTGTACAGAATTTGGCAGCAGGCCAGGTTATTTTGTGTTTCAATTCATACAAGACAGTCAATGGTTTGGAACAATATGAGGGTAATACGAGGTTATAATAAGATAATTTTCATGTTTGGGTGAACTATCCCTTTAACTGAGCATCTGAATCGTAGTCAATGTAAAAAAAAAATATTTATGCAGTGACACAAACAATCAAACCAACAGGAAAGGGCGAGTCATTGAACAATTCCTGAATGATGTTTAGTTTGAAATTCCCAACAGTGACGCACACAGCTAAGTGCTGCATGGGAGCAGAGTATTTGAGATTGAGTATTGAGATTGAAATCCAAGAAGACTGAACTCACAGGGACCTTCAAGACTGAATCGAGATTGTAAGAATACAGGTTGGGGAGGTTTATGACTTTACCTCAGAAAACAACACTTAAGGCATTTACATGATTACACTTTGTCAACAGAATAGTAGAATAATAAAAATCGAATGCTTTCTGCACGCAAAACATGGCAAGCGCTGACTAAAATCGGCAGTTCTAATCTGATTGGTTTGCTCTATTAAAGTTTGTATCCGTCAATTAGGAAACAAAGTAATGTTTACAAGATACTACAGGTTTCTACAATGAGTATTTCATTGTAAGAACTAGTTGCTGAATTTGCCATAGTCTGCAAGGTGTGCGCTATTACATTTCTGAATGCTATCCAAGAGTATTGATTGAGACTTCTAGGAGGCAGGTAAACATACCTTATACACATTCCACTTTGTTCACCAAGCTGATTGTTCAATTCACATGTTGGTAAAAAACCTTTCCTGTCTATTTGGGCAATTCTTGGCTAGAATAATGGAGCAGACTTTATGCAGATAGTTAAAAGTCTGGCTAGATGAGGTATAGTCTTGTTTCAGAACAGAGCCTGAACAGCACCCATAGAAAAAGGACCTCTACTAATGGCTTTACTCTAGCACTTTGCATTCTGTTATGAAATTCCCCTCCAGGGCAAGAGCTTGTTAACAGCTGACTGAGCAGTACACACCAGTTTGGTGAGGAGAGATGCTTGCCTGCCTACATCCTCTCTTCTTAAGTCCTTCTTTCCTCCATTATCCTCTTTCTACCTATCATTTTCTCTGCTCTGCTGACCCCTCTCCTTTTCTCAGGTCCCATCTCTCCTCACATCTCTCTCTTTATCTCTACTTCACATTGTATCTTCTGGAACGGCACGGTTTTCAAGTGTATGAACAAATTTGGAACCTGTTCAGGTCACATGTTCACTGTTGTAAGTGTTCCAAAGCTTCCACAAACAATCATGCAAGATTTCCATGAAATAAAACCATAATATTGAGACAAGGGACTTAAAAAACTAACATTTTTAAAACAGAATAGTTAGTGGGTTGCCAGAACAACTAGTACACTAGTGATGTCAAAAGAATGGGTACTTCGGTACCAAGTCAATGCTAAAATAAAAAGATGTCTCAATACCAGTGCTTCTGCAGTACTGGAATTAACGATCACCGACTCAATTCGATACCTTCAAGCTGTCTGACTGACACATGACTACTTTTAAATGCACACATGCTTATTTGAGTGTGTGCTTTGTTAATCCTTTTACACTGAAATGAACAACTAATAAAATTAAAATTGTGATGTCCTTGTATGATAATTAAACGGCGAAAGGCTGCAAATCTTAGTCTGCATGTGCTGCATGCTTTAAATCAGTGTTTCCCAAACTTTTTTCTCCCACGGCACACTTCTTCTCATCGTCCATCATATTGACAGACAGGGTCGTAAAAATTCTGTCATAATCTATTATTACCCATCATTTTAATTTTCATATTTTAATGATAAGACATGTAATAGCTTTTATATTCATTCACGTTCTCATTTTTAATCATGAACTTACAGGATGAGCATATAGCAGATTATGCATTTATTTATTTATGAAGAGAACAGATGAACGAAGCAGATTCATGTTTTTTCCCCCGCAGTAACAGCGGAGACAACTAAAACACGACATATGAACAACACAATATAAAAAAATACAAATACGATTAAAATGAGCAAAACATCGTAAAAAATGGACTGAATAGATCTCAGTCGACAACTCAACACTTCCTCTGCATCGACTTAAACGGGGTCCTCGCCTGTGTGTCAAACGCATCAAGAGAGACTGATGCTGAGGCAATTGTCATTAGATTATGCATCTTTGCCTCGGACAGACGATTTCTCGTGGCAGTTTTAATTTGGTTCCTATCGGCTGAACCCAGCTTCAAACACCGCATTGTCCTCCACATGACAAGAGTAGTAGAAAGCGTCACAGAGGGGCGATTTTATGAGTTTGCCACATATAAAGCGGGAGGTGTACACAATAAACATGGAAAACCTGTATTTGGAAGTGAGAAAAGGCTTGCTGTTGCTTTGATAGCAGAAAGTAATAAAAGGACTTGTTTATGTTTAGGCCTAAGCATTTTCTTGGTGAATTTAAATTTGTTCAATAACTGGGGTCTCTGATATTCGTAAACGATAAGGTAATATTTAATTAAAAGTAATTTTGAGACATTCAATGTCTCCACAAATTTGGACAGTTTTTAAATATTTCTTGTTTCTTAGTACTCACAAAGACATTACTGGTGAAGCAAAAACATGTGAGTGAAAAATACTTTGGTGTAAATTGACTTCACTCCATAGACTTCAATGTATTCTGCAGCGCTGACGCGAGTCACGTGAAAGATCCTTAACGTGTAAAAATATCCCTCACTTTTGTACATCAATCATTGCTCTTCACCTTCACAAAAGTGACCGATTATGGCTTCAAAACAAAGTTCACATCAAAATAAAAGCAAGATTCAAAATGAAAGCTAAACTGAAGAAATTTCAACAGGAATATATTACAACTGTATAGTAAAATGTAATATTCACTGTAGTAGTGCTGTCACGATTACTAAATTAAGCTGATGATTATTTGTTAAACAAATATTTATGATTATGATGATTAATTGTTTCAGGCCTTCCATGATTATTAAGAAGTAATTTATTCATATTTAACTTGGAATCGTATAAAATAATACGGATATATGATTTTCATTAAGGCTTTTAAAAACGTATGAATGACATGAAAAAATATTTTAAATGGATGAGACATGATCTCATGATCCGGTTTGATATACGGTATGAGATTTTCGTTTCGATATCATCTAATTTCTAAATGATAACACTTAAATGATGAAGTATGAGGGAACATTTTGTTCATTTATATTTATTTTTTGCACAAAATGCACATTATTACTATACCTAATTCAAATATTTCCACATACTTTAAATATACCCCTCTTTTTGATCAAATACAGTCTTGGTCCATTTTACATTTGCACTGATGTTTGTGGAACCAGCCAACCTGGATAGCGTTTGAAATAGTAGGCCTAATGAAAATAGTAAAATATTACTGTCCTAAGTTCACATCAAGTTCTTTCATTTCTAATGAAGGAAAAGATTCTGTTGAAAGAATATTTTTTTAATTCTATCATCTCCACGAAAATAGAGAAAGCAGGCGTCTCCTCTGTGTCACTGCGTGTCATTAATACTGCACGTATGAACCTGTAACAACCACATTACATGATCATTACAACAGCGTGTGCCATTAGACGATCATTCAATTAAAGTGAAATCAGGGCACTTAGCACTTTACTTATTTAGATTTCCACGGGAGATTGGTGCGAACCTCTGCAGATGCGTGCATTACAGCGGGTCAGAAGCTGTCCATCTTCTCATGCTCTTCAGGAGCTGCATTGGATGTGGTCTGCATCAGAGTTCATTTGGAGTGATCAAATGCAGTAATACCAGAACATTAGGCATAAATGCACCATTTATAATATAATAAAAGCATAAATTCCCTTATTTGGACAGAAAAATGTGATAGGAATTTGAAGTGCACAATAATCTCTGTTGTATCAAATAACTGTGGTTAGATCAAATAACCACGATCAGATGATTATTTAATAATTGTGACAGGTACTGACTGTAGTAATATTAATAATAAATAATGCTTAATAAATAATAATAATAAATTAAGCAATATATCACAAGCAAGAGTGCTGTTTTACTGAATAATTATTATTTTTTTAAATGCAGTGGTATGTTGAAAATTAATTGTTCTATTTTCACTTGTTAAAAGTTTTAAGAATGAATTTGACTAGACATCATTTTGATGATGAAATTAAACTTAATAAACATTGAATTCTGGAAAAATTATAATAAAATAAAATTGATTTGGGGAAAAATATAACCGATTTCAGTAAGGCCCTACTTAAAAACACATGCATTTTACACTGAAATAATGTAAAATTAGGCTAAAAGACTGTGTTGAATAGCACATTGTCATATTAACATATCTTTGCTGTGGTATGGGAAATAAAAATTGGCTGACTAGTGCATATTTACATAGAAAAACATAGTTGGACTATTTGTTTTTAATAAAGGGGATGACTTAATTAACAATATCAATTTAAAGACACTTTTCAGGGAGATTTTTATGGTGCCAAAACATAGTAAAACTGTCAACATGCAAATTAAAGAACCACCCCTAAAATTATTTAAACTAAATATCTCATTGATCAAATAGTTGACCATTGGGATCGATCACTAATAGAGCCATTAAGCTGTAAAGCAAACTGACCAAATATCCTCAAAGAATATAAAGACCTTATCTCCCAACAGGTGAAACAACTTGATGCAAACTAACCAACTCCTTAGAGCTTTGATGACCAAACTAGCAGTCAAATATATGGGTTACAAACATGAGGCCAGAGGAATAACTCTGGGTACCCCTCAGGCACATCCTAATCACGTCTGCATGCAGTAGCTTGGAATTACATTCTAGCATGCAACACACTCACTCTAGTCCAATGCTCAAATTCAAAATTACAAGCATGACAAAATATAGCAGGAATCAGGATACTTCAATAAAATGTTTGCCACTCAATCTTGACATTTGTGTGGATATCTGGGACTATGCGGCTCACCGACTACACATATGCTAAGATTTATTGGGCAAATTAGGCACAAGTGCATAAAGTCATCAAAAGGTTTTTGAATATATCCCTGCGAAAACCAATAACTCCTTGAGTTGCAGTAAATCTCCTGGAATGACTCAAAAATAAAAGCTCACTGAACACAAGTTTGTGGCTGGCTGGGTTTAAGGATCCCATAACCTATAGTCAAAATGTTAATTTGCCTTCAGACATTAAAAAACTGTGGTAAATAAAGGTTGTGTTCAGCAAGCAAAGAGGCTCGGAATTACAGATTGGTAATATTGACGCATCTAAGAAAACAGGAGGTTGACTTGAGCCACACCCTAATGCAGAGCTGCAACATAATCCCTTTGGCTCTACGGCATGAAGGCTTTGAGTCGTGGCGGAAACAGTCACACAATGCACAGCTGTCATCAGCAGTATGGGGCTATTCAAATGCAGAAAAGGAAAAAAGACATGGACTAATAAGCAGAAAAAAAAAGTTTATGTTGTATAACGAATGAAAAGGATGTGAGGTATATTGGGAAAGCAGCTGAGCATTTCAATGCATTATCTTAGTATTGTAGGGGGTATGGGTTTGCGTGATGTGAGCGCGAAGTGATCATCTATGTTCCGCGACTGCTTTCGGATTCTTGAATAACATATAACGTGCGAGTAAGACTATAAGTCTTAACTTTGAGTAAGCCGGTGGACTTTCTGGTGCCCTCCTAAGGTAAGATGGTGCCCCCGTAGGGAGTTGGTGCTCTATGCAGACTGCGTAGTCTGCTTATAGGGAGTGGCGGTACTAGACAGGATTAACCTATAGCACTTACTTTTAAAAAAGAGAAGCTTGTAAAAGCTCAGAATGTGTATAATATTCAAAGGCACCAGGACTAATTTCAGTTCTCAAGCTGTTTGAATTCTATTTCATATTGCACAAGGCTGTTCCATTCTCTGAATCAGCCTTGAAAAGTGAGAGCAGTAAGAAGCTAGTCATAAAAACCTAATGGTTGAAACAGCAGTGAAGCAGGCTTGCTCGAACAAGAAAGGGAACAGCGCATTAAGAGTGTGCATCTTGCTGGCACTGCTAGCACTAAATAATCCCCAGATATTGCCTCTAAACTCTGTACTTCACCAAGGCGGGATTGAAATTTAGCAAATAAATAAAGGGATGGGCGTACTTGGAAAACATTTATTTATTTATTTATTTTTGGAAAAGCAATTCTCCTTGTCAACAGGTTAATGCTGCTTTCAAGTCATATGCAAGACAAGTGCATGTGAACACAAACACAAATTTCTAATTACCATTGTTAAACTGTGGATTTTCTTTGAGCCCTGACCTTCGAATTTGGGGGCATGTAAATTCAAGAATCATGATAGAAGCTCTAATTATTATGGGTCAAAATTAAGTTTTCATTGAGTATTGACTGTACACTTCAGTTTGCATGCATTTTGTGTAATAGATAGTAAGCTTCCCAATAAATACAATTGCCCAACACAGGAGGAGTAACGTGACGCCATGCAAGGATCGGTCATGTGAACAGTGAGCTCTGCACACTTTGCTAGTTTTAACACTTTTAAATGACATAAACCGGTGAGATTCAATACACTAGGAGGACAATATGTCAATGAATTCAAAATCCTCGGGCTCTGGAGACATTAAAAGACACTTGCGTGCTCAAGCTGACACCCCAGAGCAGGCCGCGAGCCTGGGAATCAACTTAGTCAGAGAGGTGCGGGAAATGCGGCGAGAGATGCTGAACATGTCGGCAATGCTGACGAAGGTCGTTGCTGATTTGGAAGATCTTGTTACGATACGTCGATCAATCACAGCCATGGAGGCGAAGTTCACTGAGGTGTTTACAAGAGTTAGGGATGTCGAGAAAAGGATTGATTATCTGGAGTCATCAGAGAGGGAATTATCTGCTAATCTGCAAGTGACCAAGGTGGATTTGGAGCATGTTCGGGAGAAGTTGGAGGACACTGAGAACCGTAGCCGGAGAAATAACGTCCGTATTGTCTGAATTCCTGACACCAAAGAGGGTCAGGATATGGTGAAATTCCCAGATAGGCTCCTTCCAAATCTGCTCTACATAACAGACCATAAGATGGAAATCGAGCAAGCTCACAGGGTTTCTTCTCAGAGATCCACGGAGGGAGACAGGCCCCAATCAATTCTGGACAAAATTCTTAGATCACCCGATAAAGACTTCTTGGAAGGATTTCTTGGAAAAACCACAGCATTTTGTTGTTCCCAGACTTTGAGAATTCAACAAGAGAGAAATGTGATCGATTCAAGGAATGCAAGAAACTTTTACATCAACAGAAGTTCGCTTTTGCACTGATATTCCCAGACAATATCACATGCCCACAGCAAGCGATGTCCTTCATAAAGTCAATGGAGTAAGTCATCTTGTGGTACTCACATTGCAGCCAAGTGGATCGGCTCACTGAACATTCACTTGACTGTTCGAGGAAAATTATGGCTTTTTTTGGGCTGGTTCCACCTAGCTGCTATTTCTTGGGCTGGTTCCACCTAGCGAGTATTTCTTGCAAAGTCAATTTAGTGAGTAAATCTTCTTGTTGTACTCATGTTGCAGCCAAGTAGACCGGCTCAATGAACATTTGCTTGACTGTTTGAGGATTCAGCGCATTCCTTTTGTGCTGGTTCTGCCTAGCAGAAACTCTAGTGGAATTTTGTAGAGTAACACACCTTCAGGACAGTTTTATGGTTGAATCTACATGCTCTTTGTGTTTATTCCACCTATTGGCTGGAGTTTGTTTTGTAGATTATCTTTTGCCATGTAATTCTGTCTCCCAAAATTGTATAGAAACACCGGACTTGAGTAATCCAATGGCAAAGTTGTCCCAGGGGTTCTCGTAGGTGTGCATGGCCTGTTTTGTGTTTGGAGGGATGTACACAAGTTGTCGCTGTCGTCTGAGGGGTTAATGCATGGGTTTTTCTTTTTTTTGTTTGTTTTGTTCTGGGGGATGTTTGGGTTTTGACTGTTACACTAATGTTGGAATGTGGTCTTTATAATCTTGTTTTTTAAAACACGATCTAATCATTTGATCAAAATGTCAAATGTAAATGATTGGATTTTCTCTGTCCATGTGGAATGTGAATGGGTTGGTGCTCCCCATAAAAAGGAGGAAGGTTATTTCTCTTCTTATGCGTAAATTGTTTCTTCAAGAAAAGCACTTTTCTCTGCAGGAAGCTGAAAAATTTGGAAAGATATGAGGTGGGCATTTTTTTATAGTGCTGGCTCGAGTAAGAGCAGGGGTGTCATTTCGCTAATAAGTAAACATCTATAATCCAAATGTCTCAAACAGATAAATTAGGAAGAGTCATTATTGTTTTAGCTAAAATTCAGGGGCAAAGTCTTATTTTGGCTAATATTTATGCACCTGACGTTGATGATCAGGGCTTTTTTATAGATCTTGAAGGGATGTTGCAAGCCGCTGGCACCCCTCATGATATAACATTGGGAGGACACTTTAATCTTTTGATGGATTCCGTGCTTGATCATAGTGAAGCAAAAGTGTGCAAGCCACCTAGTGCAACATTGATGCTTCACAGGATGTGTAAAAATCTTGATCTTACAGACATTTGGGGACTTTTCAACCAATCTGAATGAGACTATACATTTGTTTCATCAGTCCATAAGATTTGACCCGATTGAAATACAGATAAAATACTATTTTATCGCAGAAGGTGGAGTTTTGGCTATTCAGGGCAAGAGAGTCATACTTTGAGTCTGAGGACAAAGTAGGGAAGCTTCTGGCTAGATATATAAAACAGAGAGAGTCTTTTTCTACCATTCCTTCAGTGAAATCTTTTGGTGGTGAAATATATACCTCGCCCACTAGTGCTGCACGATAAATCATATCACAATCGGAATCGCGATGACAGCCTGTGCTTATTATATGACGGCAAAATGCTGCGATTATATTAAATAAATAAGTGCATGTGTGGATGTGACAGCCCATTCTCTCTGAGAGCTGTTTGCCCATTTTCTACACCACTAATAAAGATGACCAGTCAGTCTCAGTTTAGGGAGTGGCATGTGTGGTCATGATGTGTGAGTTTCCGGTGTGCAGCGTGGAAATCAGGTGAAAATGGACGCCGAGCAGACCGACACTGAACTGGTGGCCCGAAAAAATAACACAGATCATAGCTTGGCGATATATCTTTAATTCATCCTTAATTAAAGTTAATATAATAAGGGAGAGAGCCATGTAAATAAACACAAACTCCAAAACTGTAATTCTCGGTGCGGTCAGAGCCGCTTCAACCAGTCGCGGAAGACACAATCGGAGCGGGAGTCGAGACCGGGAGAGATTTAAAGTTCTGCCGGGTGATGCGCACTCTAACACGGAGACGCTCGTCTCTCACCCCCGCTGTCTGCAGCTTGCAACGTGTAGCATCATTGATGAGATCATCATGATAAGATCAATCTTATGTGAAAAATAACACTACTGGTTTTGGATAGACAAGTTTGGCAAATGCTTATCAATAATACTCTTATGGCTAAAATGTTTACAGTGTTCAGTGGCAAAAATATCCATATGACTAAATGCTACTAAAATATGACTAAAATGTCAACAGTTTTCATTTACTAAAACTACATTAAAAAGCCCAGTAAGCCAAACAAAACAAAGCACAATTACAGATGTGTTTGCGAGTGTCACGCCATATGACAGTCTTCACAGAGATATAAAGAGACATGATGCACCGTTAGCAAAGTGGGATTTCAGAAAATTATCCACACACTGGACAAGAGGTACCAGCGATAAGCAGAACTTTTTAGAATGAGGATTTGGAAATACCAGTTGGTCATTTAAAAAAAATAAACACACACAACAGCAACAGCAACAACAACAACAGTTTTAGTGGTTTGAGTGAACCACACTTTTATATCCAGTTTTATTTTCAAAAGAATTTATAGAAAGTACATGTTACATCCTGCTTAAATGTCCCTGTTTGTTTGGACAATCTTATTTTCATGAAAATTTGTATGTTTTTATTTATTGTTCCATTTTATTTAGGTGTAATATTCAGAAAATAACAAGTTTGCAGTAATGGAAAGATGTTATTATTTAATTTTGTAAAAATATTTTAATTTGAAACACTGCATTTATAGTTGTTGTTGTTGCTAGTTTGTATGTTTGAGTTGAGAAATACACATTTCAGCATTATCAGTTATCTATTTGTGCATTTTCCTTTATAACCAAGCAAGTTGACTCATGTTACCATTTGTTTATTATATCGAAATCACAATCGCATATCGCAATATTAACCTCAATAATCGCAATATGACATTTTCCCCAAATCGTGCAGCCCTATCGCCCACTGATATTAAAAATGCTTTTAACTAATTCTATCTTGATCTATATAGTTCCAAACCTTTGTCTACTGAAAAGGATATTAGAAACTTTGTGGAACCATTAGAACTTCCTTAACTGTCGGCTGAGCAGAGATTTTTCTCTTGATTCAGAGATAAACTTAGAGGAGCTTGGCAAGGTAATTAAGGTCTTGCCCACAGGCAAGGCTCTGGGGCCAGATGATTTTGCAGCTGAATTTTTTTGATTTTATGCAACAGAACTGGCTTCACTTTTGCTAGACGTTAACATGGAATCATTATAGAATGGAAAGCTTCTGCCAACCATGACACAAGCCGGTGCAGTCGGATTCTTAAAAAAGACAAAGATCCAAGCGAGTGTAAGAGTTACCATCCAATTTTCCTGATCCAGCTATACATACAAATATTGTCCAAAATGTTGGCTAACGGATTGAGTAAAGTTATGACACCTCTTATATAGATCAGGTGGGTTTTATTCGGGCCGTAACTCATCTGATAACATTAGGCGTTACATTAATATCATGTGGGCAGTGGTGAACGATCAGTCTCCGGTTGATCTCAATCTCACTTGATGCCGAAAAAACATTTGATATGGTAGAATGGGATTATCTTTTTATGATTTTGGAAATGTATGGATTCAGGAATACTTTTATTGGGTGGATCAAGTTAATGTATAGACACACGGTAGCAGCAGTTCAAACGGATTATTAATTTCACAGTATTTGACTCATTCTCCCTTATTGTTCTGACTTGACTTGGAACCCTTAGCAGCTGCGATAAGAAAGGAGGATGATTTTCCAGGCGTGGTGGTGTGAGGTTTGGCACAGAAGCTTTGAATTTCTCACAGAAAAAAGTTTTCCAAGTATGAGGGGAAGGTGGGTCTAACTGCTTCTTGTAACAATCAAATTAGGTTTTCCTTGACTGCTTACTGCTTTGGCCACTGGGGGCAGTATTTCGAAATTTTTGTCACCGTATACCGATTTTGGAGAAAAGTCTGTCTACTCTTTTCATTTCACTGTGAGATCAGCTGTCTGTCACGTAATTAAACCAACCAGGTCTGAGTAAACTGGAAAACCTAATTTGATTGGATACTAGAAGCAGGTAGACCCACCTTCCCCTCACGCTTGCAAAACTCTTCAGTGAGAAATTCATGCCAAATGTGTGAGTGCAAAAAAAGGGAAGACGGAACAGTGTATATCGGATTATTTCTGGAAAATATTTATGCCACAAACACAAGTAATTTACACATTTGCAGTAAATTATTTTACACATACAGACTGATTCTATGCGGTCAATCTGTTTTGCTGTTCTTTACTTGCATATCGCTGATTGCTAACCTTTTAGCCAATCTTAGGTGCAAAACAGTGCCAAAAGTGTAAGTGCAAAAAAAAGGAAGTCAGAAGGATACACACTAAATGTACTTTGTGTTAATAAGCAATTACAGATTCACAACACATGAATTAAACTTATGCAAAGCATTAAAGTATTGCTCACATTTGTTACTTACACCTGCAACATGATTTACACCTTTACAAAATGTTCTGTGTGCATGCGATTTGATTTATGCTTTCACAGATCTTACTCAGTATGCACATTTTTCTATCACTCCAGTAAATTCATTTACGCTTTTACAAATCTTACTCTGTGCATGCAAATCATTTAGGCACTATTTTACCTTCATATGTTTTCCCATAAATGTTTTTCCATAGGATTTAAAAATATCCTTCAAAAAAGAGCTCAGAGGTGACTAATTATCTCAGAAGTGAAACACAAGACAAACATTGAAGTAAAATAGGACAAAAAGACCTAGGTAAGACGGTGTATTTAATGTCTTACATTAGGGAAAGACCTACAATCCGATGAAGCATTTTGAATGGCAAAATCAAATAAAAAAATTATGGAAAATAGAAAACATCTAGGTTACCATTATAATCTCCATTCCCTGATGGAGGGATCGAGACGAATGAAGTAACTCTACAGGACTTTCTTGAAGGCCTCGGATACCTCTGAACTTGAGAATAGGCCTATGAGAAATTGGCAGACAGAATTTGCATGTCCCTCCCCAATACATATGGGTATAAAAGGAGGGGAATTGTGCATCTGTTCATTCAGGTTTTGCACGGAGGAGCCGAGAATAAGGTTCAGCGTCGTGGCCGGGGATACAATGTCTCGTTCCCTCCATCAGGGAACAGAGGTTAAAACCTTCCCTGTCTGTCTCTCACTCGACGTTGTGTCAAATGAGGAGACACTTGGGGTCCCTATTCAACACCCGGTCAGCCATTCCACATTATGTGCTCGGACCTGAAAAAATATGGGACGAGACTGACTCAACCCTGATATTGTAGAATCATTGTAGAAGGGTATTGAGTGTTGCCCAGCCCGCCGCTCTGCAGATGTCTGCAAGGGAGGTACAGTTGGCCAGTGTCCACGAGAACGCCACACTGCTCATAGAGTGTGCTCGGATCCGCAAGGGGTGGACACGGCCTGGGTCTGAGAACCCAGTGGGCAACCTCTGTTGGAGACAGCACCCCTTTCCGCTGTCTGCCACAGGAAACAAAGAGCTGCTCAGAACATCTAAAGCTCTGCATGCGGTCCACATAGGTACGCAAAGCATGCACTGGCACAGCAACGATAAGGCTGGGTCTGCCTCCTCCTGGGGCAGATTCGCTTGCAGGTTCACTATCTCTGAGGGAGTCGTAGGAACCTTGGGCACGTAGCCCGGTCGAGGTCTTAGGATGACGTGAGCATCTACCAGACTCCAGGCAAGTGTCGCTGACAGAGAACACACGCAGGTCCCCAACCCTCTTGATGGAAGCGAGCGCAATCAGGAGGGTCGTCTTCAAGGCGAGTGCCCTAAGCTTGACTGACTCCAGCTGCTCGAAGAGTGAGTCTCTGAATGCCCGATAGGATCACGGAGAGATCCCATGAGGGGAACAGGCATGGCCTGGGAGGATTCAGCCTCCATGCGCCTCTAGGAAACCTGATGATCAGGTCGCGCTTCCCTAAGGTCTTGCCGTTGACTGCATTGTGGTAAGCCGACATGGCGGCTACATAGACCTTCAAGGTGGCGGGGGGGCAGCCCCACTACATCTCTGTGGGTCTTCAGATCGGGAAGAACACCAATTCACGAACAAGTACCACTTCGGGGCGTAAAGCTGCCTGGTAGAGGGAGCTCTGGCTTGGTTGATCGGGTCTACGACAGCAGGTCGTAGGCCACTAGGATCATCCGCAGCCCATCCAAGGGCCAGACATGGAGGTTCAAGAGGTCTAGGCACGGATGCCATAGGGTGCCCTGACCCTGAGAAAGAAGGTCCCTTCTCAGGGGAATCGACCAAGTCTGAGTGGGCCAATAGGGAGCCACTAGGGTGATTTGTTCCTCGCCCTCCCTGGCCTTGCACAGCACCTGTGCAAGTAGGCTCGCTGGGGGAAATGCGCATTTGCGCAGCCCCCAGGGCCAGCTGTGTGCCAGCGCATATGCCCTGAGGGAAGCCTCTGTTAGGGAGTACCAGAGCAGGCAGTGGGAGGTCTCTTGGGAAGCAAACAGGACCACCTGTGCTTTGCCGAACCGCTCCCAAATCAGCTGGACCACCTGGGGGTGGAGCCTCCACTCTCCAATGAGCATGCCCAGTCGCGACAGCGTGTCCACTGCTGTGTTGAGGCTTCCTGGGATATGAGTGGCGTGCAGCGACCCGAGTCGCTGCTGATTCCAAAGGAGGAGATGGCGGGTGAGTTGTGACATGTTATGAGAGCGTACACTGCCTTGGCGATTTATGTACGCCACCGTCTTGGTGCTGTCTGAATGGATTAAGACATTCTTACACTAGATCAGAGGGAGAGACCTCTGCCGGGCAAGAAGTACAGCCAACAGCTCTAGGCAGTTTACGTGCCAACGTAGGCATGATCCTGTCCAGGAACCCAACCCAGTTTGGAGGCATCTGTGGTGACCACGGTGCATCTGAACACCTGCTGTAGGGGGACTCCTGTCCACAGAAAACAGAGGTCTGTCAAAGGGTTGGATGTCTGGTGGCAGAAAGAGTTGATGAACACATGGTATGTGCCGCGGCGCCATGCCCATCTCTCGACTCGAGTCTGAAGCCAGTGCTGAAGTGGTCTCATATGCATTAACCCAAGCGTAAATCGAGCGTGAGACTGGTGAATCTTTTCCCGTCAGGATCATAGGTAGTGTAGTTATTTAGTGCAACTTCCACTAATAAAGACGGTTGGGTTTAGGCCTAAATTGAATTAAAATGTAGACTAATGACTTCAACAGAACCATATACAATCGATAAACTACCTCAACGCTCACGTCAGGTAGGTCTTTAGAGGTTGATAAATCATTACAAATCAATTCCTCTACAGAACATTATTTAAAGGCTTTTAACTTTCGGAACCTGGCTGTTACACTCTATTACGACCAGAATTACAATACACATCATGTTGTAATTATGATTTTTTTAAATCATAAGGGACTAGTCAGGAGCATAAGGCTTGAAGGCAGCATAAGCCCAGACAATAACCTATTCTTGAAAAATAATTTAAAAAATAAATAAATCGGAATGTACCCACACAATGGTAATAAAGAAATTGGATCTTGAATCATTGTCATTCTGGGAAATAAAATAAGAGAAATACTTTTCTTGTCACGTTTATCTTCTACACAACTTCACCCAAAACTATCCTTTGTTAGCCTACTACAGGTTTGCTTTGGTTTCCTGAAGCTGATGAAGAAATATGATAAAAGAAAAGCCTCCTCAATTGGGTAATGATAGCTTCATGATACTGATTATGAAGCATAAGTGACACAGTAGTACTGCCCAAAATGGATTCCAGTCAGCTTTCAAATTTAAGGTGGAACCAAGCATTTTCCTTTGTCTGACTCCCTTTCCTACGTAGCTCTTCTTTGTTTCAGCAAGGCTGCCAGGGGAGAAAAAAAAAAAACATACAATCCTTCATAAACCTGCTCTCCGCACATTACCAGCGCAGGTAAACACAGCCAGGGCATTGGGTGCATAGACAATAATGGTCTCAAAGTATTCATAATTTATTTATACAACCAAGCAACCTGCTGTCTAGTCACTGTAACAAAGACATTGCCTTATTCATTTGATGAGTTTATTTAAAACAGCATAAGTTGGTAATCCTCAGAGGCAGAGAAGGGCTCTTTTGCTCAAGGCTTGCCAACAGCACTGTGGACAAAAAGGCAATATATGATTCCTTCACACATGTACTTTACAGATTGAGAACAGTGTGTACTAGCAAAGCATATCACGCTGAATCTTTTATTGATGGCACGGAGAGGATATTTTGTCTAGTGGAAATGCACCGGAGGTTTGCACTGGCACAAGGCAATGAGTCAACCGATTTTAACCTCACGTCGTTTCAACTCCAAAAAACATTCTGAAACACAGATAATATTATGTAGAATAAATTTAGAATAAAAAAAGAACTGTCTCATAAGAGTCATTTGTTCAGGAATCGGACTACACTGGTAGAGTTGAATGTGTTGCACTGTGCATTCAAAAGAACCAGCTCATTACAGTAATTTGTTTAGAAATCGGACTGTACTTGCTGTAGGGCTGCACCTAACGATTATTATTTTTTATTGATTAATCTAACGATTATTTTTTTCCCCGATTAGTCGATTAATCTAACGACTAATTTGTCAATTTTTCTAAATATTTTTTATTATTATTTCTTGATTAATAGAACAATTAATTAACCCAAAATAAATTAAAAAAATTTATCTCATTAATATTTCAATATTTTAATAAATTATCTTCTCTGCAGGGTATTATTCTGCAACAAAATAGCCCTGTTTTAACTGGTAATCCCCATTTTACAGTCCAACATTAATTTTATTTTGGAGAGATTTTATTTTGTTGTTGGATTGCTAAATGTAGATTAAAAGTGATTTTAAGTAAGAACTTGTTAATTTGAGTAAAAGAAAAGTGCAATCTACATTTAGAAATCCAACAACAAAATAAATTATTTTACAAAATGTAAAATTCAAGTCACTTTCAGGAGGAATATTAAAACATTGTGCAACCTTGAGTTTAGCAGTCCAACATAAAATTATTATATATTTACAGTAAATTAGTGCAATTTGAGAAACACTTAAATGTTTTTCTAACAGGAATAACTAAAACTTGTGTATCAACTCTCAGTAATACACACACACACGTTTTTATTTTTCTTTCTGGATTTTGCAAAGAATCTCTATGTTCCAGGGAAAAAGGTATGTTTAACATGTCTGGAACAACATGACAGTGAATAAATAAATGACTGAATTGTCATTTTTGGGTGAACTATTCCTTGAAGTCCTATACCAAGTTAATGCTAAAGTACATTTATGATTTGTCTGTAATGTTACGATTTGTGCTGCACAATTATTAGACAGTTATGTGACTCAGCTAGAGGCAAAGTTGGCCACAGCAAATCGTTTTATTTGCTGGCCTTGGCCCAACAAGTGCAGCATGCCAGCAGTCCACACACAGCTTCCACAGGTCAATATCAGCCATGAGTAAACATTAGAGGCACGAAACACAACTCTATCAACATGCATCCTGTGTCTCTAGTTTTAGGATGGCAGCCTGAATGGATCCTTGCAATATCCTGCTGGTCACAGAGGAGAAAGATTGAAGACATGTGTAAATAATGACTCAGTGTTTGGCTGGGAGAGGGTCTGACATGGTCACGGCAGGGAGGACAGTGTACCAAAGCCAAGACTATTTCAGGAAGGATCAGCAAACTGAGATGGGCGCTGCTGTGGAATGGGCTGATGACTTGCACAACCAAAAAGTACAGCCAAACTCAACCAGTAATACTGGATTGTTTAATGTCTAAAAGTACAGAACCAATTTTTCCTACAGCAGTACACAGATATAGTCTCTGAGGGAAAGATGCCCAGTTCTCACTAAGGAATTTTTTTTTGTGAAAGTTAAGTACACCAAGTTAAGTACAGCAATCACAAGTGTTGTCCAACTCTACCATCAATAACCACGTTTAATAAAAATGGATAGATGTGTCTCTAAACTCTGACTGGATGAACCATTAGATTGATTAAGCTTATTGATCGTTGCTTAATTGATTTCAGAACAATTGTGTTCAGTAATCATTAGGGATGCACTGATCCGACACCTAGATTGTTTTTAGACGGATCGGGACTTAAGGTGGGTGCACACTGTACAATTTTTATAGTCCTTGAAGATTGTTGCTTGTCAGACTGTTGATACGAACACACTGATATCGCCATGGCACACTGTGCGAGGTTATGTCAGACTGCACAATATACATCGTAGCCGACTGTGGTCCCAATCGACCCGATCAGTGAGCGTGACTCATGTTACGGGAGTGTTTCCGAATAGAAGCGAAACTGTGAAATTTGCCCACCACAGTCGGGACATCAATAAATCTTTGATATTGTTGACGTGTTACACTTTTCTCCAAGTATTTTCTGCTTATTTATTTATTAAAACTTTTTATATAAAATTAAAAGAAGTAAAAACATTGAAAGTGCTTGAGTAGAGTGATAACTGGGCACAAATGTTGCGATGGTGCGAGAGAGGAGCGGAAGATCTCATCTGGCCATCGTAATAGCAGTCACACTATACGGCTACGATGCTAAATTTCAGACACTGCCCAAACTTTGTCGGAGGCTAAAGATCATCGCAAAACCTATTAATTGGCCGTCTGTGAACATGTCACACTGAACGTTATAAGATTGACGATTTTGCCCTGCGATGAGAATAAACCTTTAGGATTCCTGAAATTTGTCTCAGACGGCAGAATTGTGGCCAAAATCGTACAGTGTGCACCCGCCTTTAGACATGATTGCTACTGTCAAGCTTAAAAAATTACAATAAAAAAAACCCATAAAAGTCCATATGACTACTAGTGTTCTGACCGTCAAAATAAAAGCCAGAGGGTTTTAAAGTTAAAGGTGCATGACAGAAATATATTAATCTTGTTTTATAATATTCTAGAAGTCAATAATAATAATTAATAATTATATTCGTTGACAAATTACAATAATATTTTAGTTAAATGGGTTCCAAAAAATAACTGACTCCCAAGTGCTCTGGTTACATTGAAGTGCGTCATTCTGCGTAAGAATCTGCATATGCTGTTTTGAAGCCTTTCTTATATCTTACTTCTCTTACATTGATAGTTTGGTGCAAAAATATGTTATAGTTATTTGGCCTATATAGTTGAATATCTGTTATTTACTGTGTTGAAGAGCTGCGCTTAAGTGTCCGTATATTCCTCAGAAGCGTGTCTGATAGGGGTCACGTGAACATAATGAAGCCTAATTATACATTATTATCTTTAAAGGGATAGTTCACCCAAAAATGAGAGGACCTGGAAACTACAGCAATGTTATAAAATACTCAGAAGTCATGAGTATTAGTAAACATGTTCATTTTTTCACACTGACTAGTCAACTAGTCGTTCAAACATCCAACCGACTAGTCGATTATGAAAATTGTTAGTTTTGCACATCTCTAGGAAAATCACTCCAACAGCCTCTTCAGGCATATTGTGTTGTTTCATCATTGCCTGATGTCAATCTTTAAAGTCCTGTAGTAAAGTAAATGAGATTCCAAATAAATAAGAATAAATATTTCTTCACAGCGATAACCAAACACAAGAGTTCACTTATCACTTCAGCAATATAATATCCAGAAAGAATACAAGTCAACTGAGGCTTACAGAAGTAAGCCTGTTGAACGCAGCAGGCATTAAACAAGCGAATATGTTTGCTTCTCACATAATCCAAAAGATGTTATTTTTCCACAGCGGCTTATTTTCATCTTCTCGCTTTCATCCCAAGACACTAACATTGCCATTACTCTATCGCTGTCTTGTTTATTTCCATGGTAGGAAGAGGACAAAAACACCCACAGACAAACTATAAAAAGATGGCAAAGGAGTGTCACAAATAAGCACAGCTGGGGCAATGCTAGACTAAATCTGAAAACACCAAAGCTAGGCCACAGACAGGCTCTCTGATGATGAAGACTGACTTCTGACTAGATTGTAATATTTATACATTTATTTAACCTTTATTTCAATGGATCATTCACTAGTGATTTTCATATCTTTCAATAAGTTCAAGTAAAGCAGCACACAACTCTTGAAAAAGCTGCACAACTCATGCCAACTGCAGTAACAAAGGGCTATCATGCTCCACAAAGGACAAAAAAAACACCATTAAAGGAGTAGGCCAATAAAAACTATCATAGAAGTACTCCATATGACTAATGTTACACTACATTTTTAGTCATCTGAAGCCAAATGACAGCTTTGTGTGAGGAACAGACTAAAACCTCATTAGGTTTCTGCAAACACAAGGAAAGCCAATGCCATTTAGGCATTGATATTGTGCCAATTTTGAGTCTGAATTATTGAGGCTTCACTGCTTTGGAGGTGAAGATTATCATTGAATTACAAAGAATGAATAAAAACAAATCAGTCTGATTCTTACACAAAGCTTTCATTTGATTTCAGTCATTTGTACCACTATCAGGGTCAAAACTTAACACCAGTCAAGTGCCAAATGCAGATAATTTTTCAATTTGGTGGGTGAATTTTTTTGTATGGAGCTTTTACCAGAAAATATCTAGATAGAACAGCTCTGCAGCTAGCTTCCAACTGGTTTCCGATAGCCTCAAATAGGTGTAAAAATAGAAGCAAGATGAAGGCAATGTTCAGGATTTCATGAGTATATATGCAAGTACGTTTTAATTGCCCACCACCACACGTACAAAATCTCTGGTAATAATGACATTTCAATAATGAAACCAAATGAGTTACATGACGTTTGATTCTGTTAATGGTTCTTCGGCATTCTTCCGGTGCTGTGGACAAAAAAACTATTAAAATACACTGTAAAATATAAAACTGCATTAGCTTATGGGGGGTTTTGAGGCACAGATACTATGAAATGTGAATTATATTGCATCTACATACATTTACATTTATGCATTTGGCAGACACTTTTATCCAAAGCGACTTACAGTGCACTTATTACAGGGACAATCCCCCAGGAGCAACCTGGAGTTAAGTGCATTGCTTAAGGACACAATGGTGGTGGCTGTGGGGATCGAACCACCAACCTTCTGATTACCAGTTTACCAGTTATGGCTGTTTGTTGATAAGGCTGTTTGTTGACTTTTATGCACAACTGTTGTGTGAAGTTAAGAGCTCATCTTTTAATGAGGTTTGTTAATTGATACCATTATTAGAGTGTGTGTGTTAAGGGTTGAGGTCTATTGTGTGTCTATGCCAAACAACTGCCTTGCAAGACATACCTATCTTCAAAGGTAAAGACAGCAGTTAATGTCATGTCAAAGTAAATTAAATGATGACAAAATGAAAATTCTCTTATTCCAAATTGATAGTAGGCTGAACAAGACATTAGTAGTTCTCTCAACAAGAAATTCTGCATGTAGTGAACAAAAAAGCAATGTTACTGAGGACAATTAAACGTCTAGGTTACGTATGTAACCTCCGTTCCCCGATGGAGGGAACGAGACGTTGTGTCAGAGAAGCGACACTAGGGGTCTCTCTTGAGCGCCGATATTCACCTCTGGACTATGAAAAAAGGCCAATGAGAGTTGGCAACCAGTATTTGCATGTCCCGTCCCCTGACATACGGGTATTTAAGCGGCGCAAATACGGAAGTTCATTCAGGATTTTTCTGAGGAGCCGGAAATGGTCCGGCCACAACAGTGGCTCGGCTCAGCGACGTGGCAGGGGAGACACAACGTCTCGTTCCCTCCATCGGGGAACGGAGGTTACATACGTAACCTAGACGTTCCCCTTCTGTCGCTCTCTCCACGTTGTGTCAGAGAAGCGACACTAGGGGTCCACTTATAAAAGCCATGCGCTGAGCCGTGTACGTGAACTGCTGATACAGGAGCGAGCAGGTATTCTTACGTGCAGGACGACCAACTGTATCAGGCTGCACGTACCCTTCCCCAATGCCCCATTTAAGCCATCAGGATTCCTTATCGTTACCCTGGAGGGGGGAACAAGGTGCTGGCCGCCAACCTGGGAATGGGCCAAGCCTGGCCGGGCCTCTTTTCTCGCTGTGTTTCTCGCATAGAGCAACTAAGGCCAGGGCCCTTACACGCATTGAGGGAAGGGGGTCTTAGCCCTTATTCAGGGCGGAGAAGACCCTGCGGAGGCCACGCCTACCCAAGAGGGGAGGCAAGTTTAAGTGGCAAAACCATCAGAGGCCTGCTTAGGGCCTATGTGGAAAAGTCGGTGCGGTGGTGGATCCAGCCTCATAGAGGGAGGAACATACAGCACGGCAACCGAGGCAGCCATGACTGCCTAAGGGAAACACGGGAGTCAGCTCGCCAGATGGGACAGAACCGTGGTGTTACACCTTACCTGTGGAACGCCTATACCAGTACAGGGTAGCTTGCGGTACCCGCAGTGGCTTGGGTCAGCGAGTTCCTCCGCTGAACTGCGACCCACGAGGGCTAGGGAGGAATCAACCAGTGTCCCAAACCTGAGATCACCTGGGAATGAAGGTGCACTGTTTCCCCTGGTTAGGGGGAAGGGCGCTAGGTGCAAGCGATTCACCCGGTCAGATCGTGGGCGTGCCACAGAGTTCTACGGGCTCGGTACCTGAGAAAACACGGGACGATACTGACTCAACTCGGAGATTGTAGAATCTTGCAAAAGTGTTAGGTGTTGCCCAGCCCGCTGCTCTACAAATGTCTGCTAGGGCAGTGCCCCTAGCCAGTGCCCATGAGGACGCAACACTCCTGGTGGAGTGAGCTCGGACCCGCAAGGGGGGGGCACGGCCTGGGTGTGATAAGCCAGGGAAATGGCGTCAACAACCCAGTGGGTGAGTCTCTGCTTGGAGACAGCGTTCCCTTTCTGCTGTCCCCCAAAGCAGACGAAGAGCTGCTCAGAGCGTCTGGTGCTCTGTGTGCGGTCCAGATAAATATGCAAAGCACGTACTGGACA
This sequence comes from Xyrauchen texanus, assembly GCF_025860055.1. Classification (NCBI taxonomy): domain Eukaryota; kingdom Metazoa; phylum Chordata; class Actinopteri; order Cypriniformes; family Catostomidae; genus Xyrauchen; species Xyrauchen texanus. The sequence goes on from NC_068317.1 coordinate 12,556,165, forward strand.
CAGCAGTGAAAGGGCTGGGTCTGCCTCCTCCCGGGGCAGCGCTTGCAGGTTCACCACCTGATCCCTGAAGGGCGTGGTAGGAACCTTGGGCACATAACCCGGTCATGGTCTTAGGATCATGAAAGTATCTGCCAGACCGAACTCCAGGCAAGCGTCGCTAACAGAGAACACATGCAGGTCCCAGACCCTCTTGATGGAAGCGAGCGCGATCAGCAGGGCAGTCTTGAGAGAGAGGGCCCTGAGTCCAGCTGAGTCAAGCGGCTTGAAGGGGGGTCTCTGGAGTCCCGTAAGGACGACCGAGAGATCCCAGGAGGGGAACAGGTTAGGCCGGGAGGGAGTTATCCTCCAGGCACCTTTTAGGAACCTGACGATTAAGTCATGCTTACAAAGAGACTTGCCATCTACCGTGTCGTGGTGGGCCGCGATAGCGGCGACATACACCTTGAGGGTGGAGGGGGACAGCCTCCTCTCCAGCCTCTCCTGAAGAAACACGAGCACTGACCTAACTGCGCACTTCTGCGGGTCTTCGGCTCGGGAAGAACACCAGTCCGTGAACAGACGCCACTTTAGAGCGTAGAGATGCCTGGTAGAGGGGGCTCTAGCTTGATTGATTGTATCTATGACGGTCGGTGGTAGGCCGGCTAGATCTTCCACATCCCGTCCAAGGGCCAGACGTGGAGGTTCCAGAGGTCTGGGTGCGGGTGCCAGAGCTTGCCCCGTCCCTGAGAAAGAAGGTCCTTCCTCAGGGGAATTCGCCAGGGAGGGGCTGTCGTGTGGAGCGTGACGTCCGAAAACCAAGTCCGGGTGGGCCAGTAAGGGGCTATCAGAATGACTTGCTCCTCGTCCTCCCTGACCTTGCATAGCACCTGTGCAAGAAGGCTCACTGGGGGAAATGCGTACTTGCGCAGCCCCGCCGGCCAGCTGTGTGCCAACGCGTCTGCCCTGAGGGGAGCCTCTGTCCTGGCATACCAGAGCGGGCAGTGGGAGGTTTCTTGGGAGGCAAACAGGTCTACCTGAGCCTTGCCGAACCGGTCCCAAATCAGCTGGACTGACTGGGGGTGGAGCCTCCACTCTCCACCAGGCAAGCTTTGTCTTGACAGCGCGTCCGCTATCACATTGAGGTTGCCGGGGATGTGAGTGGCACGCAGTGACTTGAGTCGCTGCTGACTCCAAAGGAGGAGACGACGGGCGAGCTGTGACATGTGGAGGGAGCGAACTTCGCCTTGGCGGTTTATGTAGGCTACGACCGTGGTGCTGTCTGTCCTGACTAGGATGTGTTTGTTCCGAATTAACGGAAGAAACTTCTGCAGGGCCAGAAAAACAGCCAGCAGCTCTAGGCAGTTGATGTGCCAGCGCAGCGGGCCTCGGTTCCACCGGCCTGCGGCTGCGCGTCCGTTGCAGTTTGGAGGTGTCGGTTGTGACCAGAACGCGTCGGGACACCTGCTGCAAGGGTACTCCTGCCCTTAGAAAGTAGAGGTCTGTCCAGGGTTTCAAGGTTTGGCGGCAGGCAGAGGTAACTTTTACGTTGTGCGTGCCGCGGCGCCATGCTCGTCTCGGGACTCAAGTCCGGAGCCAGTGCTGAAGTGGTCTCATATGCATCAACCCCAGCGGCGCTGCCACCGCGGAGGATGCCATATGCCCCAGGAGCTGTTGGAAACGTTTTAGTGGGACCACGGCGCCTGGCTTGAAGGAAGCAAGGCATTTCAGCACTGACTGAGCACGCTCGTTGGAGAGGCGTGCTGTCATTGGGACTGAGTCTAACTCCAGACCGAGAAAAGAGATGCTCTGGACCGGGGAGAGCTTGCTCTTTTCCCAGTTGACCTGAAGCCCCAAATGGCTGAGGTGGCTGAGCACCTGGTCTCTGTGTGCACATAGTAACTCTCGGGAGTGGGCCAGTATGAGCCAGTCGTCGAGGTAATTGAGTATGCATATGCCGGCGACTTTCGTGAAGACGCGAGGGGACAGAGACAGGCCGAAAGGGAGGACTTGTACTGATACGCATGGCCGTCGAACGCGAACCTTAGGAAGGGTCGATGTCGAGGGCGAATTGAGACGTGGAAGTACACGTCCTTCAGGTCTACCGCTGCGAACCAATCTAGATGCCGCACGCCAGATAGAATTTGTTTCTGGGTGAGCATTTTGAACGGGAGTTTGGACAAGGTCCGATTGAAAACTCGCAGGTCCAAGATCGGTCATAAGCCGCCGCCTTTCTTGGGTACAACGAAATAAGGCCGGTAGAAACCCTTCTTCGTTTCGGTTGGAGGGACAGGCTCTATCGCGTCCTTTAATAGAAGGGAGGCGATTTCTTCATGCAGGGAATGGGCATGTTGGCCGTGTACTGCGGAAAAATGTACGCCCACGAAGGGGGGGCGGAGACCTGGCAAATTGAATTGCGTAACCGAGTCAAATGGTCCGGTGCAGCCAGCGTGACGGCTCGGGCAGTGAAAGCCACGCCTCTAAACTCCGTGCTAGGGGCACCAAGGGGACGAGTTTTTTGGACGTACCCGGCAGGGCTTCGCAGCTGTGCGGAACAGGTAACGAGGTGTTGGGAGGCAACGTGGCGTCCCGAGGCTCTGGTGCTGAGAATAAACTCAAAGAACTTACCTTGCTCCGCACATCCGGCAGGGGGCGGGTTCGTGACTGAGGAGGAGGTCTGATGTTGGCGTCCTATGGACTCGTCTGAACCGGCTGGCCGGGGAACAGTCGTGGGGCTGAAGGCGGGCGTCCATGGAGGCGGGAGGTTTTCGAGGGGATTTACCCGGCGAAAGCGTCCCGTTATTCTCCCCAGATCGTTCTCAATCGCCCGCGGCGCCTGCCTCAATCCCGTAGGAAGGAGGCGATGCGCGGGGGCGGCTGAAATGGCTCTCTCTCACTACAAGAGAAAGCAGAGATCGCAACGCTGCCGCGGTTATGTTCTCACACTGAAAACATAACCCATTGGCGAGAATGCTCATCCCGAGCTCGGACGGAAACAAGCAAGCGTGCTGGGGAGGCGGGGGTTTCGAGGGGTTCACCCGCCAAACGGAGCCCGTCACTGTCCCCAGATCGTTTTCATCGTCCACGGCGCCTGCCTCAATCCCATAGGAAGGAGGCGAGGCGCGGGGGGCGGCTGAAGCGGCTTTTTCTCACTACAAGAAAAAGCCTACGACCGCAATGCTGTCATGGCTATGTTCTCGTACTGAAAACATAGACCATTCATAAAAATGCTGCCTGCATGTGACTGCAACCCAGGAATGCAAGGCAGTTTTTTATGGCCGTCAGAGGTGGGGAGAATCAACGCATCCAGAAACTACACAGAGGCGGAAAATCGTCTTTAAAAAGACGCGTCCTGAGAAGGACGTTCAACGCCACTGTGTTTTGCTCTTTTAGAGCGAAATTCACTCTTTTAGAATGACTCTTTCGAGTTGTCTGCACTGTCAAAGCACCCAGGGGCAAGAATGCACAGCCGTGCACGAATGAGAAAGCCGCTGTTATGCGCCGTCAGATCCAACAGCATGCAGAGCGTCAAAGGATTAAACAGGAACTTGGTGTGTAACTCACAGCAGACTGCATGCACGACCATCGGCTCCGAAGAAATTTTCTGAATGAACTCCCGTATTTCCGCCGCTTAAATACCCGCATGTCCGGGGGCGGGACATGCAAATACTGGTTGCCAACTCTCATTGGCCTTTTTTCATAGTCCAGAGGTGAATATCGGCGCTCAAGAGAGACCCCTAGTGTCGCTTCTCTGACACAACGCGGAGAGAGCGACAGAAGGGGAACAGTTGTTGAGAGAACTCAAATATCTTACTGCATCATATTGCCTTTATTTTTTAAATTTGCTCATTATTATTTTTTTACAGTGTACTCAGACAGTGTTCCCTATTTTGCGATGCCGGAACACACCGCTACTGAATCTCAAGCGTCTCCAGTGTACACCAATTCCCAAATAAATGATTCTTCAAAAATTCCTACTTTTAAAGTTCCAGCATACAGGTTTGGAACTCCATAAGGGTGTGTAAATAACAGAATTTTTATTTTTGGGTGAACCATCCCTTTAAGAATGTCCATTAATGTCTGAAACAACCTGACTGGAATGTTTTAATTATATTCCAGATGAAATGGACTGTTTCCAAATAACTTTGCCATTCATGAAAAGCATGCAATTTTGAGTCACTCAAGTCCTGTAATGCTTTCAATTAACCTAATTCCATCATAGCGCTATCTGATTAAGTCTCACAAAGCCATTTTTTAAATGGATGGGAAGGGGGGTGGGGGTTGACTTGGCCTCACACCATTGGGTCTCCCATGTCTGCGGTATTTCAGGTCTCCAGAGCGACTACAAATGAAAAGGATGGAAACGGTTTCATCTAAATTTTGAGGACAAAGCGAGAAAGAAAAAACTCAATGGCAATTGGATTTCACATTGTTGGAGCTTTGGGCTTTAACCTCTAATGTAGTAATTGAATTATCTGGCATTGAAAAGAGAAGTGCTGTTCAATATCTTTTCGCCAGAGAGGGGGAAAGCCAGCAAAAGCTTGTGCGGGCTCACTGCAGTGTGTGGATGCCAAGGCGATCTATTGGAGTAATCCAAGCATTCGGTGGAAAGTTAAATGAATAGGTGTGCTAATTGTTCACAGTCTCATTGGTTGCTTGAACAACAGACAGAGAATCAATTGAAGAGTGTGACAGTTTTCAGAGCCAATCTAATTAATCTTCATCTTGATGTAAACTGGTAAAGTGGTAGAGTGGGTTGGTCAGCATTCATCTCAACATAAATCCCATTTAATTAACTTTTGAAAGATGCCAACGAGACTAAACAAATAGTGTACAGAAGACAGTTGACATTGCATGGCGAAACACTTACAAAGGTACAGTACTTGGCACAGCTGTGTGAAAAGTGTTTCTCAATCCATCTCTTTCTCTCTCTCTTATGATGTAATATGTTCAAAAGTCCTATCATAAAAGACAGACTACAGCTGGCTGAACACAAAAAGTATCCACGAACTGCATTGCAGAATAAACATGAACCTGCAGAATGAACCTGCAGACCATAGTGAGATCAACAATGACGCAAATAGTTCTGTTCTGGTTTGTGAGACAGACCAGCCAATAAGAAACTGAATTAAGGCAGCCTGGATTTCAAGCGAGCTAGCTTTTTTAATACAGAAGTAGGGGTGTAACAATTCACTTATCTCACGACAGTTACTGTACTGTTTGGTCCGGTTCATGATTCTTTAAATTAAGCCTGAATCAAGAGAAGCTTTTTAGTATTATTATTATTATTATTATTACTTTAAAGACATTTGGAAAACAGTTCTTTCTTTAAAATTTAGCTAAAAATAATGTTCTTGAAAATGTTAAATCACCCATCAGAGATGTACTGGGACTACAAATCAGTCCAGATCAGGGCACTGGAGACACCAAATGAAAATATCAGCTAAAAATTCTGCTTAATGAAAATACAGAATTATGTTAAAAACATATGCTGCTTACAAACTGTCACTGATTAGGCCCTACATTTTAAATTAAAATAGTATTTTTCTAAAATAATATTGTGTCTAATTACATTCATTGCTTAATTTCACATTTCAGTCTGATGTTGTTGACGAGTAGGCCTGTTATTATTATAAACACTTCATTAGGCTCTTAATGGTTTAAGTCATCTCAGACAATATTTGAATATCTGAAATATCTGAATATCCAACATAATTCGAACTGAATTTTCTTAAGGGTGATGATGTGTAGTCTGCATGACAGATGGTACATAATTGTTGCCACGTGACACATTATTTTAGCTGTTTTCCTCATCAGTGTTAAAATGTCAGGCTCTCCTGCTGATTGAGATGTTTGACTTCCTTCATAGTGCTTTAAGGTAAAAAACGCAAAACTCAGTAGAATTCAGATGGGTCACGCAAATTTGGAAGATTGTGCCACGACCGAGAGAAACCAGGCTGAGTAGCACTTTCATGCTTCAGAGATAGCACGCACGAAAATCACGTGAAACACAGCTGCTTGATCAGAAGCATATTCAGAACAAGAGATTGATGTAATGGAATTTGTTAGTACCTGAAAAACCCAGTTAGTTCAATTCTCTCTGTCTCACATAAAGCCGCTCTGCTTTCCTCCTCTATTTCGCAGACAGAATGTATCCCACATACAAGTTACGTGAATAGAATGGTTTCGTGTAACCACGATACAGACAATATTCCAAAATGTAAACCGGTTTCCAAAACAGTTTATCATGTCTACTGGTATATCGCCCACCCCTACCCTTAACCAACACCCAAGTCAACCTTCATTCTATGAGACTAGGTTGAAAATATGGCCTTGACTTCCACTAAAAATCTGATTTTTTGCATATCCAGATTGTATTCAGATGAGTTTTTGATAGTCTGGACAGCAAAAAAACACATGAAATCTGACTTTTCGGAATCTGAGTCGAACCACATCGGGAGGTGGTTTCAAATTCGATTGGAAACAGATTTTTTCAGATGAGTCTGGACGCTCTGTCTGCTCAATTCGGATTTCAAATGGTCTTTTGCGTCACTCTTAGTGCGACACACAATGGTGATGTCAAAAATCGGTGACTGCAGCACAGAACATCACAATATTTACCAGTCTCCTACATTGCTGAGTCTTTCTTGAGCGACAGAGAAGTTCTGCACCACGACTAGACAGGGTGCTTATTTAGAGAGCGAGATGATGCACCTCCATTTTTCCCACATCTGTTTTGAAATCATTGTCAAGTGGGTACGCCTACGTCTTTAACACATCAACCCATGCAGATAGGTTGGTTATGTTTGAACACGCAAAACTGATTTGATCATTTGCAATTAATAGTGCGGACAGTCTGCCTGGAAAGATCTGATTTGAGAAAAAATATGATTTGTGTGCAGTCTGATCTGCTTCCGCAGTTACCAAAACCAGCGCAATTGGTGGTGCAAAAGTAGAATAAGTTATTTTGCCCAATGACATTAAAACGCTTAAGTAAAATGTACAGTATATGTTGACTGCACTGTAAGTCGCTTTGGATAAACGTATCTACCAAATGCAACTCAAGAAAGAAATTTGGAACCAGCAGAGTATGAGAATTTAATTTGCATCAAAACACATCTTTTCTCATGTGGATTCACTTAACTTGTAAGTAACTTTGCTGCATCTCTGCCTTGCATCCCATTTAAAAACTTCCTGATCTTATGTGGTCTTCATTATGAATTTCATACTGCTGCATCTTTGCATATGGTATTTAATCTTACATGAGTTCTCTTTACAATATAATATATTGTGGCATCTTTGTCTTTGTATCATTTTTTATTAATAAACAATTTTAGGGATCTTACATGTTTTCTTTGTCAAATATATTAATACTACTATTGTGATTTACAGTGTACTTGATGTCTGCATACCAAAAACATGGAGGTTTATTCACAAAACTATGTGAAAGTTACTGCTGCTGTGCTGTCCTTGTTAACAGCTGTGCTGTCTTTAACCGTTTAAAAGTGTCTAATAATGGCTCGGACTGTAGATGGATTTTGTTGGTTGGGATTTGTTTACTGCTCTTGGAGTGGTTCGATCACGTATAATTATTAGCATGTAGGGTTTTAAACAAATGTAATAACAAAAGTAGATTCACACTTTATCAGTAATGTGTCAAATGATACAAAATGTTTTTAATTGTAAATATTAATCAGCCACATTTCATTGAGGCATCAAGGCATTTTTTCAGTCATAAACTGTGTAACGGAATGTCACCAAATGCAGGTGTAACCCACACAAGAGGAGACAGTCACAATGTAAGTCAAACTGCGTTTTATTGCAGGCAGGCAAAAGTACAGAAAAAGGGTAAATCCAGAGAAGAGTTGTCGAGGGAAGCGTAGGGTCAAAAGCCGGGGAATCAAAGAGAGTAAAGGGGGCAAATCTGGGAGAGTAGTAGAGGGGAGCGAGGGTCAAAGCTGGGGTAAACAGGATCAGCGAGACGGGACTAGTGGGAGCAAAAGACAGGGGAACAAGGGGAGCTGGCAAGCTAAGAGGTGAACGAGAGGAGGTCAAAACTAGACGAGACTAGCGGGGGGCAAAGACACAGGAAACTAAATACAATAACCAACAACCGTGAGACGAAAGGGTAGTGATATATATAGGGGCGAGTGCAGGTGTAAACCATGACAGGTGATGAGACGAGTTCAGGTGAAACTAATGTGCAGGAGTGCAGATGACGCGAGTGCAGGTGGTCATAATGTTCTGGGGGATTGGAAACACGTGAGAAACTCGAGGAAGGGAGATTGCATACGAGCATGTGAGCGAGTAGGATCAAAGTGGGCGTGAGGGCTTGAGCGAGCAAAAAGAGCGTGCAAGCTCGAGGGGGCGGAACGAGCGTGGGAGCTCGAGGGGGCGGAACGAGCGTGGAAGCTCGAGGGGGCAGAGCGAGGGAGCGGGGTTCGTGACAGTACTCCCCCCTCTAAAACGGACGGCTCCTGATGGCCGCGCTCGGTTGCGAGGAAGTGGTGCTGGACGAACCCAACAAACAAAAAACCCTGAACAGACAACCCACAAAACACACAAACAAAATTGAGGGCAGTCCAAGGGGCACAGAGGGAAATGAGACAGTCCATGGGGTCAATGGGCAGTATCAAGGCAAGGTCTGGGGGAACATAGCGGACAGGCGGGTGGTCGGGAGATCTAGGGGGCAGCCGTAGGGCAGAGACTGGGTCAGGGGGTCTAGAAGGCGACTGGAGGACAGGGATTGGGTCCGGGGGTCTGGACGGTGACCACCGGACAGGAACAGGGTCAGGAGGCCAGGGAAGAGGCCACAGGACAGGGAGAGTGTCAGGGGGCCACCGGACAGGGTCAGGGGGCCAGGGAAGAGCCGTGAAAGACGGTGCCGTCAGAGGCGGCACTGTAGGCGGCTCTGGAGGTGGAGCCGAAGGAGGCTTTAGGGGCGAAGGCCTGAAAGGCTCTGGAGGTGGAGCCAATGACGGTGGCGCCGTGGGAGGCTCTAGAGGCGGAGGCCTGGAAGGCTCAGGAGGTGGAGCCAATGGAGGTGGCGCCGTGGGAGGTCCCCGAGGCGACAACCTGACAGGCTCTGTAGTCTCGGGGGGTAGAGCCGTAGGAGGCCCGAGAGGCGGAGCCATAGAAAGCTCTGGAGTCTTTGGGAGCAGAGCCGTGAGGGGCTCGGGAGGTGGCGCCATGGGAGGCTCGGGAGGCGGAGCCGTAGGAGGCTCGGGAGGCGGAGCCGTAGGAGGCTCGAGAGGCAGAGCCCTAGGAAGCTCTGGAGTCTCTGGGAGTAGAGCCGTGAGAGGCTTGGGGAAAAAGGTTGTGGAAGACTCGAGAGGCTCTAGAGGTGGGGCCCTGGAAGGCTCGAGAGGCTCGAGGGGGGAGCCATGAAAGACTCAAGAGACGGAGCCCCGAGAGGCTCGGGAGGAGGAGGAGCCCTGGAAGACTCGAGAGACGAAGCCCTGAGAGGCTTGGAAGGGGGTGGAGCCCTGAAAGACTCGAGAGGAGAAGCCCTGAGAGGCTTGAGGGGAGGAGGAGCCCTGAGAGACTCGAGAGGGGAAGCCCTGAGAGGCTTGAGAGGGGGAGGAACCCTGAGAGACTCGAGAGGTGAAGCCGTGAGAGGCTTGAGGGGTGGAGCCATGAAAGACTTGAGGGACGGAGCCCTGAGAGGCTCGAGGGGAGGAGGAGCCCTGAGAGACTCGAGAGGCAAAGCCGTGAGAGGCTTGAGGGGTGGAGCCATGAAAGACTCGAGGGACGGAGCCCTGAGAGGCTCGAGGGGGGGAGGAGCCCTGAGAGACTCGAGAGGCGAAGCCGTGAGAGGCTTGAGGGGTGGAGCCCTGAAAGACTCGAGAGGAGAAGCCCTGAGAGGCTCGAGAGGAGGAGCCCTGGGAGGCTTGGGAGGAGGAGCCTTGGGAGACTCGAGAGGCGGAGGCCGCGAGGGCTCTGAGGGGTGAGCAGAGGCGGGCAGAGCCGTGGAAGACTCTGAGAGCGGAGCAGAGGCTGGCAGAGCCGTGGAAGACTCTGGGGGCGGAGCAGAACCCGGCAGAGCCGTGGAAGACTCTGGGGGCGGAGCAGAACCCGGCAGAGCCGTGGAAGACTCTGGGGGAACCTCTGCGGTCTTGAGCAGAAGACGAGACTGGGGAGACGGGGCCCTCTTCCTTCGTGGCCATGGGGAGGGTCGAGGCTACAGGCGCTGACTCGCCGACCGTGGCGGGCATGGGCGCTGGCTCGTTGGCCGTGGCGGGCATGGGCGCTGGCTCGTTGGCCGTGGCGGGCACGGGCGCTGACTCTCTGGCCGTGGCAGGCATGGGCGTTGACTCGCTGGCCGTGCCAGGCTTCGAGACTGGGGCCGTGACAGGCTTTGGGACTGGGGCCGTGACAGGCCTCGGGACTGGGGCCGTGTCAGGCTTCGGTGCTAGGGCCGTGTCAGGCTTCGGGACTGGGGCCGTGTCAGGCCTCGGGACTGGGGCCGTGTCAGGCTTCAGGACTAGGGCCATGACAGGCTTCGGGACTAGGGCCGTGTAAGGCTTCGGGGCTAGGGCCGTGTAAGGCTTCGGGGCTAGGGCCGTGTAAGGCTTCAGGGCTAGGGCCGTGTAAGGCTTCGGGGCTAGGGCCGTGTCAGGCTTCGGGGCTAGGGCCGTGTCAGGCTTCGGGACTAGGGCCGCGACAGGCTTCGGGACTAGGGCCGTGACAGGCTTCAGGACTAGGGCCGTGGTAGGCTTCAAGACGGGGGCCGTGGTAGGCTTCAAGACGGGGGCCGTGGTATGGAACGCTGGTTCAGTTTCTGCCTCCCCCACAGTAAACGAGGAACCAGCGTACAGTAGGGCGAGGTCAATAAACTGAGCCAGGTTGAGAGAGCAGCGACCACCAGGCATGAATGATGAGGCTGGCTCATTCAGTCCAAATTGAAAAATGTCTTTCAGAGCCACCTCATCAAAATTCACCTGGTACGCCAGGGCACAAAAATCCATAATATAAGCCTCCAAGGGTTGGCTCCCCTGGCGCAAACCCAAGAGTCGGGCCGCTGGCTCCATAATGTCAAGGACGGGGTTATGAGTTACATAACCACTGCCTTGCACAGAAAACCCTTGGTTCGCGTCCGATGAGCCATAAAACCTCTCAGGGGGTTGAAGGCTTACGGCGCTCAGAAATGCACTGGAGGCATAAACGGGCTCAGGGGCAGACACAGGTGAAACAGGGTGACATAAATCAGACAAGGGACATACCTGCTGCCCCTGGGCCGCGAGCGCTTGGTCCTGCCTCCAAACTGTAGCTCCTCGCGCCGAATGTGACGTGCACCTCCGCTCTAGTGAGCTGCGCGAATCCTCAGCGCGGGGCATTGTGACTGTCTTCGGTAACGGTTGGTTATTCTGTAACCCGCACAAGAGGAGACAGTCACAATGTAAGTCAAACTGCGTTTTATTGCAGGCAGGCAAAAGTACAGAAAAAGGGTAAATCCAGAGAAGAGTTGTCGAGGGAAGCGTAGGGTCAAAAGCCGGGGAATCAAAGAGAGTAAAGGGGGCAAATCCGGGAGAGTAGTAGGGGGGAGCGAGGGTCAAAGCCGGGGTAAACAGGATCAGCGAGACGGGACTAGTGGGAGCAAAAGACAGGGGAACAAGGGGAGCTGGCAAGCTAAGAGGTGAACGAGAGGAGGTCAAAACTAGACGAGACTAGCGGGGGGCAAAGACACAGGAAACTAAATACAATAACCAACAACCGTGAGACGAAAGGGTAGTGATATATATAGGGGCGAGTGCAGGTGTAAACCATGACAGGTGATGAGACGAGTGCAGGTGAAACTAATGTGCAGGAGTGCAGATGACGCAAGTGCAGGTGGTCATAATGTTCTGGGGGATTGGAAACGCGCGAGAAACTCGAGTAAGGGAGATTGCCTACGAGCATGTGAGCGAGTAGGAGCAAAGTGGGCGTGAGGGCTTGAGCGAGCAAAAAGAGCGTGCGAGCTCGAGGGGGCGGAACGAGCGTGGAAGCTCGAGGGGGCGGAACGAGCGTGGAAGCTCGAGGGGGCGGAGCGAGGGAGCGGGGTTCATGACAGCAGGGGTCTCGAGACACATCTTTAAAAGTTGAACTAATTCATATGCTCATGGTGGGATGCTCAAAAACAGTGCAAAACACAACAATTCCAAAGATGTCAAACTGAATGTGTATGGCTGTACAGGCGGCGCTTTAAAGGCGATTAAATTAAAAACTCAACTGCTCCAAGAGGGTTTTGTCATACAAAATGTCTAACAGCTAAAGCATAACATGCTGTCAGCACATTCATTAAAGCACTGACATAAAAATATCGAAACTAGCCTAATCAAATCTCAAACTAGTCGACCAAATTGTGTTGTTGGACAACTAGTCGACCATCGTGACTATCCCTAATTTTAATCACAAACCTGCATCAAGTGTTCTCCTCTCAACCAGTTTAAAAATTCTGAGATTCTAAGCAACACAATAGTTAGGACAACCTTGGAAAACATTAACAGTGCCTGGTTTCCACAAGGCATGAAGGAGTGATTTAAGGGAAAGCAGCCTTCGCGTCACGTGGGCAGTTCATCAAAGAAAGCCCCTCCGCACAACTCCTCATGTTCATCTTCCGTGTGCAGTGGAATTAATTACACCCCGTTTCCAGGCAACCACAATCCCCTACACTCCTGCTGGCTCATACATCATTACCTTGAGCGAAAGGTGCATGCACATCACATATAAAGGGGGTTTGGGAATGAAGCCACTACTCATGTGCAGTGTCCACGAACCTCAAGTCCTCGCTCGAGATTGCCTTGCTCCCTTTTTCAATGGACTCGAGCTGTGGAGCCCTTTCCCATATGACAAGGGATCCAAGAGTCATTTCCATAGGTCACACTCTGGCCCCTAACCCCTATCCAGCCATTATTGCAAACCTTTTGTCTGCGACAGATGTGAGTTTGGGTGTTAGGGCTCAGATGGACCCCATCAGCTTTTACCACCCCCAAAAAGCCTTATGCTATATGTGCCTTTGTCTGGACGAACAAATGATAAGGAGTCATACTCTTGGTTGAGAAGGGTATGACAGCTCTCCTAAAATCATGCGTGGGTAATTTTGCTCATCTACCCGCAACAAGTGGGTGACCTGTCTCGGAGTGACACAACAAGAAATACTATTAGTCACAAAGACATGCGCTATTATAGGGCTGCTCGATTATGGCAAAAATCATAAATCACGATTATTTTTGTCAATATTGAGATCACGATTATTTAACATGATTACTCATTGACTTTTAAAAACATCATGCATTTATTTAACTTTAAAAAAAAAAAAAAACTTTTCTTTTTAACAGTGGATTTCATTGAAATTGAAATGCAAACTGCACTGAGTAGGGGATGAGGCTATTGTCAAATGATAATTATTTTATGTTATGTATGGTAGACAAATAAAGAACAGCCCCCATTTACAGCAGGGGTGCTCACACTTCACACTTCGTGTACAATAAAGGCTATACATTATCACAACGCAATGCTTTTTTAACAGCGTATACATTTTTAGATTAGATTCAAGTATTCAAGGAAACATTAAGAATGAAATGCAACATAATACTACTGGTCTTCACTGTATGATTATAATACATGGATACTTTTACCTAGTAAAGAGCAGTGAGGGTTTTCTCGTTTTCTTGTTATGGTTGTTTCTGTTTGATTATTCTAAAGACGCAATAGCAGCAGATCTATAAGCTTACATTTATACGTTCAAGTCCGACATTTTAATACAAATCTGCTTTTTTCTCCGCTGTTTATGTTCACTTTAGCCATCACTCTCTGTGTTTACATGAATACCTCACCAAGACGAGCATTTTGAAAACACACGCTTGTTCAGCAAACACAAATACGCTGCCCGTCAATCAAACAGGGCGAAGAAGTTACTACATTGCAAGCGAATTATAAAATGATGTGCTCTGGATTTCTTTCAACAGCAGAATAAGAACTTTCTAATAAGTGACACAGGCCTAGACGATCATAAATATAGTCGGTTAGTTTTTTGTTACTGACGTTTTCAGTTCTCTTTCACTTGCCCCGTCAAAAATCCTCTTGTCCCGGACAAGCATTAATGTTGAGCCCTGATTACATAATGCATTATAGCTCCTAAAGTAAATGTATGTTGTTTTAAAAGAGTTTTAGATATTATTTTGGAAAACAAGCCAAAAAAGACTAATCAAAAACGTGTTTTGTTCCAGTGTATAATGGGCTAGGACTACACTCTCTTACCTTTATGTTCACTTGTCTTCTAAATAGAGCGTATCACCGATTTTCTTCATGATAAGATACGCACAGTGATGTATATTTTGATTCACTATGTCGCACACAAGGGAATTTTTTAAGCTTATTTATTTTGATTATTATTGTCTTTATATTCATAATTGTCTTTAGTTCTTAATCTGTAGGCTACTAGTAATTTTTCACCTATTGTCGTTGACAGAGACGGTAAATGTTTGGATTTGGGGAGGTGGTAAAATAAGATTTTTTGATCACTTCGCTATTTAAATGCTTTTTTCGTTTAGTTTAAAGTGCAGTTTGAATTTAGAAATGTCTCTTGGTTTACATTTTTTGTGTTTCAATAAACAAATACATTTTTTACAACAAAATCAATAAAGCAAAAAAAAATTCACCAACCCTCGGCAGGGGGGGGGGGGTTGACAATATAATTGGATATTGCAATACATTTTAAGGGACTTATCGCTAAAATATTTTTTACATATTGCCCAGCCCTAATATATATATATATATATATATATATATATATATATATATATATATATATATATATATATATATATATATATATATAGCCTATATATATATATATTTAAAATTTTAAGAACATTCTAGAAGTTGTTAGAGCCTGTGTGATGGTCAACATTAGGGCTAGGCGATATGACGATATTTATCATGCAGACGATATAAAGTGTCAACCGGTAGAAATCTTTGGAATGATAGATGCATTAATTCCGTCTTCTTCTTTTTTTTTTTTTTGCAAGTGTTATTTTTGTTGTGTATTTTTTACTAAAATTATGTCATATTTTCATTGTTTCTTGCTTTGAAAAGAGCTTGAGTTTCTTGAGGAAAGTTTATAACAATATTAGTCAGCAACATATCAGACCGAAATGTGGCATAATGTGAAATTGAGAATTATGGTAAGGTTGATTTAAAACCAAGTGTTTATTTTATTTTTATCTTTGACTGTTTGTCAAGTTCTAAATAAGGAGAACATATATAATAGAAAGTAGTTTTAATTTTAAAAGTATTTATTTCACTGACTGGATTTTCAAAACATAGGCATTACAATATGGCTATTTATTATGTTAACCAATTTTTTATTGGTTTTCCAGAAAGAAAATTACTAATATATATATATATATAGGCCTATATATTTATTTTTTTTTTTTTTTTGCATCGGCTCCATCATGTTTACAGTCCCCTGTGGCACGATTGGAATGATGTTGCGTCAGCAGCGTGGGAAACCCAGGATCGTACCCACTGTTGAAATCAGCGACGAGTGTGGTTCGGAGGTTGCATTTTTTCCCCCTCTAACATAACATCTTTACTCAACAGTTAGGTTTAGGCTTGGGTGTACAGTTTATAAAATATGCATTCCTCTTCAATGTATTACAGCATACAAAGCTGAAAACAACCCAATTTTGGTGCCCCTCTATGGACTTTACACCCAAAAAAATTGAGATTAAACGTACCTAAACGCTCAACAACACTTACGCTTTGGCCAATGAGGGCAGTGTTTTGCATTTGTGTAAACACTGATTTCAGCTAAAAAAAAAAATGCTGTTTCCAATGTCACTGTGAGATCAGTCTATTATGGTAGTAACAAGAACAAGCGTAATACTTCAGAAAAATATTATAATATTTAGTCTAATTTTAAATAATAATTTTCCACCCAATGTGTCCACAATATTCAGTTTTGGCCAAAAACTTTCATTTCTGTGCATCACTATAAGGTTTAAGTTTAGTAAAAACCCAAAACCCAACGTGCCTAGTTGAGCTTGCATGGCTAAAACACAGAAGAAAAAACAACCCGTTTGTGCAACAGCTCAAATAGTCCCAGTGGGTGTATTTTACGAATCAGGAGGTGGTTTATTTAAAAAATGCAACTCTTGAAGAAACCAGCTGTTCGAACAAGACATTTTGGAAGGCTACTCCGCTGGCTCTGTGAGCAACTCATAGTGTTGTTTAGCAAAGTACAATATCATAATAGTTAACTATCTGAAGGCTGTACACAATAAAGTGAACAAGAAATTTAGTTGGTGAAACAGTATGGTTCTGAAATGAAAGCTAGTCATCTAAAAGACGACAAGTTGTAGACGAGAAAGGAAATTCTTTGGTTTGCTGACAGTGACCTAGTTCCAACTGGCTGGCTATCATACTGGAATGTCGGAGTGTCGTTTAAGGTCTCTGGTTTGTATCTTACTGATGAGCACTTGCATGAAAGATGTGAACAGAACTACACAGTTACACAAGTTTCAGGGGACATCTTCAATGTGGGCTGTCAACGAGCAACACACTGTGGGCGTATTGTTCCAAAGAATGTGTTAGCCAGAGACAGATATTCTAGGACAAACTAAAACACGGCACTCAAAAACTGACTTTTCAGGTCTATGGCATTCTTCAACCTGACGCGCTAATAAGCCTTCAGAGACAAAAGGGCAGTAAACTGTCAAAGAGTATGTTCTCTTCAATGCTTAAACACTAACTTTTTCGCCACTCTCACTGCCTAATTGCTGATGTGTCAGAGCACATTATGGACTGTTCTTTATAAATACGCGGCGCTCTAGGCAGCCACTGAGTCACACAGGGATCATAAAACTGCCCCTCTCTTTGCCGATTGGAGAGGCGCATTCTCCATTTGAGGTAACAAGCTCCAAGAGGAAAGAGACGAAAGCTATAAAACCAGCAAAGCTCCCTTTCAAATCAGCCAGTAAAACAAATGACTGGAATAGAGGGCAGGACATGGATTCCAGCTCTTCGTTGGCACAATAGGGCACCACATGCCAATGTCTTCAGTATCCAAAGATGAACAAGTTGTCAGGGTAGGGCTGATTCTTTACCACATTGAACATGTTATCTTTAGCACTTATGGATCCATTTGGTGTTTACAGGAATTAAAAATTCTATCATTTACTCACATGTGTCGTTCAAAAGCTCCATTTCTTTCAGCTGACTTTCTTTCTTCCATGCAATACAAAAGAAGATGTTTCATGCACTATATTCAAAGTCTTCTGAAGCCATATGATAGCCTACTTGGTGTGAAGAACAGACTGAAATTCAAACATTTGCTGAACTTTTTTTCCCATTACCCAGAGATCTCAAAACTCATTCCTGTCCAACAGGTCCTGAAATTTGCCGGATGATTGCGTGTATTGGACACCATTTTAATAATTCCCTCAAGTCCCACGTTCATAACGCGGGAAATTCCTGCACACATTTATTCACATTAACAAGTACAGTAGTTGAGAATTTGTAAACAAAACCACACAGATGTACAAATCAAATCAATAATTGTGTCTTTCTTTATAAAATATTAGTATCAGTGTGAGTAATTAGTGCTTCTGAATCTCTCTCTCTCTCTCTCTCTCTCTCTCATGGCTGCCACGATTATGCAATCGTGAAAATTGACGATTGCAGCGTTCAATTTAAGCCTGCTCCTGTTGCGTTAATGGTTTCAATTTACAACGTGTTCTACCAGCGGTTGAGTATTCTAACCAATCACTAACATGTCCGTTGAGCTATGAAATGGCTTCTATGAAAAGAAGCTGCAGAACAAGAGCGAAAAGCACTTTGTAATTATTTTGGATTCATTGCATGTTGCACCGCTCGCTTTAAACGTAGATGTTAAATACACTGAAAATTATTATGCTGATTAGACAGCTTTGTTTTTAATGAGAGCACTCGTGACAGTGCAAAACATTGGAGCGTCACTGAGCTTGCGTCGAAATGCAGATCTCAAACAGTGTAAACCTGCAGTGAGTGACAGCAGTCGTTGTAATGGGACATTTTGTCACGTTGCTCGATTTCTGTGTACAATTTATTGAAAATGTAATAACAGTTTTGTTTTGTCATGTTAATAAGTAGGACAATGTGAATTTGATTTGTACAAAATAGCAATAAAATAATTCAGCTTAACTCTTCTAAGTGTGTTTTGGAGGTGTAGCCAACATAAAGAAAATGACATGAATAGCATATTTCAGGAATCACCGTCATTGCTATCGTGTATGCTCTATTAAGACCTATTTGCCACGCAGCTGGTATTGGTAGATTTCACATTTTCACGAATCGCACAAACTCTGATAGATAAATGTTTTTAATTTCCAAAGTACAACCACTGAGGCCAAAAATGATCTAACGATGATCTTACATGAACAGGATCACCATTGAAGATCTAACAGGATGAATGGTCCCCTGTCTAGCCACCAAAGGGCTTACTGAATGCAGTAACTTGGTCGATTTAAATCAGCTGTTAATAAGTTTGAATATTGAATATGCCATATTATTTACTGTACATGGACTAATAATTTAAGCAGTAATTTAGCAATAATTTAATTTATTCTATACCATAGATATCAATTTACAATAATTTTTATTTGCCTTACCTTAACAAACATTATTACAATATAAAATACAATACAATATAATGCTTAAAAGATGCTTAAAAGAAATTGGAGTGCAGCGCATATCCACCGTTGAAATTTGCTACTCTGAAGAACCACACGGTTGGTTACTTTGTGACGTCACGGTAATTAAACTTTTTAATCAACATCAATAATCGCGATTACATTATCAAGAGTAATAATCAACAATTATGAATTTTGTTATAATCGTGCAGCCCTAACTTATGTATAAATCTGTTGATTTTACATGATGTTGTACCACGTCTCTGCAAGTGAGCGTTGTGATTAAACTATCGCTCCTGTTTTAAAACAACAAAGCTGACCACAGTAAATAGTGCAAGCATGCATGGCTTTGGAACAGTATAGTTTTGCTTCATCGCTACACGCGGCTCATATTACAGCACCTTTGACAAGAAACGCAGAAATAGCAAAAATGCTTTGTGTAAAATGTTACGAAGGTGAAGAGAAATGCTTAAAACAGACAACATCATCATTCTTATAACACCTCAACAGAAGAATGAGTCTGTGAATGCATTTGGGTGAACCATTCCATAAACGGTTACGTATGCATCTTTTTTTATACAGAATATTTTATTATGTTGACAGTGCAAGCTCGAAAAACTTTTGATTTATATCCTTTGACAATGCCATTAATCATGCCACAATCTTCTATTGCATCCAAACCACAAATCCCACAGTCTGAATGTAGAAAACACTGAAGTGATACACGATCTCCACAACAGGTACAACTAGCCCAAGCACTGAGCTGGATCGAATATTTGAAAATTGAGAGTGCTGTGGTATGAGAAGAAAGTCTCAACAAGGCTTCGGTTTCTTCCCAAAAAAAAAAAAAGGTTTTTAAACAGTCAGAGTTGACTTTAGGGTAAATGAGTTGAGACACTCTGATGGGGCGGCTTACTTTTGTCTACCTGAGGGCACTTAATCCAAATTGTTTCAGTAAATACAGACAACAAATGGATTGCATGGAAGCAACTCTTAGCGTTATTTTTGTAGGGTGTCAGTGGCGCAATGGTTTAATGAAAAGCCAGCAATCACCTAAGAGCTTTGCGCTTGCACTGTCAATTTGAGTCAAGCTATTCAGCTAAAAGGAGAAACAAATGTTGTCACATTATTAAAGTGTGAGTACTGCCATATTCAACTCAAAGAGAGACAGACTGAAAAGAGCTACTTAAAATAAATTTGTCAGAGTGCCCATAACTGTAAACCATTACTGTTAAATGCAAGTTTTAAAACTCTTACGTTTATGAGTTTTTTCGATCTTGAAGTCCAACATAAAAGAGAAAGTCTCAAAAAGCTCTTCATACCAAAGCCTCTGTAAGCATTTCATTTAATTCGCCCCACCAACTATACTTTAAAAATCATCACAACAAAATACGCAGTTCTGCAGAAAGCAAGGCAGTCTGAATGCATCACTACCTCTGAATTCAATCACAGCTGGCACAGATGCTACTTCTCAAATTAGTTGTGGTTCTTTAAGCCAGGACAACAGGCAGTTTGGGGTCACACAAATACTTTGGATTCCTCTGTCCCAAAGGCAACATTACTATATTGAACATGTATCAAATGTTCATTCTAAAGAGGTGCCTCCAAGGGCTTTTGGTTTAAATTGCGCTCCCTAGAGTGTATCTGGATATGCCTGTATTATAAAGACACAATAAACCAAGGTAGCCCTGATCACATCTTAGAAATGCATCTGCCTATCTAGTATACAAACAATGCATTATTTGAGGTGCTCAAGTGTTGTTTTATCCGATAATACGTTTAAAATTGTATATTAGTGGGATTACAATGGTGGTCCATCATGGAACCGCATATTAAATGCCTTGTAATTCGAGACATCAATATGTTTTAAAAAAATTATGTAGCCATTGCATTGATTAACTGTCTCATGCCTGATGATATCCACTTTGCCAAAAGGCAGAGGGTATTTTTTCCACTCTTTAACTATAGCCTCAACACTTATATGTTTGTGCTTAAACAGCTTCATAGTTAGGATCCGTAACACTAATCCGAATCCTTCAATAAACCAAAGAATATTTGGATGTTCCCATATAGCCAGCACTAGATTTTTAATACTACAGTGTTGTCCACAATCAAATAGTGCTGTATTAGTTTAAACCAGTCAAATAACCAAAGCACAAAGGACTTTCGTGATTCAAATATGAAATGTCATTGAAGCAACCATTACTGATAAGGTGACACAATGCATGTCACTTGGCAATAAATGCATATGACAATGACTGCACTCTCTCCCTGCCTGCTAGACAAAGCAGAAGAGCTGTTCAACTAAATATGACTGAAGTTATTTCTAACTCAAACTTCCATATGACAAAAGAGATTAAGACATTAAAGAACAAAGACCAAGTGCATATTCAGGAATGATGTCTAGTCTACATCCCTCAAAACCTAGCTAGCTGCCTACTTAGGCAGCATTTCTAGGTATCTTTATGGGTATAGGTGCGTTCGAGCATACCTGCCCTTACAAAAATGTATTGTGGTGGTAAAACACTGCCAGTGCTCCAGATCGCACACGTACATCTACGAGCTGTTTCATTTGGAAAATAACTGCATTCTAATTAACATCTGCTAAACATATTTAAAAGAGCAGATTTACAAACATTCTAAATCAAACATCTCAAAGACATCTGCTGAATGTCTTGTTAACATCGGAGAGGAAATGTTGATGGTTTTAGACGGTAATACCATGGTACTTTGACATAAATGTCGTTATATTCATGTACCATGGTAGTTACATGGCAATTGAAGTAAAACAATAGTACTACAATGCAAAAAAGTATATGTAGCTTTATAAGTGTATGATGTCGAAAGATGCTGTCTAAACAGGCAGCTCACTAGGTTTCAAGACAAATTCCACAATATTAATCCACAAAATTGAGTCTATGTACACAGTTGAACTCACTCTGTCACTAACATGTTTGCATAACTATTACTAAAGAGTCTCAGATTTATCGATTTCGCCCTATCATGTTTCAACGAATTTTACACGATGAATAATCTACCTGAAAAATATCCCAAAGTCCTGTGTAACTAATATACATTAAGATTCACTGGGTAGCTGTATCTAATCCCAAAAATGTTATTGTTTGTATCAGTGGCGCCTGCAGCTGTACAGCTGTACACACTGTGCCTACCATGAGTGATGTGATCTGACCTGAGAATCATTTAACATTTACTCTGAAAATATTTCACCAATCATGAAATGTGTCCCGTATTTCTGTTGGCTGTTTAAAAGAACTAGCAATGCCCAATTTGCGAATTAATAATTATTTTGAGGTGGTCCTTTTCAGTGAATCGTGATTCAGTACAATTCATTCAGAGCGCTCTCTTACTGAATCACTTAAAACGGTTTCTCACAGTAAAACAGTATCGGGATATTTACGAATACAGCGCTGGATACAGTGGAAATTTACCCCGGACCCCCCTAAATATAAGGTTGTATTGGGCAGATTTCTGTGCGTGCCATCAGATGAAATCCTGCAGGCGCCCATGGTTTGTATATTATTTTAGCTTTTCAAAGAGGAACTGAGTGTAGCAAGTTAGCCAAACAGCTAACAGCTATTCTATCGTATACAGACGTCAAAAGCGATAACAATACACACTTTAAACGTTGTTAAATAGAAAAATATATCTAATGTTTAACCGAATACATACAAAGTCGTACTTTAGGACAAATTCAGACTATTTTAAACTTCTGAAATACTACCAGCAGTTGAAACGCAGATTTAAACAGTAATGTGGATGGTTAGCAGCATTGAGCTAGCTAAGGTAAATAACGGTGTATTGTTTAATTGTTTTACTCATTTCATTTAAGCCTATGAAAGCAAAACGTTAATGCATTAATAAAATAAGAATTAAACAAGGAGTTGTTAACGTTTGGTTGTTTCAAGATTATAAAAACAAATTACAAAAGTTTCCGACTTGTGTCTCAAGGAACTGTGACATTCATTTATGATATATGTAAGCCGCAACACTTAAAATATACATAATTTATTAAAGAAAATATGTAATATGTCAAAATGAGTTTCCACTGAAAATACAGCGCCTCTAGGCAGGGATGAGAAGAGTGTGTCCTGCGAAAGGCATGATCTTAAACACAATCATCCTTCAGTCAGAAACAACTCAATCAAACACACAACTCAGACATGAATCATCAGAACACATTTGCATGTGAATTTTGTCAGTCTAATCTTACGTCAATTATAAACCTAATCAGGACTTATAGCTCTTTCTCTGCCTTTCTACTCGGTCCAGTTTTTTTTCCTCGACATGTTGAATGAAACCATAAACCTTCAGCTGACAGCATGTTATTTATCTCTCTTTCTCATCTTTTTCTTTCTTTCTCTCTATTTCGATCTGACCTGCGCCATCTTTGCAGAAAGACTCTCTTTGGGCTGCAGTTGCTTGAAAACAAAGAGCAACCCTCAGACGGCCCCACAACACAAACATTCACCCCACGGATGGAGTGAAAAATGCATGCATGCATAAATCAGAGACCGCACTGGCTATACCTTCTATGTGTTGGACCCGGGCTCCAAAGAACAGGGCTAAAAACACGAGACGACACGGTATTGCATCCATCATCATCATTATCCTCGCGCTCACAGTTATTTTGCTAGACTCAAGTTGTTAAGGCAGACTGAGCTGCCGGAGGAGTAAAAAAAAATAGCGAGAGAGAAAATGGAAGAGGAAAAACCCGTTGATCATTGGCTGGGACGGACCAACACCGCTCCCCGCCCAGACGCCGTCTGGACCTCAGCTGGACTGTGTTATTGCATAATAACAAATTCCATGTTCTCTTTTTGTCTGATTTGTTAAGGCGATGACCTCTCCTGCTTGCACGAAAATAATATTGTATAATATTGCATCTGTCTGGTCTCTTGAGCATGGCTTTTTCTTGATGAAACTGTAATACATTTCAGAGTGAAAGTAAAGTGCAGGACATTTCATTTTACTACTTTAATTTGAATAAGCATTGAACAGTGTTGGGTGAAATCTGATTACATTCTACAAAGTAATCAAATTACTTTCTAGTTCGAAAAAAGTGCTGATACAATATTATTTTATTTTAAATTTTTAGTCCATTACATATTTACGTATATTTCTTCTTAAATAATATTATTTATGTACAATGCATTTAAAAAAAATAAAAATAATTATGCATACACATTATACATTCTCGTATGTCTGTTTGTGTTCCTGTGACAGCTGAAAGGACAACGAGAATGTACAATGAGGAAATATTTACATTATTTTGAATTGAGTGGAAAAACCAAACATTTTCTATGAAAATTAATATAGAAATTAAAGTAGTATCAAAATAGTATCCTATTTTTATTACTTTTTCCCTTTAAGTAATTAATAAATTAATCTGAATACAAGTTTATGGAAGTAGTTTGTAGTTGATTGCTATTTTTTTAGTTATTTACACAACACTGGCAATGAATTGTATCAAGCCAATAATTGATTAATTTATGTTCATTCTACCATGTTTTTTGGACATTGTATCATGGTAATAGTATGTATGTATGTATGTAATTACATGTGCCATGGTTATTTCCAAACAGAAATATGACATATTGCAATATATATAAAATGCATAATAGGAAATAAACTATATGTTTAAATATGGCTTTCACTGATATAAAAAGTCATATACTTGTTCATAAATGGAACTTAATATATTCCAAAATACTACAAAAAGTTTAAGTTTTTATACAGTATATGCAACATATTTTCTCAAATCCTAATAGAATTTGAATATGTACGTTTATGCTCAAACATATTTGTGTATATGTGTAGGCCTATTGTCTTCATACATGGCCATCTATCAGATTTCTGGGTTCCATGATATTCTATAGGGCCTTTCCCACTGGCAGTACTAAAGCCCGTTTTAGGTCTAGTGCTTTTTGTTGCTTTAGCACCTAAGAAACTATAGTTCCTCAAAGTCGTTTTAGGGGACATTGTGACTAGAAGGAGGGTGTGTCTACGCAGTGATGCTGCATGGCCAGCTCTGAATCAGCTGATCAGCAAGAGTGCAGCGGGAGAGCTGCATGTGTGTGTGTTTGTTTATCTTTGTTTTAAGTTGAGTTTTGATATTAAACTTTATGTTGACTGTCTGGTCGGTTCCCTTCTCCTCCTTGACCATCCTTTACCTGTTACAACTGGTTACGATGCACTGTTGCGGAGTCCTCGCCACTGCCATTCACCAGGGGAGCAGCTGCGTCTGCCTGTTGCTGGCAGCTGAGAGCTGGAGGAACCGCTGCTGTCTGCTGAAGAAGGGGAGAAGCGGGTCCATCCACCAGGGGATGGAGGTCTCGCTGCCATCCGCCAGAGGGCAGAGGAGCGGTTGAGGACCATGTGACAGCGCGTCTGGGAGCTAGACAAGTTCTTCTCTCTCTCACCTCTCTCTCTCTCTATTTCTCTGTGTGTGTCTCTGCTCGCCATTTCCCTCTCCCCTCATCTCTCCCCCAGGTTCACAGGAGGCGGGGTGGACCGCCAGCTGACAGAACAGCCAGAAGGGCAGCGTCTCCCCTCAAGAGGTGTGGGGCAGTAAGTCAGTCTGGTGGTGCCCAGGCCTGAATTGGGTGGGGGAGGAGCCGTTCTGTCAGCTGGTGGTCCAACCCGCCTCCTATGAACCTGGGAGAGAGACAATGGGAGGTGTGTGGAGAGGGAAAGGGTGAGCAGAGGCACATAGAGGGAGAGAGATAGAGAGAGAGAGAGAGAGAGAGAGAGAGAGAGAAGAAATTGCTCACCAGCTCCCAGATGCATTGTTGCCTGGTCCTCAACTGCTCCTCTGCCCTCTGGCAGTTGGCAGCTCACTCCTCCCCTGGCGGACGCAGCGAGTCCTCCGGCCCCTGGCGAACGGAACCGCTCCTCCCCTTCCTCCAGCTCTCAATGGCCGGCAGTGACCACTCCTTCCCCAGGCAGACTGCTCACCTTGCGGATGACTGTGAATCCCTCCTCCCTACCAGGTTTTGACACCACAGTAACAGTATAAGGATGGGCAAGGAGGTGATGGGAACCGGCTTAACAGTCAACATAAACTTAACTGATATAAATTAACTTAAAACAACATAAAATATAAGGACACACAGACACTCATGCAGCACGACAGCATGCCATGCCTAGGTCCTCGTCATAGACATTTTTAGCTCCTACTCCGTGGTAGATACGTTTGGGGCGTATAGGGACTGTGGGAGGTGCTGCAGCCTGTTATTGGACAAAAACCTGCATTGAGAAAGGAGATGAGCTCCGTAGGCACCATTAGATAACAACTAGCTGCTAGTCTGTTACTCAGTGGATTGAGCAAAATTGACTATTCCCTTAACAAAAATAACATACAACGAACAAAGTATCCAAAGGGAATCACCCATTTCACGTGTGTGTGTGTATGTGTGTGTCTTTGTCAGGAGACACTATTTGAGATCCCTTACGATTAGGTACACTTGACATTGCATCTGTATTATGTGATTATACAGAAAATAAAGTGATTTCTGGATTACTACATTTAATTTTTCCTGGGATGACAGATAAAATATTAACCCAGAATGGGTAATTTAACTTTATTTTACACTTAACCATCATTAAATCTAGTTTACATGAGGGAAGTATTGCGTGCCTGTTATTGCATGGTTAACTTGCATCAAAACGTATTTTTTAAGTCAATAATTGATAATTTCAGTACAGTAATGTACGCTGATTCATAAAAGCCTTTATTGTAAAAGATTGTATTGATACATAGGTTTATAGTGCATTTTCAACATGTTGTCAACTGAGTTCAGCGTGTGCTCCATGGTTAAAGCACTCTTTCGCCACCTTGTCTCTCCTCTCACTCTGGCTGCAGCACAGAGCATCGCACAGATGTTTCATGCGCCCAGTTTAAACTGTAACCTGAAGACACAAGCTGTGTCCGAAAACTGGAAAATTCTGTCTTCGGAGGCTGTATAAGGATGGAAGAAGTTAGGAAAAAATAAGATGCTTTTAAACTGTTCAGATAGTTCTATTCATCCCAAAACACTGTTGTGTAACCCTTTAACTGATAGGGCAGCTGCCTACATTTTCTGATGCAAACACAGTTCGTATAAAAGAGCCCTAAACAAACAAACGTGTAACTCTGATTTTTTGTTGTTGATGCTATTGAAATGCTCGTGCAAATAACATCCGAAATATTGGTCAATAATAGAAAACGTCACTACGGTGGTTCCTTTTGTTAATTCGAATTCAACATGGGAAAACTCAACTCGGGTGTTCCATTCCTCGTAAGAGTTCTCATTTAGAAAGCCACTGAGGGAAAAGTACCAGGACTGTAGGTAGGAAAGGGCCTTATGAAGAACCTTAGAGGCCATGATAATACCATGATACATGAATTTGTGGTAATCATTAATTGTCAAGGTATACAAGTACCAAGGTATTACCATAGTATTACACAGTAGCATTAAGGCCCGGGTAACTTTGTCTTTGTCTATTCTAAGCAATGTTCTGAAATGTATTCTGCATCTGGAAATAAAAAAGCTAGGAAAAAAATTAAGAGTTAAGATTATTCTTTATATAAGATTTATTATAATTAATTTGCATTTCAGTTTATTATATTCCTTTCGCTTATCTTTATTTAACTTATTGTTATTGCTGTGATTTTTTTAATTATATATTTATTTTAAAAAAAGTTAAGTATTTTTTTCCCCTTGGCTGTTGGTGTTTTGTACCAGTATGTGATTTGTTCAATAAAAACGAAACAAAAAACAGAGAAAATGTCAGGTATCAGGTATCAGAAGACTCAAAAGCAGAGGTAAGTGAAAAAATTTATAAATGGCCCCAATACAGCAGACCGCCAGGTGGAACCTCCAGGTGGTTGCTGGAAATGGTCAAACTCACCAGGGCAGTAGTTTTGGAAACCTTGGTGAGTGACTGGCCATGAAGGGAACTGAGAGATCTTGTATGGGAAGGTTCCAATTGGTCACCAGATCTGCATCAAGGAAGTTGTTCTCAGCCCCAGAGTTGATGAGGACTGAACACTGGTGAGAAGCATCTCCCCACCACAGGATGGCATGGAGAAGAGTACGAGCACCAGGGGAAACCTTACTAATGGCGAGCTTTGGCTTTTACCAGGCAGGTCTTTGAAACCTGTATAGGCATACAACTTTGATCATCATGTGCTGTGAGGCGGGTTCTACCCACCTGCATGGGCTCGGGATCAGCAAATGGATTAGAAGACGGAGAGGATTCTGAAGGGGATGATGTTCTCCTGGGTGGATAAGTCAAACAATGACGACAACAATGAGACAGTTGATGGTCCACTCTGATCGCTATCTCCACCAAATCATCGAAGCGGGTGGGAAGATTATGACTGAACATTTCATCCTTAACATCCTCCACGAGCCCATGTCAAAACATGTCCACCTGAGCTGCCGTATTCCAGTTGGTAGCCACCACCAGGGTGCGAAACCTGATGGAGAATCGCCCACTGACAACTCCCCTTGATGAAGAGCTGCAAGATGGCACGCTGCTTCCCTGCCATCCACTGGCCAATCAAAGACCATGAGCATCTCAGCTGAAAACTCCTCATAGGGAGTGACGAAAGGAGCCTTCACCTCCTACACTGTGATTGCCCACTGGCGAGCCCACCCATCCAGCAAGGTGATGACATAAGCGACTTTAGTACTCTCCGAAGCAAAGGTTCTCAGAAGACAAGAGAAAATAGAGCAGATCACTCTGTGATTCTGACAGACAGTCCCTGCATACTGTGCTGATTATGCAATTTGCATCACGCATTCTGTGCACGGAGCAATCAGCAAAGCGGACACCCGACATATACATTGGCCTTTAGTCTACACGTATAATAAAAATTATGGAATAAAGAGTTTCTGGTCAGCAACATCAAAATCTAATTTACTCTGATAACAACATGCTTATAATTAAATGTTTATTAGACACACTTTAGTCTAGTAGGTGGACTGTGAGAAGCAAAGACAATTTGCAAATCAACAGGCATTTTTTATAGAAAGCAGATAGACTAGAAGAACTTTGTTAAACATTTATTATATTGCCTTTTAATAAGAATAACACAAAGAAAGACCATCACTGCTGTAAATAATGGTGTTTGTGCAGGCTTGACTGGGCGTGGTCCTCCTTGTGTCTCCTCAGCCGTCCTCTCTGCATTCATCCGAGATGACAAAAAATCTGACCTCTTCAAACCATCCACCCTCCCCAAACCCATCAACAGCAACAGAGATTAATGATCGCCTATTGTTTAATCGCCATATAGGCCGTGTTGATCTTGTATACAGGGTTTGCTTACTAAGAAGCCCATCCCCCTTCTCCTCACTTACTAAGATTACTTACTTACTGATGCCTAAAAATCATGGCAGTGTCTTTTGCAACTGAGATGTTTATCCAACTGCCATGTGCACTGTCACAAAAACCAAAAAATAAATAAAACAAGGTAAACATTCGTAGTCGAGACAGGCTAGAGAAAGTTGTGGATGGCTTTTGTCATACGCCATGTCTATTTTGAGTGGGTGTGATGATGGGGTCTAAATAATACCCCCCACCATCATGCTGTGACCTGCCATCTGGACATGAGCCATGGTGGTGTGTCATCTTTATGGTGCCTCTGATGTGGACTAGGAGGAATGCTGCATGTTCGAACCTGATAGCACGATTGTGTCATATTAGTGGACTACATGTCACAGTTTGTACAAAAAAACATGTCTGTGGCCAAGTTAATGTGCACACAAAATAATCTAGAAGTTGCATTTAATTTAATTTTATTATTAGGACAGGCGGACAGTCAATTGAAAGTACCAAACACAAATTCCACTAGTATTTAGGAAAATATATTTACTTACTGAATATGATTTAGATTTTTTTTTTTAGTACTCTCAAGTACATTTTTATAGCAGTGAAAACCATACATGGACAAACATATGAAATATTGTTTTACATAAATTGCCATATATCAGATTTCTGTATGGGAATTCAATTTCAATTCAGGACCAAACACTCAGCACATAACTCAAAATCGATTTAAAGTGGAAAAAGAAAGACAGAGAGAGAGAGAGAGAGAGAAAAAAAAGCAGTTTACAAATAGCACAAGAGAATAACTTTTTGTACTTGTGCCTTTGTAGCAATATAAAAAATCCTGGGTATTTTGGGATTTATGTAGTCAACACATTCTAATTTAAATGCATTTAAAAACGTTTTGCAGTGTTACACATACAGTATTATAGGTAGCAATGGAACATGTCATAGACTTCAATATGAATCTTATGCATTAAGCATAAATAGTGGTTTGAATCAGATATCAGTTAACTTGTGTTAACCTGTTTTTGGTAAGAGATGGGTGTGGTATTTGACCTTAAAACATACTTTAAATAGCTTGTTTAATAGTACACCTAATTTAGTGCCCAAAACTCAGAAACAGCCATTAATTTACGCTGCACAGTAGTGTTTTTCTTAAAAAAAAAAAAAGTTTCTATGGCTATTAAGCAGTAATGGGGCTAACCATAAGTAGGGCAAACAAAAATGTGTTAACTTAAGGGAATCTTTTGGTCCGCTGAGTAATGCTTCAACGAAGTACGTTCAAAAAAGATATAGAGTATTTTGGGACTAATTAGGCAAATAAAAGAGGTACATTGTATTAAATTGAGAATTGCAGTGGTGTGATTAAGTAGAGATAGCTGTCTTAAAGCAAAACTTGGGGGATTTTGGGAAAGAGGAAGCTTTAATATATATCTTATAATTCAAATATTGATCTTTCCCTGCTTTGATGAAAGGTCATGTCAAGTGAAGCCTTTAAATGCTGGTGATCATCTGCAGAGATCAAGAGATTTTCATAGACAAAACATTGCAAAATCAGTGTGAAATTGATTTGTATATTTTCAAAAGAAAATGTTAGCTTGTCCAATGTATGGCTGTTTTTTTTTATTTTTATTTTTTATGTTTAAGCCTTAGTTTTTTACCTTTACCTTTTTGTCTGCCAGGCAAAATAAGTCAGATCAATTAGAAAAGTACTAGCACATCTTTCACAAAAAACCACATGTTTTGTAATATTATCAATGTCCATATAGCACATACAATGTGGAACAAGTTATGCTACAAAGATACTTTCAGCAATCCCCATCCTGAACCTTTAGTATGCACTATATTAGTTATATTGATGTTAGCCTTAGCAAGCACCACTTGACCTGTGCAAGGCCAAAGTGCAAACCTTCATTTTTCTCATGTTTCTTTTTTCTTATCTTATACTGGTCTGATTTCAGACTTTTCTTTTGTAAAAATAAATAAATAAAAAAGCTTGCTCTAAGGCCCATTCTTTCAAGATAAATGTTTGTTGCTTCAGAACAGTGAAAATCATTGGCATCTTCCTGATTTGGCCATCCTCAAGATAAGCTCTTACCAAATGTTGATAACATCACTCCTGTAACATGATGTAAGTCCAAAGTCCTATTTTGTTTGACTTATCTTGAGATATTTTGCATGTGGCTAATGAGGAGTCCTGAGGGAACTTCCTTCTCTGTTGGTGTCTGGGTAACTTATTACACATAAGTGACAGATCTACTGTATTCCACAGGGAACATATTTAGGAGGTCACAGGGCATTATTTGCTGAAACACTATTTGAGTAATATGATATAAATGTTCAAAGATGTTATATTATAAAACAGTACATTTTCTAGAGGACCTGATTCTATCTAATGCTGATGTGTGTTTCAGTTTTGTCTATTTGTTTTTTGTTTTTTGCTATTTGGTCTGGTGACACTATTCATACAGAAATTACACACTTCATCTTTAAGGAACTTCTCGATATGAGGATGTGGCTTTTCATACAGACATGTGAATGAGGACAATGAACTTCAGCTAGACTGGCAAGTTAATCACAATGGTTATCACATGTCGCCACATGCCTTGTCTGTCTGCCTTGCAAAAACACTCATACTCCCTTGCCTCTCTCACAGGTTACTGTGGGCACACACCATTTATCATTAATTAGTCCACTTAAGGCACAAGTCTTACTAACACACGTTCTCATCTGGGTATTATTGACTTTAACCCTGTAAAGCTGTACAAATTTGAAACATGATTTTCTAAAGTATCTACATCATCAGCAGGATGAACACTTAGCTGAAAAACCTGTTGTATGCCATGTACTAGATGTCTACTGCCTCCTGGTGAAAGTTTCCATGCTCTTTTGGAAGTAGAAGACCTTGTAATATAATTTCCAAAATGCTGTGAAATCTTTGCTGATTTTGGTAAAGTAAAATTAACAATAACATTTATATTGTGTTTGAGTTTTTGCTGAATTGAAGCAACTTAGATACATTTTGGACATGATTTTATAGAAATATAATGCAGAAATTAATGTATCAAATATGATGCAACAGGCTTTTGAGGTATTGTATATCTCTCAATCATCTTAACGTTTCATTTATAGGCTTTATAATTAGGTTTAGGTTTGGGGATTGTTTCTCTTTCATGTTTTGTACACAAGGCTACACAACAGTGATTTTCCTATTAAAGGAATATTCCTTTGTGATGGTTCAAAACAAGTTAAGCCATAATGTCGATTTCCACAAAAAATCATTTCAAATCTTTCCTCTTTTTCTTTAAAAAAAAAAAGAGCAGAAATCGAGGTTGTATTGAGGCACTTACAATTGAAGTGAATTGGGCTAATTTGTAGAGGGTTTAAAGGCAGAAATGTGAGGCTTATCATTTTATAAAAGCATTAATTATTCTGTTAAAACTCTTTGATTTGATTGTTTTTTGACATTACATCATCATGGCAATGAAGTTGTAAAATTGGCTATATTTTATTACACTAAAATCATGTTAATACACATAATGTTTGCGTCTTGTGAAAAGTATTTTGATGTTCAAAAATTGCCCCATTCCATTGTAAATGCCTCACTGTAAACCAGATTTTTGCTTTTTTTAAAGAAAAGGAGGGGCAAGTCAAAATTATTTGATATTTTAATCAATATTTTGCCACAAATACTGTTGACTGAGCAACTTGTATTGAACTTGGAATATTCCTTAAACTCAGGTTTAGGGTTTGTGGTTAAACTTATCGTAATAACAGTATTCAGTGGTGCATATGTTTTTCTCCATGGTTGTAAAAGTTGTATGTTTATATATGAGCCAAGTTGGATTTCTTACAATTTCACCATTTTGTACAAATTATTAGACTACGACGAGTTTATTATTAGATAAACTCCTCAGTCTGTATATGAGTTATATTGATTCTGCTTTAGCAAGAACATCTTATGAGAAACAGAATGCATTGCACTTTATTTTCCTTCTCTCTCTCTCATTTTCCTGATTTCTGTTTTGATACGGGCTGCCAGGACCCTCCCGATGCTCAGGTGACAGTGGCAGACCTCTCTTTAAGTGTTAATGGGACATCACCAGCTGTCCGCACAGGTAGATCCAGAGCCCTGCTTCGAGCCATCTGTGCATCCTCCATCACTACTGTCTCTACACAGAGAGAAAAGGGAACATAGAGAGATAGGGAAATTGGGAGAACAATGTTGCCATAGCTTTGAAGGAAGAAATGGAAGGATGGATTAAAGAGGAAAAGGGATAATGAGAAAGAGTTTGGAGCTCCCTATGCAATATGCCTCAGCTGTCATTCACAACCCGTAGTGCCTTCCCCAAACATCTCAACTTTTTTCCCACACTCACACATCTTATCATGTGATGCGATGCAAATTTCATTTAGGCTCTGTCAGGCTGATCTAGGATCAGAGTTGCTCCATGTTCAGCTCACTCAGCTGTAAAGTCAGCTGTTATGCTTCTATTTAGGCGTAATTTGCTTTTGACGTGATGAAAATAAGTGGTTTTTAAACAGATTCTCAATTGGCATTGTTGTGAGATTTAAGCTTAGTAAATGAGGCTGACTCGGAATGTAAGAAGACAGTTATTATTTATGATTGCATCTAAAGTATATGATTTAAAACATTGGAAATTGAGAAAAAACTTACCAATAAACAATGGTGGAATTAGTTGTTATCATATAGCAGACCAGAATAAAAAACTATTCTATTTGTTTCCCTGTCTCAACCTCTGGATTCTTATCTTTTGAATTTGCCTGCCAGATCCAGCTTTGTTCCTGCTTAGTGTCCGACTCCAC
The DNA here is from genome assembly GCF_025860055.1 of Xyrauchen texanus. NCBI lineage: Eukaryota > Metazoa > Chordata > Actinopteri > Cypriniformes > Catostomidae > Xyrauchen > Xyrauchen texanus. Next base: position 12,589,953 of record NC_068317.1, read on the forward strand.
TGCTATGTGTTGCTGAGTGACGATGACTAACTGCAGCTGGTGCCAGCCAGACATCACTCCAGTCTACTATGATGGACTTTAGGGAAAAAAATTATGCCAACTCCAACCGCAAGACATGGGATACTTCATGTGCTACTACCTGAAACTTGGACTTAGGATGGATCCCACCGAACCTCACCACCTTTGAACTGCGATGCACTTCATTAACCTCTACCTGCTTCACCTTGGTCTATTGATGGACTACACTCTTGAAATGGAATACATAGACAATCAATTAATTGCCAACAAAAGCCTTCATCAGCCAACTAACAGTGACAATTGCATCTATGTGAACTTCTGCAGTTAATCCAGGATGGACTTCAAAGACATTAATCATTCATTGTACGGTTCATACAAAATGTTTGTTTAAACACTGGCCCTTAACACTTATTCAGTTTAATAATTTTAAACCATGACTTGCACTGCACATAAATAACTAATATTGGCATTACATTCATGTTTTTTAGTCAGAGGGGAACTGGCCCTCACAGTAATCCTGGATACTCTCAAGGTTATTTTTCTCCATTAACCAACATCTTTTGGAGTTTTTGTGTTTCTTGCCACAGCTTTCTCACAGGGGTTCTAGATACAATTAATAATATTTATGTTTATACACAATTTAAAACCATATTTGTATCTAACTGCACAATGATGACTCTTTAGACATTACAGCTTAATTTTCTGTTAATGTATGATTTTCTGTAAAGCTGCTTTGAACTGATGTGTGTTGTAAAAGGTGCTATATAAATAAAAATTACTTGACTAGACTGACAAGAAATTTGATAAAATATGGAAATACTGTATATTTCAATGGAAAACAAAAATGGTTTTGTTTTTATGTAGTAAACTGAACAATGACAAAGAGAAAAAAGCTGTTTTATTGAAATGGCAAATAAAGCTGAAGGCAAGTTTCTCAAATTATGACAAGCTGCTTTTACTTATTCATACTGACAAACCAATGTGAAACCCAATTAAATTTTATTTAATTTACTTGCATAGTGCTTTTCACAACACAAATAATTTTTAAGCAGCTTTACAAACCATAGTGCCTTACAATCACCAGTGAGCAAGCCAAAGGAAAAACTGCTCAGATGGTTAAATGATTCCTGGTTGACTGGCATGTCAGGGAATCTACTTTCAGACTGTTAATACATAATAATTAATTATTAATAAAAATAGGTGATTATTAATTTATTTTAACAGATTTATTCCCACTAACTAACCAATCATGGATGGATGGATGGATGGACTGACTGATAGATAGACAAATAGATGCATGGTTGGATAGATGGATGGATGGATGGATGGGTGGGTGGATGGATGGGTGGGTGGATGGATGGATGGATGGGTGGATGGATGGATGGGTGGGTGGATGGATGGATGGGTGGGTGGATGGATGGATAGATGGATGGATGGACAGATGGACAGATGGATGGCTTATAGCAATAACTTCATCACAGCATATCAAATGCATTGAGCAATACAATGTGCCACTTGACATCACAGTAGTTCATCAGGAAGGTCATAACTTGATTGAATACTCTGATGGATTAACAATCGAAGGCTGTTTCAATCACCTGTGTGTGATTGGATTTCTCCTTGGAAAGCTACACCTCTTCCAACTAATTACAAAGACATGTGTGTGGACTACAGTATACTCTACAGTTATCCCCAATGTTTTGTCTTGTTGCCAGTGGCAAATGAGTATATGCTTTGGTCAGGTAAGTCCGAAACAGTTCAAACTTCTAATAAAATGTCATTTATTTACACAACTCTGTTACTCAAAGTAAATATCTTTGAGGCCCTCTTGAGGAATGACTCTGTAATTACATGTTGTTCCATAAAAATTAGGTTATATTGACAGTCCGCACAAAGTCACAAGCATATGAAGGGGGCTGAATTTTTACTTTGTTTTATTCATTTAAATCTACACAGAAGTCCAAAGTTCATGGACATAAATACATTTATTCATAACATTAATGGCACAACATTTCAGCTCCTCTTTCAGTTTGCATTCAAACCTTCATTAAAAGGCTGATGAATGGGAGGGTGGACTTCTCCACTTTTGATGCTGTCACAGTGAGAGTAACATACTGTAGAAATGACACTTCAAAGACCTAAAATACAATCAAAACATAAGTAATAAGAAATGTATGGGATTAAGGTTTAGAAAACACAGTCATTTTTGCTTTTGCATTTTGATCCCAACTACAGGTCAATGTGTGCTGTTAAATATGACATCCTAATGTTGATTTTTGTAGTTTAATTGTTAATTGTCAGATTCAGTGCTGAAGATTAAAGGGATAGTGCAACCAAAAAGGAAAATTCTCTCATCACTTACTCACCCTCATGTCATCCCAGATGTGGTTTTTAAAACAATATTTCAGTTCTATAGATCCATATAATGCAAGTGAATGGGTGGCAAAATATTGAAGCTCCAAAATCCACGTTAGGGCAACATAAAAGTAAAAAGTACTCCAAACAACACCAGTGGTTTAATCCATTTTGGAGCGTCAGAATTTTGGCACCCATTCACTTGCATTGTATGACCCTACAGAGCTGAAATATTCTTCTAAAAATTCATTTCTGTTCTGCATATGAGAGTCATACACATCTGGGATGCCATGAGGGTGAGTAAATATTGAGATTTTGGGGTGAACTATTCCCTTAATATCATAAACAAATTTTAACAAACGTAACCTTATTTTAAAGTGTTACCACATGCATGCGAGTGCACATATTTCTGCAAACATGGCATATATGTCTTTTCTCTTTGCCAAATGAAAACAGTTTAAGTTATAGTTCATATACATTAAATAAATCATTTGTATTTTTCTCTAGTTTTCAAATATATTTCCAAAAGCTGTGGCAGACAAGCATTTTGTAGGCTAAATTTACAGCCAGTTACTCCAGTATTTTAACACCTGTGCTGATTTTGTCTTTTAGAGCAAAAACTTGATTCAGTCCTGTGTAAGGGCTGCAAGACTTAATTTGATCTCAGACCATTTTGTCCTGAATCGTACGCATACTTTGTTTCTACAAGAGCACGTCTCCAGAGTGAGTATAGGTTTTTAACAACCAACTAGTTCATTTCAACTTTATGATAAAGTTTTACAATTCTTAAGTTTGAGGACCCTATATCATTAAATGCATTTCTAGTGTTAAACCTGAACAAAGAGTACATCAACTCATCTTTTCTACTTCCTTTTTTAATGTAAGTTTATTAGTAATGTCACAGAAACCCGAGACTGCACACAGAGTTAGAATGATCTGATGGATTCATCTGACGCTGATCTCATTAAATTCGCAGAAATACAGAAGACTTTGATGAGCGATCGCAGCATGTTCTGAAGTAGAAGGTCTTATGATCATTAAAAGTTGACTTTTAATGACAGTGGAAGCAGAACTTTCAATCAAGAGAGCGGGCTGTTGAGTGTCACCATAGAGTTTCACTTTTGATCATTTTGATGCATTTTTACATCGTAGGCCTATTACTTGAGTATCAGTCATAAAGATTGAGCTGATTGAAATATACTTCATAGTAGATTAGTATTTAAAGGGGTCATGTCATGAAAAATAAAATTTTCCTTTAACTTTTTAAATAAGAGTTTGATGTTTGTATAGTGTCATAAAAAGCAAATGTGAGATGAGAAACACAATTGCTGAAGCAACCACTTCATTTTGTGGTGTTTCTATGACACCTTCGGCTCACGTGTCAACTTGCATACTACTAGCGGTCTGTGACAGGGCGGAGGATTTATCAGGCTAATCAAGCCTTGGTTGGCGATTGGTTGAAGCTAGAACGTGCTACAATTGGTCAGAGTAATATGGCGTTATCTGATTGGCTTGAGTAGATGGTGGGCGGAGTTAAAAAGACGTATTTTTAACTTTTTTTTATTTGCAAATCTCATTTTATTTATTTTGTGAATTTACTTTATTTATGGGAAGCTCCTAACATATATTTGTGGATCTCATTCTATTTATTTGTGAATTAATTTCATTTTTGAAAACTCCCTGTTTTTTTGAATCTCCTTCCATTTGTGTTATTTTTAGATCAAATTAATCATATACTCCAGTGTTCATTTCACTATGATATGTACAATGAACCACATAAAAATCTTTTTGCAAAAAATTAGATATACTAACCTGCTTCAATGAATTCAGGTTGGAAAAAAAGTATGATAGTATGGCATTCTGAAGAAATCCTCAGGCAATATAAACACATTTATTATAATCATATAAAAAAATATACATAGGAAGCGTTACAGACATAAGACAAACAGACAGGACACAATAAGGCCCATCCCACCATGCTACACAGCTGCCAAAGCAAAATAATACTGTTTGAAAAAAGGTGGCCTTTAATGTGTTATAGGCATGTACACAACACTTTCAACTCAACAACATGACAAAGCAATACTTCAAAATTCACATGCAAGCTTTAGATTATAAAATGGCACATTGTGATGTTTTTCATCAGAAACTTTTCAAAATAAAATGTTTTGCTTCTCTTATTAACATAAAGTTTTTGCAATACTTCATATTTAAAACAAACCTATACACACACATACATAATTATATATACTGTATAAACTTTATAAGAAAGGCATATGGTTTTTACCACTTTATGGATAAGCAGTACGATTGTCATATTTGATTACATGGCAGGAGTTCCTCTTTTTTGTTTCTTTGTTTGATTTTGCAACTACGAGGATCCAGTATATAAGTCTCTCAGACGTGGCTGAAAAGTCACCTTTTCTTGTTAGGTGTATTAGGGGAGACTGGGGAATTTATTTAAAATTTTCCTTCACAACTCACAGATTATAAAAATTTACCTGTATTCTCTTTGTATAAGAAACATTTATATAGGCGAGTAATAACCGTACCATAAATAGATTTACAGTTGAAGTCAGAAGTTTACGTACACCTTTTTCACAATTCCTGACATTTAATCGTGGAAAACATTCCCTGTCTTAGGTCAGTTAGGATCACTACTTTATTTTAAGAATGTGAAATGTCAGAATAATAGGAGAGAGAATTATTTATTTCAGCTTTTATTTCTTTCATCACATTCCCAGTGGGTCAGAAGTTTACATACACTTTGTTAGTATTTGGTAGCATTGCCTTTAAATTGTTTAACTTGGGTCAAACGTTTTGGGTAGCCTTCCACAAGCTTCTCATAATAAGTTACTGGAATTTTGGCCCATTCCTTCAGACCGAACTGGTGTAACTGAGTCAGGTTTGTAGATCTCCTTGCTCACACACGCTTTTTCAGTTCTGCCCAAAAATTCGGATTGAGGTCAGGGCTTTGTGATGGCCACTCCAATACCTTGAATTTGTTGTCCTTGAGCCATTTTGCCACAAATTTGGTATGCTTGGGGTCATTGTCCATTTTTGACCAAACTGTAACTATCTGGCTGATGTCTTGAGATGTTGCTTCAATATATCCACATACTTTTCCTTACTCAAAATGCCATCTATTTTGTGAGCAAAGTACACCCACAACATGATGCCCCCCCCCCCATTCTTCACGGTTGGGATGGTGTGCTTAAGCTTGAAAGCCTTCAAACATTACGATGGTCATTATGGCCAAACAGTTACATTTTTGTTTCATCAGACCAGATCACATTACTCTTTTGTCTCCAGATCTTTGTCCCCATGTGCACTTGCAAACTGTAGTCAGGCTTTTTTATGGTGGTTTTGGAGCATTGGCTTCTTCCTTGCTGAACAGCCTTTCAGATTATGTCGATATAGGACTCTTTTAACTGTGGATATAGATACTTGTCTACCTGTTTCCTCCCACATCTTCACAAGGTCCTTTACAAGGCTTGACATAAGTTGCTTAAAGGCACAGTTAACATAGTGTATGTAAAACTCTCACCCACTGGAATTGTGATATAGTCAAATAAAAGTGAAACAATCTGTCTGTAAACAATTGTTGGAAAAATTACTTGCACAAAGTAGATGTCCTAAACAATTTACCAAAATTAGTTTGCTAATATGAAATCTGTGGAGTGGATTAAAATTTTGTTTTAATTACTTTAATAAACTTCTGAATTCAACTGAATTATATTTACTGAATATGTTTGTCCTTTATATGGTACTTATTCTTCTAGCTGTTCAGAATAATGAGTGTTTAAAGCACAAGTTTAATTAGGACCAACACTCTAATTATCTCAAATCCTTTTTGCTAAATGAAATACTTTTTAATAAAATACTGTATATTGTTTAAAACTAGACATTTTGATGGAATTAAATCACGCAGGAGGACGGCATGTTGTTAGTATACTTCCGGTACACTAGGATCGGCCATATTATGCCAACGCACCGATAAGCGACGACATCTATCATACATTTCTGCATCGACTCCAGCATGTTTAGATTTCCCTGTGTTGCAACCTGATACATGTTGTGTCAGCTGCATGGGAGATCCAGGTTCAGATCCCACATTGAAACCAGCAAGTAATCATGATTGTATAATCAGCAGCAAGCTAGATTTGGAACATTACATTTTTACTCCACTGATGTTTAGGTTTAGGTTTGGGGTTTGGGAGGTTCAGTTTAAAAAACATGCTTTCCACTTCACTGTATTACTGCATGAACAGCTGTAACAACTCAATTTACAACTCGTTTTGGCACACCTCTGTGGACATTTCACCCTGAAAATGGAGCTCACACGTTCCACTGGGGGCAGTGTTTCGAATTTCAATAAGCACAGACCGATTTCAACTGAAGAAAAGTCAACCTTCTGTTTTTGCTTTCACTGTGAGATCAGTTTGGGAAGTAAACATGTTCACATTGGTGGTTGCATTTTCACTCTAATATAAAATTCTCACTTGACAATTATGTTTAGGGTTGGGGTTTGGGTTAGGATGCAGAGTTATTAAAATATGTATTGCTTTTGAATGTATGATACTATTCCCAACAAAAATACAACTAAGTTTTGCCGCCACCTTGTGGACATTTAATTCGGAAACTAGTCAATGACTCTTCCAGCTTTGGCCACTGGGAGTCATTGGTTCAATTGAGATAATAGATACTTCAAATGCATCGAAACTTTAGACAGAAGAAAAATATTGGATAAAATTATGTTTTTGTTGAAAATGCCAAACCTTTCCTCAGGCAGAGAGAGTATATTGAGCATGTGCTGAATAAGTCTCTTCTCTCTATCGTCTTTGTGAGTGAAGAAATGTAGTGTTAAAATTGCCCCCGGCCTCCCCTAATTCCAGGTCTTTATTTTTTTTTACTATGATACAATAGTGTTTTGAAAGCTGATATGTGCATGAGTACTTGGGCCAGTGAGACATCTAAAAGCAGCAATCGTCTTGCATTTAAACCTGACATCTGAGATGTTGTGCTGTCTCTAACTCTCCTGTTTTTCCTTTAATCTTTCGCTCCACCATTTTCAAAGTTGAAGTCAGTGACCTTGCAAGACAACGTAGTACAGTTTCCTTTTGAGGAAGTCCTTCATTGTGTAAGAAAAAATGTCCACGAATTCCAGACATTTTCATGTCATTAAGTTGGAACTTGATTGTCCTTGTCATTCTGCAGTGTAATGATTGTCGTCACGACATCGACTGGAATGGCTTCCTGTCGTGACTTTGAAGGTCAGAGGTCAAACATGTGATAGTGTTGCTTGGCAACGTGGGGTTACGAGGGAAATGGGGTCCCTGTTAAAGAAAGGAGGAGACAGAAGAGGAAGAGACAGAGGGAGAAAGAGAGGGGGGTGGTGGTAGCAGCTGAACTGATGGTGGAAAGTTTGACCTCAGAGTTGAGGAAGGCAGACAGGGGCACATGGGACACCAGTGTGGGGCTTCCAGAGTTTATAAGGGAGTCGATGTTCTCCGCTTCTTTACTGCAGGCTTCAATCTGTGGAATCACAAGAGACAGGAACAGATCTTTTAGCAGCAATATCTGTGGCTCTGCAGAAATAGGGCATTAAGTCCTTGTAGACAGCTTTAATATTTTTAGGTAAATTTGAGGAACATCTGGAGCATGATGCAACCGCATGAAAATATGCGCTAGGGAATGAAGGGGGTGGAGACATTTCTCTGCATGCTAGTAGCTTAATTTGCTGGCTTGTCTGTGAATACAGACAATAAACAAAACTTCTGTCTTTGTACAAATTCTAATTAATTGTTTGATGACTGAATGAGCAGATTGATCATAATTTCCAAGAAAAATATTGTTAAAAAGAGCCATAATTGTACAAATGATTATTCATGTCTTTCAATAACAAAGTAAATCTGTTCTTGGATAAACCATTTTCGGTGCCTTTAACTTTTGATATACTTTAAAAAAATTAAGCATTCGATGCAATATACTTATCGTGTACTTATGCATTTGATAAATATCTCAACTCTGTAGGACCATAATATGCAAGTGAATGGTGATCAGAAGGTCCAAAAAGGACATAAAGGCAGCATTAAAGTAATCCATATGGATCCATGTATTCGGAAGCGATATGATAGGTGTGGGTGAGAAAAATATCAATATTAAAGTATTTTTTACTACAAAATCTCCACCTTTGACCACCCCCAACCAGTAGGGGGCTGTATAAGAAGGTGAAAGTCAATTCCAAACCAGAATGTGAAAGTGAAAGGAGATTTATAGTAAAATAGGACTTAAAAATTTATTCACCCCAAAATCAAGAGAAAGAAATAAGAAAAAATATATATTTTTTGCACAAAGAAAATTATGCTTATTTTTAGGACATTATTTTGATGACAATGAAGCACATTTCCCTTGCCAAATTCTCAGTAGCCTACTTAAAATTGAAAAAAATAAATACAATAAAATTACAATTTTAAATATCTGTGATGGTAATATTTATTGTAAGGGACTTTATTTATGATGACTTTAATTTTGAAAAATGTTAATAACATAAATTACAGTAAAGAAAATTTGGGGGAAATGCACTTAATCGTAATAAAATTGTCATGCATTGACATTCAAAATTCTTAAAGGTATACACACACACACACACACACACACACACACACACACACACACATGTTGTGTTTCCATGTTTTATGGGGACTTTCCATAGACATAATGGTTTTTATACTGTACAAACTTTATATTCTATCCCCTAAACCCAACCCTACCCCTAAACCTAACCCTCACAGAAAACATTCTGCAATTTTACATTTTCAAAAAACATAATTTAGTATGATTTATAAGCTGTTTTCCTCATGGGGACTGACAAAATGTCCCCACAAGGTCAAAAATTTCAGGTTTTACTATCCTTATGGGGACATTTGGTACCCACAAAGTGATAAATACACGCTCACACACACACACACACACACACACACACACACACACACACACACACACACACACACACACACACACACACCTGCAGTGGTGTAGGCTGCTGGTCAACAGGCACAATAAGGATGATGATCTCAGAGTTGATGCTCAGATAGCCGAAGATGTCACACTGAGGGACAGAGATGTGCAGCCGGAGGATTTTCAGGATGTCGTGCACCGTCACGGGCTGATTCCTGTTCAGCTGTGAACAAGGGTGCTCATTTTAAAGACCCCAATAAAAAGGCTTGATGTGCGCAGTTTTCTTTCCTGTGTTCACATATTTTCATAAGTTGGAGATGGACATATCTAAAGATCACTTTTTTATAAACAGCCAAAAGCATTTAGTTTAGTTCACGGCCACAAACAATGATTTGCTACTTGCTTTTGCTTTGGTCTGTGTCAGATGTTATTAGGGGGAGGTGCAGTACATTCTCATTCTAGAAAGCATTTTATTGGTCAAAAAATACATGCCTGTATATTTTTGGACAGTTTAACAGAAAGAGAAAGATTACATTATAAATGTGCAGCTAAGTTAATATTGTCAACTTTAAAGAAAACTCCAGCATATAGACAGCCTTAAAGCTCAAAGACAAAAAGCTACAAATCTCCAATTTTGTTTACATGGGGTCTTTAAAGGAATAGTTCACCCAAAAATGAAGATTATCTAATAACTGACTCACTTCTACTGCAGAACAGAAATCAGAAGAGTATCTCAGCTCTGTAGGTCCATATAATTTAAGGGAATAGTGACCAGAACTTTAAAGTATAAAAGCTATTCATAGTAATTCAGTGGTTTTATCCATGTCTTCAGAAGCGATAGGTGTGGGTAAGAAGAAAAAAAATCTATATTTAAGTCCTTTTTTCCAATAAATCTCACTTCCACATTCTTCTTCTTTTGTTTAATGGTGATTCACATTCTTCATGCATATCACAACCTACTGGTCAGGGCTGGTCAAAGGTGGAGGTTTATAGTAAAAAAGGACCCACACGCTTCTGAAGACATGGATTAAACCACTGGAGTTGTACAGATTACATTTACATTGCCTTTATGTGCTTTTTGGAGCTTCAAATTTCTGGCCACCATTCACTTGCATTGTATAGACCTATAGAGCACAAATCTGGTATGACATGAGGTTGAGTAAATTATGTGAGAATTAAATGTTTTGGGGTCAACTAACCCTTTTAACGGCTAGTTTTTGTGCACATGTAATCAAATACCACTGAACAATTTGTAAAAATATTGAAAAACTTTATCAACCATATTCAATGCGTTTATTAAATGTAATGCCTGCTTAATTACTGTTAATTACTGGCCAGTCCTCATATCCTGTAACACAGTCCACTGTATAAAAGTAATAAAAAACCCTGCTTAAAGACCATTGTAAGAGACTAACGTGCTTAGATATACAGCGTGGGTGATGTAAAATCTGCTGTTTGGGTGTAATGCGCTTTAATGGGAATCCCCAGGTGGTGCTTATACAGTTTATGATCAATGCTGCCACCTGCTGTCTGTAGGGTTTAAATGCAATTGACAAATGTTTTCTAAAATCAGAAAACATTTTTGAAAACTGACAACTCTAAACAACAGAGAAAGTGGGAATGAGTTCACAAGACAGAACACAGTACAAGACGGAGTTAACTATTTACCTTAGCGAAGATATTCATCTGCGCTTTGTTCCAGAGGATCTGTAGCATACCTGCACACACAGGACAGCAGGCGCCTGCGAATGCACAAAACAATCAAACTGTGTTGCTACATCTTAAAAGCATATAACATGACACTAAAGTGAGTGGTGTGTAAAAGCACTGACCAGGTGGTGTGACTGGATTGCAGCCCTCTGTGGAGAGAGGAGGACAGGGCACAGCGTTACACCCTGAGTCGGACGTGAACTCTGGAATCGTCCCGACCGCATGGCAGCAACCCTGATAGTCCACAGCAACGCGGTCTGAGAAAGCTTCACACACTGTACTGTAGGTTTCTCCATTGTGGCCACACACCTGTCTGGGCTTCTTGCAAGCATCCTACAAACAACACATAACAACTATTAGTAGTCAGTTTAATAGACTAATCTGTCATCTATATACATAAATATATATATATATATATATATACACACACATTTCATTACTGAAGTGTTGCAGTTTTGTCAAATCAATCAATATGATTAAAGCATACCAAAACACCATGTATTACAGTGAGCTAATGCTACAGTAATGTGTGCTACTTTCATGTCTCTTCTATCACTCTAAAGCCTCTTTATTCTCACATAATTCTCAAACAAATGTAAAACACAAATAAATCATTCATTCATTTATTCATTCATTCATATACTAAGAGCTGTGTAATAAAAAGCTGTCCTCATCAGTGTCCTGTATCATCAGGGCAGTGTTCAAGCAGCAGCAATTAGCAAATATATTGATCTTATAATAATGTGAAGTGCCAATTAAATTTGAAAGCTCAGCCAAGAGCTCTGTCTAGAGTGGAGTGAATGGAGCTTTCAAATGTGGCTGCTTTCAACTTTGGTTGCTTTCAAATTCAAATGTAATAATACTTTAGAAAGCACATCTGACCTCAATAAATGCCACGAAAGCTTAGAATGATCATTCACCACATCACAGAATATTGCAAGTCATCAAAATACGAAGCACAACATCAGTTCCATACACCAAATCATAGAATAATGAACATATTCTAAATACAAAGAAGAATATAATTGTCTTCTGTTGTCTTCTGGCTTAATGTAAATGGCTATTTTGCCATTACATTTATTACTGGCATTAAGTTACTTTGCTAAACATTGTCAAGATTTAAGAAAGGCTGAATTACCTACAACAGTAGCCTAATTGAGTGCCTAAATAGCTATCTGGTTATTGGTTAAAGCAGTCATGACACGAGGAATCAAATATTATTTGATCTTTTCGCATGCAAGAGTTAATTGTACTATAAAAACAAACTGTAAGTTTCAGAACTCAAAACTTCCTCTTCGCTGCAATAGAGCATTTATTAAAACCAAGCTGCCAAAAAAACTTGTTCTCTACTTCCTCCACATTGTGACGTTACACTGTGGTAGACATTTGCATCTGACCACCTCTACAACAACACATTAAAGCCTATTTAATCACTCCTGTAGCAGTGAGCAGTGAGATGACAAAAAGAGAGAGCAGGTCAGCCAAAAGCAAAGAGCCAATCAGAACAGTGGCTGTTTACTGTCAGATCTTAAAGGAGAAGCAGTACCAAAACCGAGCGTTTCTGACAGAGGCTCAGAATGAGGCCAAATGTTTTTCAAATATATGTCTGTTTTTTGTTATTAATTACACAGTTATTAATATTAAAGTATTATAAGTGAACCTAAAGGTACATATTTAAATAATAAAAAAGGCATGTCATGACCCCTTTAATATTAACTAGGTGACCTCACCCGAAATGTTGTTTCAGAGGTGGTGCAAATTACAAATTGATGAAAGATTATGAAAAAAAACCCAATTCTTTAGAGTAGAGTAACATGCACAATAAAACCAGGAACAAGGATTAACAAACTAAATAGAGTCTATTTTGATTTCATGTTGAAGTGAATTCTAGTTAAGGGGAATGACAATTCTGTTAAAAAATTCACATGACCTTTTTACCTTAACTCCTCATTATAATATATTCCTACCTGACAATGACCCATGTATGCCAGGGTTTTGCTCCGTAAGTAAAGCATACACAAATTGGCATGCTCCATGTTATCCGTGTCACAGACTGGATCCAGCTGGTTCTGGTCACAGACGGATGGGCGAGTAACGCACTCGTACAGTGGACAGGGAGTGTCTAACAGGTCCGTTAAACACACTTGCGGTTTAGGAATGCACCTGTGAAAAAAATAAACACACAACATTTACTCTCATTATTACATATAAATAGTATATATTTACAGTATATCATATTTAATAGCTGTTATATCATTTCATACTAGCACATTACATTTAATATGTGTGTGTGTATATATATATATATATATATATATATATATATATATATACTCCATTTCTCTTAACTTGAATTTGTCTGTTAGTAGTCTGTTAATTAAAAAAAAAATCTAATTCCACAGGAGAGTAACCTCATTCAGCCCTGAAGAATAAGTGACAGTACCATGGCACTTTGATGGTATCAAATAGTAATACCATGGCATTTTTATATATACATGGAACTAAAGGATCATAATTTTTATGTACCATGGGATTCACATGGTACATATGTCAATAAACATGGTACATTGCCATTGCACCATATCCAAACATTGCCATTGCACCATATCCAAATAAAACACAGGGGTACTTTTTTGGTACTTTTTTGTAAGCAAAGTAGTGATTAAATGTATGTAAAATCAAGAATTGTCTTACAAAATAAATAAAACAAACAAAAAAATCTATCTATCTATATATATCTATAATATATATATATATCTATATATATATATATATATATATATATATATATATATATATATATATATATATATATCAGTGGCTGACTGCTGGTCTTTCAAAGAGGGAAGCTCATTTTCGGCCTACATTATAAACTTATTTACCCTATTTTTTGCACTAAATCAATCTTAGGTGTTGATCTGCCCTGCTGTTTAATTCTAATTTTTTCCTCGTAAGGAAGACTTTCAAATGGCTTCGCCAAAATCAGGTCGACAATATTAGCACCGTCTGCCATCGTGCGCAGTTTCACCCGTACGACGCTAGCCTAGCCTACTGAATGAATGAACGAACGAACGAACGAATGAACGAACGCTCTAAAACAAAATATATTAAACTTGGTAAAACTGAAACAAGGAATGTGGTGTATAATTGTGTGAAATGTATTATGCAAATTGACTAGCAATTTCGCCAAACAAATATAAAGAAATAGGTTGCAGCAGTTTGCCTTTCGACTACACTTGAGAAATCCGCGATGGAACTGAGCGCGAAATAGCTTCAGTGACTTCTTATAGTACAGATTCGCTGTCAATCAAAAGGAGATGCAGTCTTTCGACAGATCCTCCAATCATCACGCGGAAGCCCAGAGTCCGGGCCAGCCCACTCCTCATTCACCCCCAGAGACGCTGAGCGTCCGTGGGCGGGACATAATCGCAGCATTTTTCCAATGACCGTCTATTTTCGGAGCACTGAAAAAAACTGTTCAGAGCAGCCCCATTGAAGTCAATGGACGCTCGGCTTCAACAGGGAAATGCACTGACGCTTACGGGAATGTATGAGAAGTAAATCGAGTCAGCCGACCTGCTATATGTAATGTAGCTGATTCTGAACGAACTCGTCTTCGAGATGAACGTGTTCTGACGCATTTTTAGTCAATAAATTGTTTATACAATAGTACATATTTGACCATTATTTTTTTGACATTATAGGGGAAGCTGAGATTCCCTTGCAGTCTTAACGAAATCCCCACTGATATATATATATATATGCCAATTGGTTTTTGCTCAAATGGCTAAATAATATTGGATTATGTACATATATCATAAAACCAGAGGTCAGGTTCCTCTCAAGTTGTTTTACACCACTATATAACATTAAAAGGTGTTTTCCTTGCTACAGTAACTTCAGCTTGCTCACATCACAGGGTGCTTTTAGATAACAAGGCTTTGAAAAGATGTGTATTGTGAAAAGTGCTATATGAAAGACCAGAGTGTAGACAAATGTATTTTCTCAAGAAAAACGTGAACATTTTTAGTTCATATGAGTCTTTCTCTTAACAATCAAACTAAATAAATGAAGTGTTGCTGTTTAAGTTACTTTATTATAGAGCTCTTTTTTTTTTTTTTTTTTGCCAATGTCAGACACCTTTGTGGCATTTAGGATTTAAAAGATATTTATGTTGAATCCTTGAATAAGTCTGAGTGAAACATTTGTGGGTGCTTGTCTCATATTGTGAAATTTTATATCATTACATACCTAATATATATATATATATATATATATATATATATATATATATATATATATATATATATATATATATAAATATTTATATATATATATATATATATATATATATATATATATATATATATATATATATATATATATATATATATATATATCAGTTACTTCCAGTCCCCGAATCTGATTGGATGAGAGATGCTCCATGAGTACTGATGGTCTGATACCATCAGCACTCGGATGTTTCACTTTGTGTGTATCACTCCACTTGTGTTTGAGCCATTCTAAACTAAATTATAACAGATCTGTTAAGAGCTATGTTTTGTCTTTTTTTTTCTGAGAGACACAACAGACTGATTAATTACACGAACTGAAGGCACATACCTCTTACCAGACTTTCCACATTGGAGTGAACACATTGTTTAAAATGGAGGACATTACGGTTTCTATAGAGAATGACTCTTGCGCACCGGCTACCGCAAAATAGGGTTCTACCGCTATTATTCCACTGAGAAAGCTGATCTTCTCTGCTTGGGATGATTGCACATGCTCTCTCTCTCTCTCTCTCTCTCTCTCTCTCTCTCTCTATATATATATATATATATAATTTAAATATTTTTGTATATTTAAATACACATAAATATGTATACATATTTTTTATTATGTAAAAATTCTAAATTCTAAAGTGTTAAATCAGGCTGTATTGACAAATAGGACCAAAAATGTATTCCAGATAAATTCATTGAATACACCACGCAAAGCCCAACAGTAAATAGTTTATGCTAATAATATGGGCCAGGTTTGTCCTTCAAATCTCTGTCTATGGTAACCAGACTTGGTAATCTATTTCAGTGCACTGAGGTTACCATCATAAAAGTACTTCAGGTGTTTAACATCAGGGGTTTGTCATTTTACCATTTTGTTTACCAAGGAACAAATGATGGTGAAAAGCTTTCCTTTGAACACTGAGCCAAGGAGGTGTTACGCAACAAGCATTGCTATGTGTTACATAAGACAGATGTGGAACAGCACTTGTCGTAAAAGGACGGACAAAAATCCCTCATTTGATGTTTGTAGAAAATCATATTTTGGCAAATATTGTAGGTAATGCATGCAGTAAACAAACATATACATGTCTCTATGATATGGCCTGGGTCCCTCTTTCAATGCAAGTTAATTAAAAAAAATTTGCCCACAAGGCAAAAATCATAAGCCTGATTGGTTAGGAAAGAAACAGCACACCTCTTCAAAAAGTTGTATGATTTGAGGTATGCCATCACCTAAAAACTGCTGGTTCATGTTTTGGAAAAGAGTGCAATTGAATTATGGCCAGACAAGCTTAAACATGCGTGCTCCTGTCCGGAACTGGACCATGGATAGCCTGACAACCGCCATTGCTGTTGTTGCATTTGTCGAGTGTTGTTAAACTCACCACTGAGTTTTGCGCAGAGAGGGCTCAGATGTTTACTGCCACAATTTTATCAAAATCATTTGGAAGGTCAGATAAAAGTGATTGGCTGGCCTTATCGAATCACTGATTTACATTAAATAAAGACATTACTTTGTACTGACAAACTCTGAGAAGTATTGGTATGCAAGAAAAACTGCTGGTGTTTTGACAATCTGTGCTACCTGCTAAGATGTGCTACCAGCAGTGAAAACAGTGAGACGTAAAGCTTAAACCTGGGTAGCACATGTCGAGGCATGGGAGAACCTGTCAGTATATACTACAACAGGATGTTAAAAACCTAGGTAGCACAACTTTAAATCAGCCAGATAATACCTATCAGGATGTGTTACCAGCATAACTATCAGATAGTGTGATATGATGTAATGCCGTTTCACATCACAAGTGTGATCGGCACGTGAGCAGAGTGTATTTTTTTCGCTGTACATAATAACAGATTAGAGCATTCACATCGGAAGCATCAACAGCCAGTCAGAACGTAGTGTGAGCTGCAGTGCAGCAGGAGTCTATTTTTGCTGCACCACTCACGCTCAGTTAAAGTGACCGTGCACTGTTGATGGATAAAATGAATGTGATTTGACACAAAAATTACAAAATGCACAGAATAAGCATATATTAATAGTGTAGTGTGTCTTTATACTGCACAAATTAAAGCACATTTGAAAAACAAATTCCAGGAGATATAACAATTTAAACCAATTTAAAATATGATAAATATATATCTTAATCAGAAGTACAGTTAATCATTTAAACTACAGTAAACTACAACTAAATTATCAAGAATCCCTTCAGAATTTAAATCTGCACTGTCTTGACATTATTCTGAAAAACCTAAGCACTTCAGGTAAACATAAGAGGGATATTTCAAAGTCTGTTAAAATTTCCACACTTCTTTCTGTGTTGGTGGTACTACAACCGTGATCCACAATATCCACATCAATTTGATCAGCCCTCAAGGCCAAACATTCTGCAAAATGTTTATGTAAATCACATGATGCACGCAGAAGATATGAGACACTTCCTGTTTCCCATTTTTTTACATTATTTAACGTGTCAACATGGCAACACCGTTCGACATGTCAAAAAAAACAAATATTTGCAATTTAGCAATGTTAATATCTTGGCATGATTTCGCCCACATTTGGCACCTGTAACATGAATACTCCCTAGGAGTATGTCAAATTACAGACCATGCATTTTTCAAACAATCCAAAATGGCCGACTTCCTGTTGGGCGGAGCTTATGACTGTCAGCGTGAAAGTTGTCTGGCTTGATGAGATCTATATATGTACTATATATGAATACGAGAGCATATTACCCCATTATTGATTTCACTACATTGGTTACCGATCCAATACAGAATCAAGTACGAAGTGTTGCTGTATGTATTTAAGGCTCTTCATGGTCTTGCACCAGAGTACATCTCTGCTTTAATAAGTTTGCATCAACCTTCAAGGTCTCTCCACTCTGGTGATCAGCTGTGTCTGTCAGTTCCTCGATCTCGCCTAAAAACTCAATGTGATAGAGCTTTTGCGGTGGCAGCCCCATGACTTTGAAATGAGCTTCCACTGGTCATAAAATCATCTCCGTCTCTATTCTCTTTCCAGGGGGCCTTAAAAACGTATTTATTTTCCCTAGCTTTTAATTAATTGCATTATAAATTGTACTAGGTCAATTAGATCGTATCCTGTTTTTATTGGTTTTAAATGTTTGTTGCATTCTTAAGCTGTATGTGTGTGATTTTATTTATTTTTTGTAACTCCATGTACAGCACTTTGGTAACCAGTGTGGTTTTTGAAAGTGCTCTATAAATAAAATTGAGTTGAGTTGAGTATCAATTTTGGTGACTGTAGGTGAAAATGGGGGTAGTGCCCCATTTTTTAAATGGGGCACTACGGAGCCCCCACTGCATGCCCTCTCCCCCTGCAAATTTACCCAGCCCTAACGGCCGATTGGTGATGATCTGGGGGTGCTTCAGCAAGGCTGGAATCTGGCAGATTCATCTTTGTGAAGGACACATGAATCAAGCCACGTACAGGGTTATCTTATTTTGCAGTGGTCTCTTAATTTCTTACAGAGCTGTATATCTTCGAGTTTCCATTGCTTCATCCACACTCACTGTGAAACCCATATGTTCACATGTGGCGAGTGTCTGAAGTCAGCCAGTGTTAAATTGGGCCTGTGATGTAAGATCAGTTTCCCAGAGAGGACTGATCCATTTAGGCCACAAGGGCTAATCAAATGGCAGGGTGATTTCAGAGGAAGGGTTACACAAACAAGGTCCCCCCACAGTCCTCCTCCAGGCAGACTAGAGAAGGAAACAGCGAGACACCTGAACAAACAATGAGTCTAGATGGTCCAAGCTAGGAGCTAGGGGGAAGTTGACAGAGGAAGAAAAAGCTGAAGTAAAGCTTGTAGGTGAAAATGTCTAATCTGAGCTCCAGACCCTTGAAAGACCCCTTCTTGACAATCTGTAAATTCAGATTGTTTACAAGCTCACACAAACACAAAAATGCTAATTTATAGGCAGGTCTTAAGATGCATTGCATTAATTTAATGCATAATGCTTAAACAACTAATGTTTTAAATATTTAGGGTTAAAAATAATCAAACATACATTGCCACAAAATAAATAGTTGAGATTCATCTCTTAGTTTGTAAAAACGAACATGTTAACATGAAAAACATGTTAACATTGATGAATTTTCAATGGAAGCCAAGCAGAAAATCCCACCAGAAGGTGCAGAAATGTGAAATTCCTACCTTTGTTAAAGCTTTGAAGTTTTGTTTAATGCACTGTAAAGTGGAGGTAAGACTACATTGTTAGGGAAATAAACATATGCTTAGGTGTTACTGGCCCTTTGAAAAATCATCTGATTTTGAGTAATTAGGAAATAAATGGTCTGTAGGTTCAAACCTTTGGTTCCTTTGGCAGGGGTTTAGCGAGCAGGGATCGATGCTTCTGCAGGACCCGAAAACTAACTGATTGTCTCGAAAGCCAGCACAGCGCGCAACACAGGCACTGGGGTATGTGCGTCCATTATGTGCACACACAGGCACAAACTGATCAGCACAGCCGCAAGGAAGTCCTGAGGGACAGTGGAAAGTGATAAATGTGTAAGAATCGATGTTCTAGAGTTTTTAGCAATAGAAATGTGTCATTTGTTACTTTATGTGATTTCACGTTTTGAGTGATGCCATACATATGTAGGTAGTGTGAAAGTGTACAAAGCTATCACATTAAATAATTTTGAGAATTTGACATGTCCTGTGGTGTGACAGAAAAATTATTTAGAACATTATCGCTTTACACAACATACAGTATAATGTTTCAAAGCAACTTTACAGAAAATCATGTCTTAATGTCTAAAGGCAATCTTTAGTAAGCAAGAAGTGACTTATGCAGCTTTAATGGCTTTAGATGAATTTCACAGAGACAACATGGAATATTTGTACTTGTAATAAATCATTGGTCACACCGCAGGACTATTTAAAGACAGTTCACTCAAAAATGAAAATTCTCTCACAATTTACTCACACTCTGGGAATCCCTGATGTGTATGACATTTTTTCTTCTGCAGAACACAATAAAGATTTTTAGAATAATATTTCAGCTTTGTAGGTCCTCACAATGCAATTGAATGGGTGCCAAATTAAGAAACTCCAAACTTCACATAAAGGAAAAAGGTTAAATCCATATCTTCAGACACGATATGATAGGTGTGGGTGAGAAACAGATACATTTTATAAGTCTTTTTTTCTACCCCTGTCCAGAAGGGGGCGATATGCATCAAGAATGTGAAACACCAAAAACAGATGGGGAATGTGAATATTGATCTGCTTCGCACCCACACCTATCATATTGCTTCTGAAGATATGGAATTAACCATCTAGTCATCTAGAGTACTTTTATGTTGCCCTTATGTGGATTTTGGAGCTTCAAAATTTTGGCACCTATACATTTTATATTTGCATCATGGACCTACAGAGCTGAGAAATTCTTCTAAAAATCTTTGTTCATTTTCAGCAGATGAAAGTAAGTCATACAATTCTTGAATGGCATGAGGGTGAGTAAATTATTAGAGGATTTTCATTTTTGGGTGATATAACCCTTACATGAAGTGAAGGCAAAAGGTGATTAAAATGGTGAAAACTGAAACATTAATATATATTGTAACCAAATATTTTGACAAAAGGAAAAAGTACATGGATATGCCATGCTTTATACCCAAAAACTACTAACACACACCTGTGAAGGGGCGTCGATCCTCATCAGAGCTGTCTGACCCGAGGCATTGGCGAGAGAAGCAAATGGTTTCTCCAGCAAAGCAGGAACAGGGGTTGCAGTCTACCTGGAAGGACATACCATGACCTGCAGAGTAAAATAAGTTCAAAGGAACAGTTTACCCAAAAATGAAAATTGTCTCATCATTTACTCACCCTCATGCAATCCCAAATATGTATAACTTTCTTTCTTCAGCCAAACACAAGGAGAATATTTAATTAGAAGAATTAGAAGAATAATTAATCTCTGTAGGTCCACACAATGCAAGTGAATGGTGATCAGACATTTGAAGCTCCAAAAAGCACATAAAGGTAGTGTAAAAATAATCAATACAACTCAAATGGATTAATCCATGTCTTCAGAAGATATATCATAGGTGTGGGTGAGAAACAGATCAATATTTAAGCTCTTATTTTCTGTAAATTCTCCTCCCTGCCCAGTGGGTGGCGATATGCATAAAGAATGCAAATAGCCAAAAACTAAAAAAGAACATGAAAGAGAAAGTGGAGATTTATAGTACACAAAGGATTTAAATATTTATCTGTTTCTCACCCACACCTATCATTTAGCTTCGGAAAACATGGATTTAAGGACTGGAGTCATGTGGAATACATTTTTATGCTGCCTTAATTTGCTTTTTGGAGATTCAAAATTCTGGCCAACATTCACTTGCATTGTATGGACCTACAGAGCTGAAATACTCTTTCAAAAATCTTAATTTGTGTTCTGCAGAAGGAAAGTCCTATTCATCTGGGATGGCATGAGGGTGAGAAAATGATAATCATTTTCATTTTTGGGTGAACTATCCCTTTAATTATATAGTTTTTACTGTACTATATTTAATTGTGTAAATCCTGTTTTGTACCATCACATTTATTAGTCAACTGTTAACTGGATAACTCACACATATTAGGACATTTACTCTTTGTGAAAGACATATGACATGTTCTATGTACATACTATTTTATTATTTCTTTAACTTATTGAGCAAATCGCAGATTATAGCAGACTACACATGTTTTCCTCTTAGAAACAGTAAAAATCCTTGTTAGATTAGTTTATCTTCCTTATTTAGCACTTTCCAAGCGGGCCTAATTCGCACTGCTTGACACAACTCTAAAGCAAAGCACATCTGTCTCAAATAAGCCCAAGATGGCCGACTCCTTTAGAAGTGGAATAAAAATAAACATGAAAGGAAAGGCAATAAACTCATTCAGGTTCAAAACAACAGGCATAAAAATGAGCAGTTTACAAAAGAAGC
The DNA here is from genome assembly GCF_025860055.1 of Xyrauchen texanus. Taxonomy (NCBI): domain Eukaryota; kingdom Metazoa; phylum Chordata; class Actinopteri; order Cypriniformes; family Catostomidae; genus Xyrauchen; species Xyrauchen texanus. The sequence continues at coordinate 12,612,249 of NC_068317.1, forward strand.
ACACAAATAATAAAAAGAAAAGCCTAACTGAATTAGAGGGTATGCACATTTTTATAATGTTGGACTGTTATTTCCTGTTTGATTGCTTGTGTTCTAGGACATATTGGAAATATAAGCAAAACATTTATAATTTTCTTGAGTATAATTCCTTTGAGGGTACAGAATTCATGTTATTTATGTAGCACCACACCAATAGGTGGCAGTGTCCACAAACCAAAATGACAATCCACAGTCAACAAATTCCTAAAGAAGATTTGTAATTACACGTAAAAAAAAATTCCCTGTACTTATAAAGATATACAGTTTACAGAACAGAAACACAAGACTTGATTGAGTTTGTGTTGGGGAATTTGAGTCATAATCAAATCTGTTCTCCAACATATTTAGCTGCCTGTAAAAACACAGGAAGGAAATTCCAGCATGTTGGGGCTTTTACTCTTCTTGTTCAATTGAGTGTTTCAATCCTGTGTGTGACATTCAAGAATCTAGCAGATGCAGCACAGATCTATCGGCAAGGAATGGCACGAAACAAAACAAAAAAATAATAATTATAATTTTTACCTTCTGGTAGCAATGTTAATGCAATCAATAGATGTTTACTAGACTTTAAAGTTTTAATTGATGTCATTATTTTAATAAAAAATAACAGCCCCAGATTCCTTTTATTTTTCCAAGACGTTACATTTCATGCAACAACTTCTGAAAATGTGGAGAGCAATTGGCAGTAATTGGCTATGCAACTAAACTACATGGAAATAATATTGCTTGCATTTTAGTCTTACTTTTTCTTTGTCCTCCAAACAAACAGGTCTTTGTGGTGTCAAAGCATGGCATTTCAGCACAGTTCTCCAGACGACCACTTTGACCGCAGGTGCAAACCTCATAGCATCCCATTTGCCTGTTCCGAGTGGGCACTTGGATACGGGCATCCATGGGGACGAGGAACTCAGATGCTTCTCCTAGTTTACACCCTTGAAGACATGTCAATTCTTGAGATATCACACTATGCATAGTACGCACATTTCCAAACTTGGATTAAAAATGCTAATGTTTATGTTTGAGTTGATAACTGGGAGTCACTTGCTGCATAACCATTGTGTATGTGCAATGTGGTGAAGTCTTGTGACAACTTTATAGCATACTACCATTAGAAACATTTATTATTTCATATTTGCGCACTGTTTTAGATAATACTTTACAACTAGGATATATAAAGTACACTGTTTACTGTGCAGAAATCAGTATGCTAGTATTCCATTTCGAACACAGCATCTTAATGTTGTCTGTCCTTGTTTATAAAGACCAATGACAGGGCGAAAAATGTACATATTGTACGGTATATTATTTTTCTTTCATAACAAGTCACAAGTAAACAAGTTGAGTTGTATTCTGATAACTTTCCTATAGACCTATATCTAAAAAATATAGTTCAGTGAATATAGTACCAGGTACACAGAAGTATGGTAGGCAGTCTTGTCCTGGATGGCAGCCTTTCCTGTTCACTTCACAAAGATGGTTGCTTGGACATGGGTTAGGGTTGCAGGGATGGATCACTTCTTCAATAAGGTTAGCAAAGGGACTGGGGGCTGTGGATACCAGAATGATTCCAACAATGAAAACAGTCAACATGGCATAGAGGACATTATCAGAACTAATCAGTGCAGTACAGGGTCAGCAATTAACCACGGCTCTGTGCAAAAATGCTCTAGATATTTATTATGTAAGTGCTCATGTGCCCCCGTAATGGACTTCTTTTTTAAACAGTAACATATTTTATCATCTAGACCTAGTTATGGGTTTGGTGCTGTATATAAAATACAATTCATAACATAACAATAATAAAAATAAATATACTAGTAAATGAATATAAATAAAAAGTAAATACAATACAATAAATAATTAAAAAACAAATAAATAAAATAAAACAATAATAATAGAAAAATTAATGAAAAAATCTATATTAAAAAAATTGGAAGCACTTTCTTTTAAACAGTGGTAGGGACAGTTTTGGGGGGTGATGTCACAATGTGGCAAAACTCATAAATATTAATGTGGATATGTGCCGATAATTTTAAATAATGTTTTACTGTTTTGAAAAATAATCATACTAGAAGATCAACTCAAAAACAATAAGTCCATCCATCCATCCATCCATCTTCAACCGCTTATCCGAAGTCGGGTCGCGGGGGCAGCTGCTCCAGCAGGGGGCCCCAAACTTCCCTATCCCGAGCCACATTAACCAGATCTGACTGGGGGACCCCGAGGCGTTCCCAGGCCAGTATGGAGATGTAATCTCTCCACCTAATCCTGGGTCTTCCCCGAGGCCTCCTCCCAGCTGGACGTGCCTGAAACACCTCCCTAGGGAGGCGGCCAGGGGGCATCCTTACCAGATGCCCAAACCACCTCAACTGACTCCTTTTTATGCAAAGGAGCAGCGGCTCTACTCCGAGCTCCTCACGGATGACTGAGCTCCTCACCCTATCTCTAAGGGAGAAGCCCGCCACCCTTCTGAGGAAGCCCATTTCGGCCGCTTATACTCGAACAATAAATATTTCACATAATTTATTTGATAACTTATCCATAAATCTAACCATAATATATATTTGTATTAATTACACATCTGTTTGCAATTTGCTTTGCAATTTAACTGGAAATGAGCACGAGCTGCGAGAACTCAATATAACATTAAAACTAACAAACACCAGTGCTGCACTGCCACTTATTACAACACACATGGACGAAATGGAAACTCCAGGGGGGTAAAAGCAAAAAGTGATAGGAACATTTCCCACCCGTCCCACCCATAAATGACGCCTACGTCTGCAGACACTCACTGAGGTATGTCTTCAGAGGAATACACCGCTCTGGATCATCTGTTGGGGACAGGAGGTCACATATCCGCTCTGGAGTCTGTCCATCGAGAGACCGTTTGCGATCTCCACACTGGGTCAGGATATCCACACAGTCTGACCTGTGGAGACACGAGCAGCACATTGATGATGAAAATCATGTATTTAAAAGGAAGTACTCCATGCACCAGCTGTGCGAATCAAATATCTACAGCTCTCCCTTTCCGATTTTGGAATATCTTGAAAGGCGGTGTCATTCCTGATTACTAAAACACTTATTACATGAATATTATGAGTACTTTTGTTTAAAAAAGTTTTTTGTTTTGTTTGTCAGAGGCGCAGAATGAGGCCAGACCACTTCTCTGAGTGCTTGCCAACCTTGAAACTCATGCAACCTTTGGAGTCAGACAGAGGAGATGAAAGCGTGCTTCTTGTTGACTGTATACACCATAAAGTGGCTTCATACTTGGAGGGATATTGCTGTGTTAAAAGCAATTTTTCAAGTCTGCTTTTAACTGCCACAAGTCCATAAATGGCATTATCGAGGGAGCAACAGAACTGGTTTGACATCCTAGGGTGTTATGTCTGATTCTAGCCATGTATTTGTTATTTCTTATTCACTCACACTGGTAGAAAAATGTGTAGTGTTTTGTTTAGCAGCACATTTAACAAGTATGACATTTAACTTGCACGACTGATTAAAATGTATGTATTAATGTATGTATGTACTCCTCCGCCCCTCTGGCTGATGACAGCGAGTCCCTGACCCCTGGCAGATGATAACGGCTCCTCCGCTTCCTGGCGGGCGGTAGCGGTTCTTCCGACTCCCGGCGGCCGGCAGCGACTCCGTCCCCTGGCAGACGGCATTCCTCCTCCTTCCCGGATTTCGGCACCAATGTAACATGGTTCACAGGATGGACAAGGAGGAGGCGGGAACAGTCAACATAAATTTTATGACATAAATGTACTTAATACAAAGACATAACACACAGACACACACAGCGGCTGCATGTGTCTCTCTCTCTCTCAAACTGACGCCCCGGCTCATCTTTATCCCCCTCAAGGCTGATTAGGACAATTCAGCGCCAGGCATGTGTCCTCTCGGCTCGGCCAAGTCCTCCTCCTTGTCACATGCTGCTATAGCATTCAGGGCTGTTTAATTCCATAAAGGACAAAACAAGTTCTTAAAGCTAATTTTGCATTTGTGCATATTTAAACTTGCAGTCAAAGAGATCTATTATTTTTCGTGAGTCTCATAACTGATAACACTTTTTTAAAGCTTGACAGCACCTGTTCACAATATGCTTTTATTGTTTGGAAAAGAGCACCGTGAACATTGTTCAAAACACCTCCTTTTATGTTCCACGGAAGAAAAAAATTCCCTTTTGGGAACAACATGAGGGTCATAAACAAAGACAGAATTTTAATTTTTGTGTAACTATTTTGGCAAACATAAATTAGTGGAGATGTGGAACTTAACCAAAGTTTTCTTTAGGTAAACCAGGCAATAACTACAAACAAAAAGCCAACATATAAATGGATGATTGTCTACAACATCCTGTCTGGCATGTGGTTTCTCTATAAAACATAAACACAGAAGCCTGCTCGAACAGGACTTGGAGGGACAAAATCTTGTGTGACAGTTTCAAGCTTGACTGATGCATCCTGGGTCGAACACTGCCATCATTCATAGTCACAGGCCTTTATTCTTAGTGTCCAGAGTCACTGTGTTTCTTGTCACAGAGGAAGACGTGATCATTACTGAACATTCTCCTGCAGAGTTGCGTGAGGAGAACTAATCCCCACAATACCAAAGCACATGTCTATTCCAAACGGTAGCCGCTGAATGTGAATGGGCCGTGTGTAAGCACAGGTGCAGTAAATTCAAGCAAAACAGCCACTGGCACTGTGTGGTGTCTATGAAGTAGGCCATGAGGTGGAGGGCTGTTTTGACTAGACTCAGACTATTGACTAGACAAATTCTGACAACAAAAGCAGAGCTGTGTTTTTTTTATTTTATTTTTATGTTTCTAGTGTTTTGAGAAGATGTGTGCTCTGAATGCCTCTACTCAAGGATTTATAGTGCACAAAGTAAGAGGGAATAGATTTCATGAAGATACTTCTTGACTACAAAAGATTTACATTAACTTTGTTCTAATGCAACATGTTGGTTTAGAACTCCCTATCATATGACAATCTGAAATTACCTCGATATATTTAATTCTCAATGCATTAAAGAAATTCACATACTGTGACAGGACAAACACCATCCATCCATCCATCCATCATCTTCAACCGCTTATCCGAAGTCAGGACGCGGGGGCAGCAGCTCCAGCAGGGGGCCCCAAACTTCCCTATCCCGAGCCACATTAACCAGCTCTAACTGGGGGACCCCGAGGCATTCCCAGTTCATTGTGGAGATGTAATCTCTCCACCTAGTCCTGGGTCTTTCCCGAGGCCTCCTTCCATCTGGACGTGCCTGAAACACCTCCCTAGGGAGGCGCCCAGTGGGCATCCTTACCAGATGCCCAAACCACCTCAACTGACTCCTTTCGACACAAAGGCGCAGTGGCTCTACTCCGAGCTCCACACGGATGACTGAGCTCCTCACCCTATCTCTAAGGGAGAAGCCTGCCACCCTTCTGAGGAAACCCATTTCGGCCGCTTCTACTCCTGACCTAGTTCTTTCGGTAATGACCCAGCCTTCATGACCATAGGTGAGGGTAGGAACAAAAATTGACCGGTAGATTGAGAGCTTTGCCTTCCGGCTCAGCTATCTTTTCATGACAATGGTGCGATAGAGCGAGTGCAATACCGAGAGCTGGCCAACCTCCCGCTCCATTGTCCCCTCACTTGTGAACAAGAGATACTTGAACTTCTTCACTTGGGGCAATACTTCCTTCCCTACCAGGAGTACGCACTCCATCGGTTTCCTGCTGAGAACCATGGCCTCAGATTTAGAGGTGCTAATCCTCATCCCAGCCACTTCACACTCGACTGCCAAATGATCCAGTGAGAGCTGAATGTCATGGACTGATAATGACATGAAGACTACATCATCTGCAAAAAGCAGCGATGAGATCCCCAGCCCACCTAAACACACACCTTTCCCACCCTGACTACGCCTCGATATCCTGTCCATGAATATCACAAACAGGATTGGTGACAAAGCGCAGCCCTGGCGGAGACCAACCCCCACATGGAACGAACTTGACTTTGTGCCGAGGACACGGACACAGCTCTAGCTTTGGATGTACAGGGTTTGGATCACCCTAAGAAGAGACCCCCTCACCCCGTACTCCCGCAGCACCTCCCACAGGCTCTCCCAGGGGACCCGGTCATATGCCTTCTCCAGATCCACAAAACACATGTAGACTGGATGGGCATACTCCCAGGCCCCCTCCAGGATCCTTGCGAGAGTAAAGATCTGGTCTGTTGTTCCACAGCCAGGACGGAACCCGCATTGTTCCTCTTCAATCCGAGGTTCGACAATCGGCCAAACCCTCCTCTCCAGCACCTTGGATTAAACTTTACCAGGGAGGCTGAGAAGTGTGATAGCCCTGTAGTTGGCACACACTCTCTGATCCCCCTTTTTGAAGAGGGGAACCACCACCCCGTACTGCCACTCCTTAGGCATCCAAAGTTTTTAGCATTTCTGGTCGGATCTCATCAATACCCGGGGCTTTGCCACTGCAGAGTTGTTTGACTACCTCTGTGACCTCCCCCAGGGAAATAGAATCTGATCCCCCATCATCCTCTGGCTCTGCCTCTAGCATAGAGGGCATGTTCCACCGCCCAATAACCTCCTCGGTTGAGGTCAACAGCGTCCTATCTTTGCTGTATATAAGCAAAGGGCCTGCCGGTACCTTGCAACTGCCTCCGGAGGCCTCTTTCTTCAATCGGACAGCTTCCCTGACCACCAGTGTCCACCACGGTGTTCGAGGGTTACCACCCCTTGCGGCACCTAAAACCTTGCGGCCGCAGCTCTCCACTGTGGCTTCGGCAATGGAATCTTTGAACATTGCCCCCTCCAGTTCAATGTCCCCAAACTCCGCAGGGATGCCTGAAAAGCTCCGCCGGAGGTGTGAGTTGAAGATCTCGCGGACGGGGGCCTCCTCCAAATGTTCCCAGTTCACCCGCACTACATGCTTGGGCTTCCCAGGTCTGTCCAGAGTCTTTCCCCACCCCCTGACCGAACTCACAACCAGATGGTGATCGGTTGACAGCTCCGCCCCTCTCTTCACCCGAGTGTCCAAAACATATGGACTCAGATCTGACGACACGATTACAAAATCATCGACCTTCGGCCTAGAGTGCTCTGGTACCACGTACACTTATGAGCATCCTTATGTTCGAACATGGTGTTTTTTATACATAATCCATGAATAGCACAGAAGTCTAATAACAAACATCCACTCGGGTTCAGATCGGGGAGGCCATTCCTCCAAATCACGCCTTTCCAGGTGTCCCTGTCATTTCCCACGTGCGCGTTGAGGTCACCCAGCATCACTATGGAGTCCCCTACTGGGGCCCTATTCAGGACTTTATTCAGGCTCTCCAAGAAGGCAGAATACTCTGAACTGCTGTTCGTGCATATGCACAGACAACAATCAACGTTTTACCCCCCACAACCCGTCGGCGTAGGGAGGCGACCCTCTCATCCACCGGGGTAAACTCCAACGTAGCGGCACTCAGCCGGGGACTCGTGAGTATCCCCACACCCGCCCATCGCCTCACAACCTGGGAAACTCCAGAGAAGAATAGAGTTCATCCCCTATCCAGGAGTACGGATCCAGAGCCAAAACTATGCGTCGAAGACCCACCAGATCCAACTGGTAGCGCTCCACCTCCCTCACCAGTTCAGTCTGGTCCGTCGAGACCCACGGCCTTCACTGCCACTCATAAGGCAGCGCACCCAACTCCTGCGGTTTCTCCAAAGGGTGGTGGGGGGTGTCACATCATTTCTTCGGACTGTGCCCGACCGGGCTCCGTGACAAGCCTGGCCAACAGGCGCTCGCCGACGAGCCCTCCGTCTGGGACTGGCGCCTTCTGGGCCTGGGCTTCCTCCGGGCAGGGTAACTCCTCCTCGTGCGTTTTTTTCCATTGAGACTTTGTGAACCATTCTAAGTCTGGCCCCCTCACCTGAGACCACTTTGCCTTGGGAGACCCTACCAGGAGCACCTGGCTCCAGACAACTCATCCCTCAGGATCATAAGGGTACACAAACCTCTCTACTACGATAAGGTGCCGGTTCCCGGAGAGGACAAACACACACTCATAAAATGCATGAACTATCAACAGATCATTTGTGGACAAAAGTGTGGATTACATGATGTTTATGTGGCTATAAGAAGACTCCCAGTCAAGTGCAGTAAACCAGATTTGGGTGAATCTCATAAAACCTGCCAAGTACATGTCTAGGTCATATTTTACACAAAAAATATAGAAAAAGAAAATGAAACCTAATCGAGTATATATATTTATTAATATATAATAAATATTAAAATATATATATATAAATAAAAAAATTATTTAATATTATTGATATATTGAAATTGTATTTATATGATGATAGAATTATATGTTCCCCTTCTGTCGCTCTCTCCACGTTGTGTCGGAGAAGCGACACTAGGGGTCTCTCTTGAGCGCCGATATTCACCTCTGACCTACTGAAAAGGGCCAATGGGAGTTGGCAGTCAGTATTTGCATACTCCGCCCCCGGACATACGGGTATTTAAGCGGGGCAAATACAGAAGTTTAGTCAGAAAATTTCTTCGGAGCCGATGGTCTGTCTGCAGTTTGCTGTGAGTTACACACCACTCAAACGTTCCTGTTTTCCTCTGACGATCTGCATGCTGTTGGATCTTGACGGCGCACAACAGCGGCTTTCTCCTTCTCATTGCATGGCGTGCATTGTTGCCCCTGAGCGCTTCGACAGTGCAGACACACACACACACACACTGTGTATTAAAAGAGTTTTTACTAAAAGAGTAATTTCCTCTAAAAGAGCAAACACAGCGGCGTTGAACGTCCTTTTAAGGACGTGTCTTTTTCAAGATGCCTTTCTGCCCCTGTGTCGTTCCTGGATGCGGTAGAGTGCTCTCCGCTTCAGACGGCCACAGGCGCTGTCTCGTGTGTTTGGGCCGCGATCACACTGAGGCGGCGTTTGTGGATGGTTCATGTTCTCACTGCGAGAACATGACCATGACCACGTCAACAGAAAGCAAGCCACCCCAGCTGCACCCCGCATTGCTCCTTCTTCCCACGGGATTGAGGACGGTGCGGTTGGCGCTGGGGGCGATTTGGGGGCGGCAGCGGGTGCAGTTTCGCGGTTAACCCCCTCGAACCTCCCGTTCCCGACATGCTCGCTGGTCTCCGTCCACGCCGCGGCGATAGCAGCTCGCCTCACGGCCTGGCTGTCTATCCTCCCGAGTCCGAAGCAGATGAGCTCGCCGCTGCATCGGAGAGTCGCGGTGTCTGATGCCGAGGACTCCCTGGACTGCCGCCTTCGGGCCAGCAGACCCAGGCTGAGGCCGACAGCTCAGATGTCCGACATGCTTGCCCGGGCCGCCTTGAGCGTGGGGTTGGATTGGAACCCTCCATCCTCCCCACAGCCTTCTCGGTTGGATGATTGGTTCCTGGGGCAGCGTGCCGTTCGCGGCCTCGCATCCCCCGGTCCCTTTCTTCCGGAGGTGCATGATGAGCTGACGCTCACGTGGAGAGCCCCGCTCTCCGCTCGTCTAGGTGCCACCCGCTCCACTCTCTCCACCCTCGACGGCGGAGAGCGCCACAGGTACGACGCGATTCCCCAGGTCGATAGGGCAGTTGCGCACCATCTATGCCCCGGTAGCCCTACCTCCTGGCGGGGTCGCCCCGTACTCCCATCCAAGCCCTGTAGGACAACATCTTCGCTCAACGCGAAGGCCTACACTACAGCTGGACGCGCTGCCTCCGCCCTGCATGCGATGGCCCTCCTGCAAGTCCACCAGGCCAAAGCTCTCAGAAACATGCACGGGGGTGGACCTGATCCTGATGTGCTGCAGGAACTGCGCTCAGCGACCGACCTCGCCCTGAGAGCGACGAAGGCCACAGCGCAGGCACTCGGACAGACGATGGCCACCTTAGTGGTCCAGGAACGCCATCTTTGGCTCAACCTGGTCGAGATGCGTGAGGCTGACAAGAACCGCTTCCTGGACGCACCTGTCTCCCAGATTGGCCTTTTCGGTGACACCGTCGAGGACTTCGCCCAACAGTTCTCCGTGGTGAAGAAGCAGACGGAGGCCATTTCACACATCATGCCCCGCTGCAGACCTGCCGCTACGGGCCCTGCCCGTCTGCCCGCCGAGGCGTCCCCTGCGAGGAAACCAGCTCCTGCTCCGCCTCAACCCGGGCCCAGCTCTCAGCCCCAGCGTCGAGCACTCTGCAGGCGGCGCACGCCCCCTGTCTCACGAACCCCCTCTAGGACCCGGAAGGCCGCCAAGCGTTCCTGAGACAGCCGACCCAGAGCCGAAGACGGTAAGCTCCGGAGGTGGTAAGACCGCTCCGTCCCCCGGTGGAGGGCCGGGAGGAGAATCCTTTGTTTTTTCATTTGCCACACCCCCTGATGGGGGCTGTGGTACCCACATTCTCAATAAAAGAGCTATTTCTTTTGCCTCTGGGTCACCTGGCCCGCAAATGCCGTTTTCACGGCAATGTGCTTTCAGACCACAACAGTCCAGGTACACCGGACGCGGCGATCCCACCTTCCGCCTGCCCATGACTGTCCCCCGGCCGGCCGGTTCAGACGAGTCCAGAGGACGCCAACATCAGACCTCCTCCTCAGTCAAGAACCCACCCCTGCCGGGCGCTGGAGCAAGGTAAGTGCTTTGAGTCTATTCTCAGCACCTCAGCCTCAGGCCGCAACGAAGCCGCCCGACGCTGCATTACCTGTTCCGCCCGCTGCGAGGCCCGCCGGTACATCCAAAATACTCGTCCCTTTGGTGCCCCTAGCGCAGAGCTGGGAAGCGTGGCTTTTGCTTCCCAACACATCACGCTGGCTGCACCGGACCATTCGACTCGGTTACGCAATTCAATTTGCCCGGCTCCTGCCCCCCTTCAGGGGCGTCCGCTTTTCCACAGTACACGGCGAGCATGCCAGTTCCCTGCGCACGGAAACCGCGACCCTCTTAGCCAAGGGCGCGGTAGAGCCCGTCCCTCCAACCGAAATGAGGAAGGGTTTCTACAGCCCTTACTTCATTGTATCCAAGAAAGGCGGCGGCTTACGACCAATCCTGGACTTGCGAGTTTTCAATCGGGCCTTGTTAAAACTCCCATTCAAAATGCTCACGCAGAGAAATATTCTGGCTGGCATTCAGCATCTAGATTGGTTCGCAGCGGTAGACCTGAAGGACGCGTACTTCCACGTCTCAATTCTGCCACGACACCGACCCTTCTTACGGTTCGCGTTCGGCAGCCAGGCATTTCAGTACAAAGTCCTCCCCTTCGGCCTGTCTCTGTCCCCTCGCGTCTTCACGAAAGTCGCAGAGGCGGCCCTTGCCCCGCTACGAGTAGCCGGCATCCGCATTCTCAACTACCTCGACGACTGGCTCATCCTAGCACACTCTCGAGAGTTACTATGCACACACAGAGACCAGGTGCTCCGGCACCTCAGCCGCTTGGGGCTTCAGGTCAACTGGGAAAAGAGCAAGCTCACTCCAGTTCAGAGCATCTCTTTTCTCGGGTTGGAGTTAGACTCAGTCTCAATGACAGCACGCCTCACGAGCGAGCGTGCTCAGTCTGTGCTGGACTGCCTCGCTTCCTTCAAGCCAGGCACAGTGGTCCCTTTAAAAATTTTCCAGCGGCTACTGAGGCATATGGCGTCCTCCGCGGCGGTCGCGCCGTTGGGGTTGATGCATATGAGACCACTCCAGCACTGGCTCCAGACTCGAGTCCCGAGACAAGCATGGCACCACGGCATGCATCGGGTAAGGATCACCCCTGCCTGCCTCAAAACACTCCGACCCTGGACAGACCTCTGCTTTCTACGGGCAGGAGTGCCCCTGCAGCAGGTATCCAGACGCGTTCTGGTCACAACCGACGCCTCCCGGTCCGGGTGGGGTGCCGTGTGCAGCGGGCACGCAGCAGCGTGCCGTTGGAAAGGGGCCCCGCTGCGTTGGCACATCAATTGCCTGGAGTTGTTGACCATCCTTCTTGCTCTCAGGAAGTTCCTCCTGTTAGTTCGGGACAAACATGTCCTCGTGAGATCGGACAGCACCACGGTGGTGGCGTACATAAATCGCCAAGGTGGCATACACTCCCGCCACATGTCACAACTCGCCCGCCGTCTCCTCCTATGGAGCCAGCAGTGACTCAAGTCGCTGCGTGCCACTCACATCCCCGGAAAGCTCAACGTCGTAGCGGACGCACTATCACGACAACACCTGCCCGGCGGGGAGTGGAGGCTTCACCCCCAGTCGGTCCAGCTGATTTGGGAACGGTTTGGCAAGGCCCAGGTAGACCTGTTCGCCGCCCAGGAAGCGGGCAGAGCACTGCCCGCTCTGGTACGCCCTAACAGAGGCTCCCCTCGGGACAGACGCGCTGGCACACAGCTGGTAAGTACGCATTTCCCCCAGTGAGCCTTGTTGCACAGGTGCTGTGCAAGGTCAGGGAGGACGAGGAGCAAGTCACGTTGGTGGCCCCCTACTGGCCCACTCGGACTTGGTTCTCGGAACTCAGGCTCCTCGCGACAGCTCCTCCGTGGCGGATTCCCCTGAGAAAGGACCTCCTTTCTCAGGGACGGGGCACGCTCTGGCACCCGCGCCCAGACCTCTGGAACCTCCACGTCTAAGAACCTCCAAGAGCTAGCCGGCTTACCGGTGACCGTTGTGAATACAATCAACCAAGCCAGAGCCCCCTCTACCAGGCACCTTTACGCCCTAAAGTGGCGCTTGTTCGCAGATTGGTGTTCTTCCCGAGCCGAAGACCCGCAGAGATGCGCGATTAGGTCAGTGCTTCTGTTCCTACAGGAGAGGCTGGACAGGAGGCTGTCCCCGTCCACCCTCAAGGTGTATTTTGCCGCTATCGCTGCCCACCACGATCCTGTAGACGGCAAGTCTTTGGGTAAGCACGACCTGATCCTCAGGTTCCTGAGAGGCGCCCGGAGGTTGAATCCCTCCCGGCCAGGCCTAATTCCCTCCTGGGATCTCTCGGTAGTCTTGGCAGGACTCCAGAGACCTCCCTTCGAGCCGCTCGAATCAGTTGGACTCAGGGCCCTCTCTCTTAAGAGGGCCCTGCTGATAGCGCTCGCCTCCATCAAGAGGGTCGGGGACCTGCAAGTGTTCTCTGTCAGCGACACTTGCCTGGAGATCGGTCCGGCAGATACGTCTGTGATCCTAAGACCGCGACCGGGCTATGTGCCCAAGGTTCCTACCACACCCTTCCGAGATCAGGTAGTGAACCTGCAAGCGCTGCCCCGGGAGGAGGCAGACCCAGCCCTTTCGTTGCTGTGTCCAGTGCGCGCCCTGTGCATTTACCTGGACTGCACACAGAGCACCAGACGCTCTGAGCAGCTCTTTATCTGCTTTGGGGGACGGCAGAAAGGGAATGCCGTCTCCAAACAGAGGCTCGCCCACTGGGTTGTCGACGCCATCACACTGGCTTATCACACCCAGGCCGTGCCCCTACCCTTGCGGGTCCGAGCTCACTCAACAAGGGGTGTTGCGTCCTCGTGGGCACTGGCCAAGTGCACCTCCCTAGCAGACATCTGTAGAGCCGCGGGTTGGGCAACACCCAACACCTTCGCGAGGTTTTACAACCTCCGTGTTGAGTCGGTTGCATCTCGTGTTTTGTCAGGTCCGAGCCCGTAGAACTCGGTAACACATAGACCGACCGGCCGGGTGGATCGCTGTGCTCAGCCCTTTTCCTGACGTCAAGGTAAAGTAGTGCGCCTTCTTCCCAGGGCGCTCCACTCCGAGTCGGGCCCCTGGTCGATTCCTCCCCAGCCCTCTGGGTCCGCGGTTCAGCGGAGGAACTCGCCAACCCAAGCCACTCGCGGGTACCCTGATGGCTACCCTGTAATGGTATAGGTGCTCCACAGGTAAGGCCTCCTGCTCGGACTCCCCTGTGTGTAATTCCACGGTTCTGTCCCCTACGAACGGACCCCGTGTCTCCCTTAGGCAGTTACAGCTGCCTTGGTCGCCGTGCTGTAGCAACTCCCCCTTTCGAGGCTGGATCTACCACCGCACCATACTTTCCACATGAGCCCTAAGACGGCCGTGTGGACGTGTCTACCACTTTTCCTCCCCAAGAAAAAGGGCAGGTGTGGTCTCCGCAGGGTCTGGGTAAGACCCCTTCCCTATATGCAGTAAGGGCCCCGGCCGTGATTGCTCTATGCGAGAAACATAGAGAGAAAAGAGGTCCAGCCAGGCTGGCCCGTTCCCATGTTGGCAAACATCGCCTTGTTCCCTCCCAGGGTAACTAGAAGGACTCTGATGTTCTTATGGGGCATTGGGGAAGGGTACGTGCAGCCAGGTACAGACGATGCGCGGCACTGGATGAAATCCCTGCCCGCCTCTGTATCGGCGGTTCACGTACATGGTTCAGTACATGGCAAGATTGGAATGGGTCCTCTAGTGTCGCTTCTCCGACACAACGTGGAGAGAGCGACAGAAGGGGAACGCTTGGTTACGTATGTAACCTCCGTTCCCGAGGGAGGGAACGACACGTTGTGTCTTTCCTCCGCCACGTCACTGAACCGAGCCACTGTTGTGGCCGGACCATTCGGCTCCTCAGAAAATCCTGACTAAACTTCCGTGATTTGCCCCGCTTAAATACCCGTATGTCCGGGGCGGGTATGCAAATACTGACTGCCAACTCCCATTGGCCCTTTTCAATAGGTCAGAGGTGAATATCGGCGCTCAAGAGAGACCCCTAGTGTCGCTTCTCCGACACAACGTGTCGTTCCCTCCCTCGGGGAACGGAGGTTACATACGTAACCAAACGTTATTTAAGTAATATATGATATATTATACATTATGTAATTTTTTAAATATTTATACATTATGGTTTTTAAAATATTTTTTACTGTAATATAGTAGTCAGTAAAGAGAATCTAATTGTTATGTAATTACTCCTAATGGTTCAAGCAGGCCTAATTTTCTTTATGCAAATCATAATTGACATTTTGAACTTTGAAATGTAACCTGGTCATTTTGTGAGAATTCACCTATTTATACCACACAAAGATGAATGACTCACCTGCAAATGACACTTCCTCTGGACTTGCTATAGCATGGTTTGATCTGCAGGGCACAGGCTACAGCTTTCCACATCTCTGGCTGGCATTTACTGATGTCCAGCACTGGGATGTTCATGAAGGGCATCTTGATAGTTCCATTGGACCAGAGTTTGAAGTCATTCATGGCACCCTGATCTGACTGAACATTGCAGCTCCGAAACAGCTCAGTTGGCCTGAGGACACAAAAAGGCACTGCGGTGTGAGTTCTCATAATGACTAAACAGCCTTTGTTAAAAATGTCAGAAATGGATGGTATTCTGTATATGTCATAGAGTAACAACTTCAAGTACAGACATTCAATGGCTCAGAGCCTCAGGACAGACAAAACTTTGATTCTTCACAAAAAATGTATAAACATATACATTAGTATTTAAAAAAAGCCATATATTCTCCACAGAACAGGGTTCAACAATAAGGCTGGTCCGCTGGCCCAAGGCCATTGTAAAAGAGTTTAATTGGTTGAAATGATCAAACTAATCAGTTATGTTTTGGCACATATAAAATACATACAAATTTAATTAAATTAAATCAATAACATTTATTTTTTATTTATTATTTACTTTGTGGTGGAGCCAGCACAATTTTAGCAGGGCAAGTAAAAATCTAAACTACTGGTCCAACTAAGACAGCAGAACAAAACCCTGCAGAAACATTAAAGAAAATAAAAATCAGTTCTGTTTTAAATTTAAAGCAGATTTGTGTTTTGTGGAATTGAATCCCAAAAGGCTACTGTTTAAGCCAAGTCATTTTTATTTGTATAGCATTTTTTAAAACACACATGAATTGCAAAGCAGCTTTATAGGAAATCATGCATTAAAAAAAAAAAAAATGAAACTGTAATATCTATAATTTCTTACTGTGATCATTGTGTAGTTTGATTATATATGATTGAGAAATGTGTATAGAAATTAAATAATTAAATAATAATTGTATTTAGAACCCCTGTGAGTGTCATGTTCATTGGTGTCTTTTGTCTTCGTGCTTTTATTTTGAAGTTCTTTTTAGCCCCTGTTTCCTGGTTCCTGTTTGGTTTTTTGTAGTCCTTTGTAGTTTGTTATTATGATTGGTGTTCCCTTGATTGTTTCTTCCAGGTGTCCCTCATTCCCTTGTTTGTTCCTCTTGTATTTAAACCCTGGTTTCTTGTTCAGTCCTTGTCGATCGTTGTTTGATGTATGTGCATGAATGTTTGCCGCCCTAGTTCTCTGTTTATGTTTGCCCTGGTTCTCCGTTTAAGTTTATTTCCCCCCTTGTGGGTTTTTCCTTTGTTTATTCGTTTGTTCATTTAATAAAAGTCTAAACTGCATTTGGATCCTCATCTGCCTCGCTGCTCAAACGTAACAGAATGATCGACCACATATGGATCCAGCAGTACTACAGGCGAACTTCAGACTCCTCTGCCTGAAACAAGAGGACCGTCCTGTGGAGGACCACATCCGTGACTTCCTCGAGCTGGCGAGTGTTGCGGACTTCCCAGACTCCTCCCTGGTGGCTTTCTTCAGGGGCAATCTGAACAGTTCGCTTAAGGAGCGGTTGCCACCGGCGACGCGTGGCTGGACTCTCCTGGAATTCGTGGAGGAGACTTTGCTGGTCTGCGGCTCGTCACTCACTGTGGCCGTTGTTGAGGAGGACCCTGCCTCTCCTCCCGCAGTGGTGACCCTCCAGTCGTCCATGGCTCGTCCTTTCGCGCCTGCCCCACCTGCCAGCAAGCCAACATCCACGCCTGCCTTAATCCACGAACCAGCGTCGCCAGCTTGGTCCGCTCCAGAGCCGGTGTGCCCAGCTTCCTCTGCTCCTGCGCCAGCGCGCTCAACCTCATCAGCCCGAAGGAGGAGGAGGAGGGCAGAAGCTTCTGCTCGCTACTCCACACCTTCCACGGTCAGCGAGCCAGAGCCCTCGTCAGCCACGGTCAGCGAGCCAGAGCCCTCGTCAGCCACGGTCAGCGAGCCAGAGCCCTCGTCAGCCACGGTCAGCGAGCCAGAGCCCTCGTCAGCCACGGTCAGCGAGCCAGAGCCCTCGTCAGCCACGGTCAGCGAGCCAGAGCCTGTAGCCTCCGATGTCAGTGAGCCAGAGCCTGTAGCCTCCGATGTCAGTGAGCCAGTGCCTGTAGCCTCCGATGTCAGTGAGCCAGCGCCTGTAGCCTCCGATGTCAGTGAGCCAGCGCCTGTAGCCTCCGATGTCAGTGAGCCAGCGCTGTAGCCTCCGATGTCAGTGAGCCAGCCTGTAGCCTCCGATGTCAGTGAGCCAGCGCCTGTAGCCTCCGATGTCAGTGAGCCAGCGCCTGTAGCCTCCGATGTCAGTGAGCCAGCGCCTGTAGCCTCCGATGTCAGTGAGCCAGCGCCTGTAGCCTCCGATGTCAGTGAGCCAGCGCCTGTAGCCTCCGATGTCAGTGAGCCAGCGCCTGTAGCCTCCGATGTCCCTGAGCCAGTGCCGGTAGCCTCCGATGTCCCTGAGCCAGCGCCTGTGGCCTCGACCGTCCAAGAGCCAGTGCCAGTGGCCATGACCGTCCAAGAGCCAGTACCCCCCGAGCTTTCCAGAGCTCTGCCTCCCGAGCTTTCCAGAGCTCCGCCTCCCGAGCTTTCCAGAGCTCTGCCTCCCGAGCTTTCCAGAGCTCCGCCTCTCGAGTCTTCCAGGGCTCCTCCTCCCGAGCCTCCCAGGGCTCCGCCCCTCAAGTCTCTCGAGCCTCCCAAGGCTCCACCCCTCAAGTCACTTGAGTCTTCCAGGGCTCCGCCTCTCAAGCCTCTCGAGCCTTCCAGGTCTCCACCCCTCAAGCCTTTCAGGGCTCTGCCTCTCACGCCTCAGCCTCCTACGGCTCTGCTCCCAGAGACTCCAGAGCCTTCCAGGGCTCGGCCTCTGAAACCTCCTACGGCGCCACCTCCCTCAGCTCCGCCTCCAGAGTCTTCCAGGTCTCCACCTCTAAAGCCTCCTACGAAGCCACCATCCTCGGCTCCGCCTTCCTCAACCCCGTCTCCTAGGCCTTCCTCGGCTCTGCCTCCTGAGGTACCCTTAGCTGCACCTCCTGAACTTCCCTTGGCTCCGCCTTCAGAGCCTCCTTCAGTTCCACCTCCTGAACCTCCCTCGGCTCCGCCTCCAGTGACTCCCCCAGCTCCGCCATCGCCTCCCTTGGCTCCGCCCAACGCTGATTCGCCCCCTTCGGCGCCCCCACCCAAGGCCACGACTGCTCCGCCTCAGAAGTCCACCTTGGCTCCACCAGCTTCCCCAGTGGCCACTCCTCCTCCCAGGCCCCCTGAACCGGCCCTTGCCCTGTGGCCGCCACCTTGGTCACCCAAACCTTCCCTGTCCTGTGGCCGCCTCCCAAACCTCCTGAACCGGTCTTTGCCTTGTGGATGCCTCCCTGGCCTCCTAAGCTTGTCCCTACCCAGTGGATGTCCCCCAGGCCACCTGACCCCAGCCCCTTGACACGCCCCCATAGACTGCTTGCCTGCCCTCTCGGCCTCCCTGGTCTGCCTGTCTACCCTCCCCACCTCCCTGGACTGCCTAATTGCCCCCGTGGACTGTCTCAGTGCCCCTTGTACCCCCGTGAACTGTCTCTGTGCCCCTTGTGCCCCCTTGAACTGTCTGTTTGCCCCTGGTGCCCTCATTTTGTTTTTTCTTTGTGGGTCTTTTTTTGTCTTTTGTTCTTTTTTTTTTTTTGGATCGTCTGGAATCCGATCCTTTGAGGGGGGGTTCTGTCATGTTCATTGGTGTCTTTTGTCTTCGTGCTTTTATTTTGAAGTTCAGTTTAGCCCCTGTTTCCTGGTTCCTGTTTGGTTTTTTGTAGTCCTTTGTAGTTTGTTATTATGATTGGTGTTCCCTTGATTGTTTCTTCCAGGTGTCCCTCATTCCCTTGTTTGTTCCTCTTGTATTTAAACACTGGTTTCTTGTTCAGTCCTTGTCGATCATTGTTTGATGTATGTGCATGAATGTTTGCTGCCCTAGTTCTCTGTTTATGTTTGCCCTGGTTCTCCGTTTCAGTTTATTTCCCCCCTTGTGGGTTTTTCCTTTGTTTATTCATTTGTTAATTTAAAAGTCTAAACTGCATTTGGATCCGCATCTCCTCGCTGCTCAAACGTAACAGTAAGAAAGCTGTGGCAAGAAACACAAAACTCTAAAGATGTTGGTTAATGGAGAAAAATAACCATGGGATAAACCCGGCTCACTGTGGGGGCCAGTTCCCCTCTGACTAAACGGCATGAATATAATGCCAATATTAGTTATTTGTGTGCAATACAAGTCATGGTTTTAAATTTGTAAATTAAGTAAGCATTAATGTCCAGTGTTATAAAAATAAAATATTTTTTTATTAACTTTAAGATTAACGACTAATGTATTTGAAGTCCATTCTGGATTAACTGCAGAAGTTCATATAGATGCATTGTCCTTTGTTAGTTGGTTGATGAAGGCTTTTTTTGGCAATTAATTGATAGTCTATGTATTCCATTTCAAGAATGTAGTCCATCAATAGACAAAGGTGAGGCAAGCAGAGATTAATGAGGTGCTTCCCAGTTCAACCTGCGTGTCATTTTGGTGAGGTTCGGTGGGGTCCATCCTAAATCTAAGGTTCAGGCAGTGGTATATGTAGTATCTGATAGTAGTTGGCATCAGTTCATCCTCTGAAGTCAAAAGACTGAAGTGATGTCTGGCTAGCAATGGCTGTAGTTTGCCGTCATCTCAGCAACATGTAGCAGTGGAATCCGACACCAAGCAGGAATCTGGCTGGCTCTGGTAACCAAGGGATATGAATCCCGAGCATAGATGTTATTAGCGTAGATGCCATTCTATATTATGCAGAGTTATAGATCATGATGGATGTTTCTGGTAGACCTAAGTAAAGCATCCTAATTGTGAGTTGAAGGATAAATTAGGTGTATGCCTGACTAAATAGATGAGTCTTTAGTCTAGACTTAAACTGAGTGTGTGTCTGCATCCTGAACAGTGTTAGGGAAACTACTAAATAGATTTGGGAACAAGAATGAAAAGGATCTACCTCCTTTTGTGGATTTTGATATTCTTGGAATTAACAAGCCAGAATTTTGTGATCGTAGTGAACGTGATGGAATATAGCATGGTAGAAGGTAACTTAAGTACTGCGGAGCAAGACCATTCAAAGCTTTGTTTGTAGTTAACAGAATTTTTACATTTATACAAAATTTAACAGGTAGCCAATGTAACTATGATAAAAATGGGCTAATATTTCTTGATTCTATTCATCACTCTGGGAGCTGCATTTTGAACCAATTTAAGTTGATTTATTATGACATTTTTAACTTCCTGGACATCCTCCCAGTAATGCATTACAATAATCTAGTTTTAAGGCACATGAATGCATGAATTAATTTTTAGGCATCAGCAACAGAAAGCATGTGTCATAATTTAGCAATATGTCTCATGCTGTTCTACAAACATTGGAAATGTGATTTTCAAAGGACAGATTGGTATCAAATATAACACCCAAGTTCTTTGCTGAAGATGACGTAACAGTATATCAATCGAGAGTCAAATTATATTTTAGCGTCTTATTTTTAGAGGTTTTTAGTCCAGTAATTAGTACCTTTGTTTTGAAGGAATCTTTGAGTCCAATCTTTGATTTAATTGATACACTCTGCTAATTTAGAGAATTGTGAATTTTCATTGGGTTTAGAAGAAATCTAAAGTTGCGTATCGTCTGCATAACAGTGGAAACTTATTCCATGATTCCAGACAATATCTCCCAGGGGAAGCATGTATAAGGAGAAAAGCAGAGGTCCTAAAACTGATCCCTGTGGCATTCCATTGGGAGTCAAATCAAACTTTTGTTTGATTTGACAATTCCTCATTTACACATACAAAGTGGTAGCGGTCTAATAAATAGGACCTAAACCATGCTAATGAAAGTCCACTAATGACACATAATTCTCCATCCTATTCAAGAGAATGTCGTGATCTATCGTGTCGAAGACAGCACTAAGATCTAAAAACACTAGAAGAGAAATGCAGCTGCAATCAGATGATAAGAGCAAGTCATTTGTAACTCTGATAAGTGCAGTCTCTGTACTGTGGTGGGGCCTAAATCCTGACTGAATTTGTTCATATATTCCATTTCTCTGTAGAAATGAACATAGTTGGGAGGACAATACATTTTCGAGCATTTACTGCATAAATGGTAGATTTGAAATCGGTCTGTAATTAGCCACTTCTCTAGGATCAAGCTTTTTTTTAATGTTCAAGAGTGCTAGAGAAGACTGTATTTATATTTTCTGTTATTTCATCAAGTTCTTCTAGACTTTTTGGCTTACTGAGTATGTGAGACAATTCTGGAAGATTAATAGTGAAGCTATCTTTAGTGGTCGAAAGAATAGTTCTACCTGAATGATAGCGTGGCGTAAACTGAGTGACATTAGCTGATTGCAGCAAACAAGAGACGAGGTTATGATCTGAGATCTGATCATTTCTATAGTATCGACATCAACTCTATATAACAGAATTAAATCTAGCGTATGATTATGGCGATGAGTTGGTCCTGTCACATTTTGTCTGAATCCAAAAGAGTTGAGAATATTGATAAATGCTAATCTCAATGTGTCATTTTAATTATCTATGTGAATGTTGAAGTCACCAACAATTAAAGCTCTATCTACATTAACTACTAGACCAGATAGAAAATGTGCAAATTCACCAAGGAATCCAGAGTAAGGCCCGGGCGATTTATATACTGTAGCAAGGGCAAAAGACGACAGAGATTTTTTTTAATTTATATCTGACGGTGTCATATTAAGCATTATAATTCAAAAAACATATCCTGTCCTCTGAGTAACACTAAAAATGTCAAAGTAAATTGTAGCAACACCTCCTCCTTGACCCTTCAGTCAAGGCTCATGTTTATAACAATAACCTGGGAGAGTAGATTCATTTAAACTAATATATTCATCAGGTTTATGCCAGATTTCAGTCAAACAGAGCACATCCAAACTATGATCTGTAATAATTGAATTTACAATTAGTGCTTTGGTAGAAAGAGATCTAATGTTTAGTAGCCCTACCTTTATATGATGTTTATCTTAAATAGTTTTTTTTTTTTTTTTCAAGTTTGACCGTAATTAAATGTTTATTACATTTTGTTTTTGGTAGATCAGGAAACAGACACAGTCTCTATGTGATATCTAGGTAATACAGTCTCTATGTCTTGTAGTTTATGTGACCTGTGTGATGTCTCAAGGCAGCTAGCAGATGTTCAGATTAACCAGTTTGTCTGCTTCCTGACTTGGGTCCCAGTTAGTCAAATACTATCATTATTAAGACTATAAGCCAAATTACTAGAGTGGAGAGCAGCACCTTCCCTGGAGGGATGAGTCAATCTCTCTTTAGCAGGTCAGGTCTACCCCAAAAACACTTATAATTGTCTATAAATCCTATGCTATTCTCCAGACACCACTCAGACATCCAGCCATTTAGTGACAATAATCTACTATAAACCTTGTCACACAACAAGCAGGGAGGGGGCCAGAGACAATTATAGTGACATAATTTTTGCAAGTTCACACACCTCTTTAATATTATCTCTAATGATCTCCGACTGGCGAAGCCGGACATCATTAGTGTCGACATGAATAACAATTTTAGAAAATCTACATTTAGCATTAGCCAGCATTTGTAAATTTGATCTGATGTCAGACACCCAAGCCCCCAAATGAAATGCATTTAACAATGTAGGCTGGAGTCTCTATTTCCACGTTCCTTACAATAGAATAATCAATTATTAGGGCTCTTTCAACACCATTCTCAGTGGGTGTATCACTGAGTGGGGAAAATCGATTGGATACCCTAAAAGGAAAGGGAGAGTGGTGTCGCTTTGCTGAGCGAGTATGCCTCAGAGACATCACACAAACGCCATAACCAAAGTGTGTGTGTTGGTTTCTGTACTACCGACATTCAAAACAGTATCTACCAGCTACCACTTAACCTTCTCCATCTGCTTGACTAATTGCTTACATTTATCACATGTAAATCCCTCAATGCTGATGGAAGAAGCTATAGTAAACATTTGGCATGTAATGCAGGAAGCAATAACATGAGCGAATGACTTATTGTTTGTTGTTATGGTCGCTCTTCAGTGGTGAGGGTTTAATATCGATGTGGTTCCTAATCAGCAGATGTTTGAGATTGATGCAATAATCCATGTAAAACACAGTAGAGAAAAAAACGAATTCATGCAGTCGAGACACGAGATGTACACAAGCGGAAAAAAAAAAGAAAAAAAAAAAGAACGGTGCACGCGGTATAATACCCACAGATGAAACAGTAGAAAAGAGGAAAAACCCGAAGCATGCGGTAAAATGGAAAAGGATAAAATGATTAACATATAACCATAAGTATAAACAATGCTAAGCAGGCTAGCAAGTTACAAACACTCGTGCAGCATGCCATCAGCAACAGGAAGTTGTTTTGTCACTGAAAAAACATGCACCAAACCGAGTGCTGACGAACATTCTGGAAGAGTGACATCCTTAGGAAACCTGCAGCAGAGGGAACCTTCTTTTTTTTTTCTTCTCTAATGATCCCACTCTTTTTATTTAGCTCCAGAGTAGGATGGGTGGGGTAAATTGGTGGGTAAGGCCAGTCGTATTATTCACGGCTGAGGTTGCTGGATGCGGTTGGAAGCTGATTTCTGGTTATTTAATGGTTTGTTTACAGCAAGTTCTGCTGGGTGTGATGGGGCAGAGAGTAGATGAAAATTATGAACACTAAGGGGAATACAAAACACTCATTGCTAACGAAGAGAACCTTACCTAAAGTTTGCCACATATTTTAAAGTCAACATAAAATGGCATTTGAAACCCATTTTACTTCTATGTTACAAATGTATGATTGAAACACAATATTAACACTATGTGACCCCACATTAACATGTGTGGACATTGTATTTTGACTTAAGTTTACCATTAAACTATCATTTATATTATCAAGCCGGTTCTCGCCTCCTCCTTTCCATTGAATACGTTACACATGTTAGTTATTTTGAATCATTTTCAACTATAGCACATCTGTGGGTCACTTATCACATTTACTTTGCATTTTCACATTGAGAATACATTTATTCATGTAAAAGCTGAACAAATTTAGCTTTCAGAGGCTTTCTCTGGAGTTAAGATGAAAATAAGGTGCATTTTGAACTGTTCTGAGACCAGTGCAGACAGACAGAACACTAGAGGATTAGTCATTGACTAAAATGGAGCAAGGGAGCAAGGGTGTATCCTATAGCTTTCTATGCAGTTCATTCACTCCTAAAATCTAACCCAAAATTCTGTTTCAGGCTGGAGATCATGTTTGGACCACTCCACGTGTTTGGTAGACATAGGACAATCAGTACATAGATTCAAAATGTATAATGCAAATTTTATTTGAACATGGTTCCCAGTGATTTGATGATGCTGGACATTATATTTAATAAGAATTATTAATTCAGCTTTATAGAAAATCAGCTGTAATGTCTATAAAGTCTCAAAAACATGAATAACCAACACTCCCGGACACATAATAAACTATTTGATGACAAAAATGCTGAAATTCGATAGCTTGGTATAACAAACAATTTCACAACTTAGTCCCGCTGTCCATATTTACTGTATGGACATACATTTTTAGGAAAACTATTTGCTCTCAAAATGTATTTATTTATTGCTTGTTTATTTGGTGCCACTAGTTACAAATCAAAAAGGGAAAAGGAAAATGCACACAGCAGTCACGCGGGGGTCTCAGGAGGTTAAGCGAGAAAATGTAATTTATAGGGTGGGAATCAGGAATCGATTGGATTGCATTCCATAACAGAGCCAAAATTGAATCAACTGAGTTTGTTGTTGATTGTGAAGAAGATGAACATTTTGTCCGAGGAATTGAGCCATATTTATTTGAGCCTCGACCTGCTGGGAACTAAGATGATGACCTGAATGTAGAGGCTGAAGATCAAGTTTACCAAAAGTAACACACACAAAAAAAAACTATTGTTATTTGCTATTATTGCCATACATTTTATGACAGAATAAAACCAGATCTTAATACAAGCTTGCAATTGCTTGTGAAGGACTACTACCTTCCCAAAACACTTTTGATGGGATCTTGATGTTTCCTAATCTAAATGCTTATTTTCCAAGTCAATTATTATGTGCTATTAATGCAATAACCTTTATTACATCATTGTTAACCAGCATTCAATTAATCAGATTTTTAATGATTTTAGATGCATTACATCAAAGTCCCTTAAAGCAAGTCAGTCCATTCAGTGGCCATCTTTGGAACACTCAGGCTGGGCAGCTATTTTTTTTATGTATGTAAACAAGTGGCATGCAAGTGCAGCTCCTGTCTACTTGAATCGGGAAAGACAAAATCTCTAAACAGATGGTCAAGATCAATGTCAATATTTCAAATCATCAATAAAATCTGACAACACTGGTATCATAAATAGTGCGCCTTTACCCCAGATTACACTAAAACATGCTTTTTTCCAGGCTTGTATAGCTAATGCTCATATGCGTTTTCGAGTTGATTGACAGGCGATGTCTGTATCTAAAATGTGATTGGCTCTTTTACCTGTATGGTGTGACTTCTTTTTCTACGTTCGTTGGCCATTGGGCATTCCAATTTCCCCCAATCATGGGATTTGCATGTCTCTACTTTGTATCCACAAACAGGTTGGGTTTATTTGTGCTGTGGTATAGACCATAGAGTGCCTCACAGGCCTGCTTTGATTTGCATCAGGGTGAGTATACAGCACTCCAGGCATGCTTGACACACCGGGCCAAGTCTGTCCTTTCCGCTTTCTTTCGTATTTGCGTTCAGTGAAATCTACAGGAGTGCAGGCCACCCAATCATGCCCAGGAATCCTTCAAAGAAATCAAAGCCAGCGACTGTTTGCCTAAACTCCAGATCGCGTCATTGAAGCAGGGGTGCCATCCTCACAGAGAGAGTGATTCATTAGTCTTCTCCAAAGAAAAGAATATGCAGAATATTTCACATGTATTGGGTTCCTTCTTCACCCTGGGGTTCATTGTCATTTTCAGGGATTCATGTAACCCACTGAAGCAGATCTTTATTCATTTTGATTGGAACTAAATTAAAAAATTGAGAATTTGAATTACTTCATTTAAGGGTAGTTGACATGCTATACTACATCTAAAAACTTTTAAACAGCATTTTGTTAATAATTTTGTAATTATTATCCAGGAACACCTAAATAAAATTGCTAGGGTGTTTTGAGTGGTTGCTAGGATGTTGCTTTTTGGTTGATTAATATTCCATTCATTTTGGCCATTATGTATCATCTACCATAAAGCTTAGAAAAGTAACAGCAGACATATAAATAATTATCTCAGTTTAATAAAATAAAGCAACAAATAGTCAACAGACCTTGAACTATGAAGTTTTAAACTCAACGTAAACTCAGTTGATTGTGAGTTTAAAGGGATAGTTCAACTAAAAATGAAAATGATTTTATGATTTACTCTGAGTTGCCTGATTCGCCCTTCCTTAAACTTTTGAGAGGGCCAGTGGGACTAATGAGAGTGTAGCGATGGGGAAACCAAGAAGCAGATTTGGGAAAGCAGCAGTCCAATCATAGAGCTCTATGCCTTTTTGACCTGAAAACAATGCTGGATTGCTTCTGCCATTATAAATCATGCTGTCTGTGTCTATAACCACCGAGAAAATGGGTTGGCCACAGAGAGAGGCCAAACAATATGACTGCTGACCAAGGGACTGTTTTTGGATATTCATTTTTCCATGTAACACACCACATGTTCAATTGCATAATAGCAACCAAACCAACAAACTCAGTGAATGGCAGTCTTTAATAAAAAAAAAAAAAGCATAGTTCAATGTTAAATTAGATGCTACGCATGGACGCACTGAAAATATTCTGTATGTTAAAGGGAAAGTTCATCCAAAAATGAAAGTTCTCTCATCATTTACTCACCCTCACGCCATTGCAGAAGTGTGTGACTTCCTTTCTTCTTCAGAACACAAATTAAGGTGTTTATAAGAATATTTCAGCTCTGTAGGTCCATACAATGCAAGTGAATGGTGGCCAGAATTTTGAATCTCCAAAGAGGACATAAAGGCAGCACAAAAGTAATCCATACAACTACAGTGGTTAAAAAACAAAAGGAGAAGAATGTGTAAGTGAAAGTGGAGATTTATAGTAAACGAAGATCTCAAACATTGATCTGTTTGTCCGTTTCTTTTCATTTTGCTTCTGAAAACTTCTGGAGTCATATGGATTACTTTTATGCTGCCTTTATATTCTTTTTGGAGCATACAAGTTCTGGTCACCATTCAAGTTAATGGTGATTGAATTTTCATTTTTGTGTGAACAATCCCTTTAACTATGTTTACACTTTATGAAGAAAATTAATAATGCCTGGCTGTGTTACTCTGCGCTATGGCGTTGTGGATGGTTGTGTTGTTTTGACATCAATGAAATGTTCTAGGTGGCTCTTAGCATGTTGCTCTGTGGTTTCTTGGGTGTTCTGAGTGTTTGCTAGGGGTTTGCAGGGGTGTTTTTGGGTGGTTGCTTCGTTGCCCAAGTCAAAAAGGTCCATTAAAAGATCTCTATGATATTCTGATTTCTACATATGGCTTGGATCTCTCAGTGTAAGTCTACAGGATCTTTTTGCCCATTTAATCGTCCACCAGGTGTAATCTGTAAGTCCGACCACTTCAGAAAGTGACAGCACACCTCTCCCCAACAATCTTCACAATTTCAAACTGCATTCATGTCTGAGTTACGCACTTCAAAAAGTTAAAACCCCCTAATCCTAGGTGTGAGTGGAAGTAGGATAGAATAACAACAGAATACACCCTCCAATTAGCAGAGCAGAGTTTCCAACCTGTTGTTAAAGTTGGTGCAGTAGGTCAGATCTTTGCAGCCTAACTGGCACGGCTCCCTCACATCAGCCAAGCAGGTGATCAGGTCCATCTCAACAGGGCTATATTCACAAAGTTGGTCAAACTCCTGCCACGTCTGAGTGCCCCAGTTAGTGCTGATCTCCAAGCACATATTCCTAATACATAGTGAAGATATCAATACACCTTCAAAAACACAGTCATCTACAAAACAATAATTGTATTGGTAATATTTAACCAGCAAACTCATTTTGGTTTGTAATTGTCCAACAGTGAAACTTTTCATCTAGATTGAACCATTTGGGTGCTGACCTGCAGTGTGAAGTGTTTGCTTTGGAGCAGCAGTGGAGTTTTGCGCAGTCCATCTTTGCAATTGGAGGGGATTCTGGATTTTTTTTGGTGGGGGTGTGTGTGCTACCCAAGAAGCACTGCCACAGCGGGTCCTGTGGGAGTGGCTGACGGCCACACTCTTTGATCAGACCGTCCATGATCTCCTGCTCGGTTGTCATAGTGCGGAGGATGCGCTTACAAGCCGTCTGACAGTGGGCCTCCTCCGCTCGGTCACAACAGTATAAACCTGAGACAAGACAGAGATACTCTAAACATACTTGCCTAAGACATAACTTTTTGAGTCCAGAGTAAAACAAGCAACGTCATGCCGTTGAGCTAAACCAGTCTTAACTTTTGGGATTCCGTAAAGGTAAAGTGGGTATTTTTAATTGTATGTTTTGTTCAAATATTTTCTCCAGTTCCAGCTTAATATTCAGTCAAATATAAGAAAGTCATTAGTATGAAACATTGATTTCCTGAATTAAAAATATAAAGACTGTGGCTCTGTGGAACGGTCAGATCATTGCTTTGTTTGTTTGAGCATCCCGACATAGCAACATTAACTCAAACAATGCCATGAGTTTGGGGCGGGACTATCCAACCAATACCAGACATGGGAAGTGTTTAGACAACCTTTTTGAAAATTGACATTTACATGACATTTGCATTTATGCATTTGGCAGCCACTTTGCCTAGTCTAAAATAGCCTTAAAAGAGACAGAAATAAAGTATATGAGATATGTTTTGTACTAACTGTCAATAGGGCTTCTGATGGGGTAGGATTTGGTATAGTTGGCCACACAGCTGATGAGCGGTGGACTGATACTCTGGCAGTACTCTTTGACAGTGTTAATTTGGGAGACGCTAGGTGATGAGTCTGTGCGAAAGATGGCCTGGCAGAATTCACGGCAGGTTGTGTGTCTCCCTGCATAACTGCAGCATACTGAGCCCACTAGGATCCAAACAACACACAAATACACAGGATGAATATCTTCCTTTGTACAAGTCAATGTTAACAAGCACCAATACATTTGGGTTTTGAGCTATGCGTTAAATAAAAGTGCACACATATATCTACATGGCAAAATTCACAGATTCTAAAAATCATATCTATGTATGTTTAAAATGGTCACTCAGTTTGCAAGCTAGCTGTCATTCTTCAAATAATTAATTGAAGAATACATAAGCATTCTGCTGTCAGATATTGAGAAATGCAGCTTTTGACATTTGACATTTTGGGAAGTTGTCTGCAGGGCATTACTCCTACAAATAAATACAAATAAGCAATTTAATCTGATGGGAGCTCTATGACAGCCCAAATTTTAGCAGGTTAAAGGTCATGACCCTGCCTCCAAAGCACATAAACAACTCATGAGGCTGTGTGGCATCTCATTTCCTTTTAATACCACTCAAAGAGTGGAAAAAAAGACATCAACAAACAGGAAATTCAATTTCAGATGACTACATCAACTAAAACGAGGAGCAGGCTGATTTTTATTCTGATACCCTTCACTGGAGCCAAAGATCTTAAGTGTAATTTTGCTTACTTTCATTTTTGGTGATACAGCTGTAGAGTGGTTTCTGTGAAGCACAAAAGAAAGAAAGAAAATGTGATTGCAATATTATTATAACATATGAAGAAAAAAATTGCCCCTGGTTTTATAAAAAATCAAGTGGACAAAATTGAATTTCAACACAGCTTGACAGTTAAGCCTGCCTGACCATTTAAAAACAAGATTGAGCCTTAGTTGAGAGACCACAATGCCATTTTAATAGCTTGAGAAACATACTTATCATTGAAGTTTCTGGTACTTCTGATAATAAACCAAATTTCATCTTGAAAAGACACTTCAACAGCCGTTCATGAAAAATTACACATTTCTCATGTCCCCCCAACCCCTTATGTAATATAACGAATAAATGCAATTCATTTTCACATGCTAAGATTCTTTGTCATACACCATGTACAGATACACTTGTACACTGTCATTATTCCAAGAACTAATTAAATAAATAAGCATTTTGCTGTCAGATGCGAAAAATTACACATTTCTTATGTCTCAGACATCCCGTATTTAAAATAAGGAATAAATGCAATTCATTTTCATATGCTGAGATTATTTGGAGTACACTATGTACAGATACACTCCTGCAAGTTGTCTATTTGTATTTCTTTTATTGAATTTTTCTACATTGTATTTTTGCCAGGGTCAAATTTACCCAAAACAGAATCAATGTTATTATACTGTAGACCAGTCTCATTTCTGAATAGTGGCAATACAGAGGATTAAAGCGTCAATAATATCAGCCCAGTTTAGAACTTTAAAATAAGAGGTTACTATCACAAGTACTATTTACATCACAACTTAAAGGGATAGTTCACCCAAAATATTAAATTTTCTCATCATTTACTCACCCTCATGCCATCCCAGATGTGTATGAAAATTTGTATTAAGAACATATCCACTCTTTTGGTCTTTACAATGCAAGTGAATGGTGACCAGACCTTTGAAGCTCCAAAAAGAACATATCGCCATTATAAAAGTAATCCATAAGCCTCCAGTGGTTTAATCCATATATTCAGAAGCAATATAATAGGTGTAGGTGAGAAACAGATTAAAATGTAAGTCCTTTTTTTACTCTAAATATCCACTTTCACTTTAACATCTAAAAAAATCACATTTGGTGCCTGATTAATTTCACTTTCACATCTGAAAATGAAAGTGGACATTTAGAGTAAAAAATTACTTCAACATTGTTCTGTTTCTCACACAAACCCATTATAGCACTTCAGAAGATATGGATTTAAACACTGGAGTCATATAGATTACTTTTATGTTTCATTTATGTGATTTTTGGAGCTACAAATGTCTGATCACCATTCACTTGTATTGTATGGACCTACAGAGCTGAGATTTTCTAAAATCTTTGTTTGTGTTCTGCTGAAAAGAGAAAGTCATGCACATCTGGAATGGCATGAGAGTGAGTAAATGATGACAGGATTTTCATTTTTGGGTGAACTATGCCTTTAAAAACAATACAGTAAATCTCAACAGAATATGAAAATGAATGCAGAGTTTACTCAAACCAATTAATTAATTGCCTTTTTCATCTTTTCAAGCTGAATGCCTACAGACAGATGTTATTTAAGTTCTGTAATCCCCTGCCAACAGCACTGACCAATTCAAGCAACACCTTTCTTTGAGAAAAAAATAATTAGTGCTGAATAAAAAATAGGCAGCATTGATCTTGCTTGATTTTGGACAATGACGTCTCAGAAAACTGAAATAGGGCACAAGATGAAAGCAGACAGGACCTAAAAGTTGGTGGGAGTGTGGTCCAAACCAAACATTTTGCCCAATGGTTTGTTTGTTTGTTTGTTTGTTTGTTTGGATCAAAAGAGCCTAACTGAGGGAGGGAGAAACGGCAGTGAAAAATACCATTGTGCACAAAGCTGCACTAAACTACACTTCAAGTTAAATCACTGAAAATTGCATGAAATCAATATTCCCCTCCACTGTCACAGGACAGTGACACTGTCACTGACAGAAGTCACCAAATTCCAGCTTTATTGGACTCTGTAATATGGTGGCAGCATGTCCAGTTACAGCAAGGAAATTATATTTTTCCACAATTCAAGAAAAGTTTTGGGGGGGTTGCTAAAAATAGGATTTCAATCACAAGATTAAAATCAGCAATAGCAATAAATACATAAATAAAAAGACATTCTGGATCAAATTTGAGACTGCAAAGCTGTTGGCAAACTAGCTTTCAAGTCAAGACAAACAAATAGAAAGAAATTTAGAGTCAGATTCAGCCACGAGAGACTCTTTGATGGATGTTGTAAGATGGCTTTCAGAGATGACTAGGGAAAGATAAAGACCTCCCACTCACTGGCTCCTTTGATCTGAACAATCCTGAGTAAAACTGAGCAAATTAGAGGCGAAGTCTGTACTGTAAAAATACTTTAGGTGATCGTTTTTAAACTAGATTATGGTGCTTGCCAGTACAAAACTTGCTGCCACGATGCATGCCAGGACGTTGCTATGTGGTTGCTTAGGTGTTCTAAGAGGTTGTTGCTACATTATGCAGTAGCTAGGGTTTACTGTGTGCTTGTTAGGGTGCTGCTAGGTGGTTTCTAGGGTATTCCATGTGATTGCCCATGCATAGGTCTCTTTGATTTTCTGGTCCCTAGAAATGGTTTGTGACCCACCTTCGATGCCAAGTCTGATTGCTTATAAAAGCAACAATCAACATGAGTTAACATTCAAGTCCGTAGCTAAATTTTTATACTTAATAATTAGGTTCAAATGCATCTGTTTTTTTATATTTAGTGTCAAGGGGTCATTCATAATTCTGTCATAATTTACTAAATCCCATGCAGTTCCAAACTAGTATGACTTTTAAGTCTTCAATTGAACACAAAAGTAGATGTTAGGCAGAATGTTAGCCTCAGTCACCATTCACTTTCATTGTATGCAGATTCATTGAAAGTAAGAGGTGATTGAGACTAACACGCTGCTTAACATCTCTTTTTGTGTTTGGAACAACATGAGGGTGAGTAAATGTTTTCAGTTTTGGGTGATCTATCCCTTTAAGTCATTTGATTGCACTTTTATTTAGTTAATTGTAATCAAAATAAGAATAATAAGAGGACAACTCCTACCTCTGTGTCTTTCTTGCATACTTTTGTGATGTCGTTTTTAGATGATGCCTGAACAAAAGAAAACATTTTAAAACATTCAGTCTTGAAGAATCACGAGTGAGTGATTTGATCTTAGTTCAACAATGACTTCTCTTCTTTCTCCATGTTGTTGCCCAAACAATGTTTACAGCAAAGAGCAATAGATTTGGAATTGGAGGTTCAAAGTAAGATCATATTGTGCCATGTGGGATAATATTCTTGCGTTTTTATAAAAAAACACTCACCTGTTTGCAGTCCCGGCGACATTCAGTCGAGATGGCCAACTCACAACATCCCAGGCCAACCCAACCATCTGACTTTTTTGATGCCCCTGAGAAGGAAAGATAATTAGTGCATAAAAACCATTGACAGACAGACACCATCTTCCCATCCCATATTAAAAGTCAGTTCCATTTAGAGTTAATTTAATTTACAGCAAGAGACACACGTGAAATCTAAGCATGCACGTTACTTTGAAAACTCTTCTTATTTTGATTCACTGTCAAAATAACAATCACCAAGGCATTAATCTTGACAAATATTTCATCCAGACATGTTTTAATGTTCTGGATTTGGCTTTGGTTCTTTACATAGTGAACCTCAAAGCTCTGGACCGGGACTTTAATAGGCATTGTTAGATGTACAGTAGTTTGATAAATGTGATGTACGATATTTTTGCATCTGGGAGGCATTAGGTCTTCAGAGAATCTAAATCCTCTCTTATTCTTTTTTAGATTGGTACAGGTTAAAAAGACAGGTGGGTTTCTACCGACACCCCTAAAAATCTCCATCTGGGGTCATAAGTGCACATCATACCAGGTAAGGTATTGTTGATGCAGATCCAAAGCTCACTCTGCAAAACAAAGAGGGGAGAGATGTTAAGCATTTCAACAACTTTGAAAAATATATTAAAGGAATAGTTCACCTAAAAATAAAAATGCAGTGATCATCTCCTCATCCCCATGTTGTTCAAAACCATTGAGATTCTATGGTACACAATTTAAGTTATGTAGCAAAAAAGGTGGCTGGCAATTTGTAGTTAACGATTTTTGGCCTGTACTTAATAAAAATCTATGGCTTTAAAAGACTTGGACTATGATGGATAAAATGAACGGACTACTAACAGAAACAAAGAAAAACCGTGCAGGTTTCGAACAACATGAGACTGAGCAGATGAAAACAGATGTGCCATTTTTTATGGCAACATCCACACTAATATATTTTTGATCAAAAACACATTGGTTTTGTTATGTTTACAGCCTATGCTATGAACATACTGTATATACCCTCTCTAGTACCACATACTTTGGAAAGTGATGACATTTGGAAACCCAAAATGTCGTTTTCAAACCAAAACATATTAGTGTGGACATGGCCTAGGCATGTATTTTACAAAACACAATTATATATGCAATCAAGAGCTGCACTAGTGTAAGCGCGCAAAGCGCAGGGCCGCGTGCAAAGACTGTGTTTCTGTGAAAGCACTTAAAAGTCTTAAATGTGAGCGTGGGTAGGAGTGTTTGCACTATCTGTGGGTGTATGCGCGCAAACTGTGTGTGTATTGTATGTTAATGAAGTGGCGCAAAAGGTAATTTTTCTATTTTCCTGACATGTAGGCCATTACGCGAAGACATTTCAAAACCACGTCTGTTTTCAGCGCAAAGTCTAAAATCAGATCCTACATTTGCAGTTTGGAGATTCCACCAGCAGGCGGTAGTAAAGTTCATGTCCAAACATGAAAATATAGTGAAACATCAAACTGCTACATTCACAGTTGTAGTCCTTTTACGAAGAAAATAAATTATTAGATTTATGTTAAACTATACGGCATGGTTTATTTTTCAATTATTTTATTATTATTGTTATTATTGTTGTTATTGTTATTGTTATGTTTATATTTACAATTGCATTTATGATCATATTTGAAATGGTATTTTTTCATCTGGTGTTGGAGTGTGATTTATGGAGTGAATATGTTTGGATTTGGTATGATTTTTTTGGCAAAACTTTACAATAAAATTGCATTTGTTAACAATAGCTATCGACATTAGTTAACATGAACAAACAATTAACAATACCTTTACAGCATTTATTAATCATGGTTAATGTTAATTTTGACATATACGCACTAATACATGTTTCAAATCAAAAGTTGTGTTAGTTAACATTAGTTAATGCACTATGATCTAACAATGAACACTGACATTTTTTATTAACTAACATTATTACACAGCTCTCTGGAACACTCTATTCTGATTTGTTAATGGCGCTATACAGCGGTCAGATATTGCTTTGTATCAGACCGTGCATTTGGGTTCTGCGAGCCGTCTCTCCTGCTTCTCGGCACACTGTGCGATCACGACAAGTTAATAAAATTATTTAAACTCAAATCAACTCAATGTTCCATGGGAATTTATTTATTTATTTGGCATGTAGTCTTGTAGGCTGATTATTGAGGAGTCAGATGGTCATTTTCACAAAATGATCACCAACAGACCTCCGATGCAAACCAGAGGTGATTCCAGCTCTTCAACGATTTCTTTCCTCTCAAAGTACATCATTTCAATGCAAATCTTTATTTTATGTTCATTTATTTTCAATGTACTTTTGTTAGCAGTCATGTACTAAGCAGTATAATATACAGTCAGCAAGTTGTAATGGCAAAATAAACCCCTTCAGGGTGATTCAAGACCCCTTCGCTTCGCATTGGGGTCCTGATCACCCTTTCGGGGGTTATTGTGCAATAACAACTGGCTGACTGAACATTATCCCTTATAAATGCTGTAGAAATATGTTGTTCATTGTTTTTCATGATACATAATGCATTAATTAAGGGATAATGTACAGTCGCCGGTTGTTATTGCACAATAAACAGCTTGTGTACAAACAGCACATTTTAAAAAATTAAAACAGTTTGGAACTCTGGCCACTTTGGTATATGTGAAGCTCTTATAACTTATAACTCCAGAGAGCCTCCTAATATCACTCTGCTTTAATTAAAAGTAGATGCACATGAGAAGCACAAAAAACATTAAAAAGATTGTAAACTCTTGCAGTCAGATGATGTCGGATCAGTGTGGGCTTTGACAAGATAGTGAACCAAAAAAACAGGATATTCTTTGAGATCTACATTCTACGTCATTGTGAGTACTTTGACATGTTCTCTGGTTTATGAAAAATTAAGCTTCTTTCAAAAATATTCACCATCATTTGTGATCAACAGAAAAAACAAATGCACCGTTCATGTGCTTAATAATACCTTAGAGAAGATGTACTGATTCCGAGTGTCAATTTCAAACACAGCAGCACGTATTGCATTTTCTTTGCCAGCCCATAGCACATGCATTAAAATGCTTTACAACACCCTTAGAAGTTAAGAGATTTTGTGAGTCTCTCCATTTTTTTACGCCTGTGCCACTTCAAAAATCAATTTGCATCCATTTGGGAAAATTAGTGCAGGAGACACATCCAAATAAATAACGCCTGAAGGCTTCCACTGTGGCTACTTAAAGGCTGAGTGTAATTGCATATTACCGGCGCTGGCATTCCAGCTTTGAAACTAAGGGAAGAAGGATGAACGGCATGAGGCTGCTTTCCAGCCTAGAGCTTTGGTTTTACTTTCTGCTAACCAGGTAAAACCACAGCTGCACAAAGCAAGGGAGGAACAGGAAGCAGCAGTGGTCACTGTTTAAGACATCCTGTGCTGCCAAGGCGACAGATTTAACATAAACAGAGTTTGGATGTGGAGGATTGAGGAAATTATGTTTGATTTACCAAAGTCTCCGGGCAGTAACTTGGCAAACGGAGAAGAAGGTGTCTCAGACGTGATTCACTTCTAATGGTTGCGAGCTGTGGAGAGAAAAGTGTGAAAAAAATGAAAATTGTTTTTAAATGTTAAAATCCTACATAGTTTACACTACAAAAAGGACAGCAAATTCATGTGGCAGTCCATATACTGTATTTATGTTGTGACATTTTCAAGTGTTATCAAAGTGTGTTATTTCTGTGCCACTACAACATGATCACACAGGATGTGTTAGTTCCAAATGTTTTTTTTTTTTTTACCGAAAGTCAGACCCAATGTACCGACAATATTCTGGAAAATCTGGAAAAAAGAAGTAAGTGAAAGAACACAGCTTTGGTCTCAGTACTGTTTTACATTAATTATGTAATTATGTATTATGTAACATTAATTTACTGTAATTCCAGCTTCAGTCACTGAATGACAGTTCGGAAATTCGGAAAGAATACTGCAGACTGATTTTAAATAACAAAACATTCAACCTCCTTGGTGATTTTCCTGTGAGATTAGTCTGGCCACTATCAGCACCAAACAGAACTACAAAAATGTAGGTTTTCAAGCAGGCTTCCCAAACACCACATCAGACATGGGTCCTCTAAACAGATAGCATTGCCCTGATCACAACCCACAGAATGATCTAATGTTGTTATGTCGGTTTGGGGGCCTGAATAGCTCATCAAGTAAAGATGCTAGATGTGTGTTTTGTTAAATACAAATTAAAAAGCAAGTAAAGATGCTGATTATCACCCCTGGAGTCACAAGTTCAAATCCAAGGCATGCTGAGTGACTCCAGCCAGGTCTCCTAAGCAACCAATTGGCCCGGTTGTTAGGAAGGGTAGAGTCACATGGGGTAATCTCCACGTGGTCACTTGGTGAGTTGTGTGTGGATGCCGCGCTATGTCTCCACGGTAACACGCTCAAAAAGCCACGTGATAAAATGCAGGGATTGACATCTCAGACATGGAGGCAACTGAGATTCATCCTCAGCCACCCTGATTGAGGCGAGTCACTACGCCACCATGAGGACTTAGAGCACATTGGGAATTGGACATTCCAAGTTGGGGAGAAAAAGGGAGACATTTTTTGGGGGGTATTTTGCTTACAGTTGTCTATACATATTAGGTGGGGATAGAGGAAAGGATTGAAACAATTATACAAATCACCTTTAACATTACAACATGATTTCACTTCTTGAAAAATTGTAGTTTGTAGGTTCTAGCAGTAAACAATGAATTTGAAGGCACTTTGTCACCCTTGTGGTGTATGAACATTCTGTTTGTTTATCTCACCCTTGGCCTCAAATGGTCTGGATTTGAGTCCACAGTCTGGATCCTAGTGTAAAAACATCTACAAATGGTGTGATGGGTCAATCCAACTCTACCAGACCATGGCAGCAGAACCATGCCATTCTGTTTGCCAAAAACAAATAAAAAATTTGTCTTTGGTAGTGTGTTTAGGTGTATGATCCAGAATGATCATCTATTCATTAATGTCTGAGTTCTCTAGGAACATAATCTGCACAAGAACCATTTTTGTTTTTTGAATTAAGTATTTTCAGATTTAGTTGAGAACCTGCAAATTTAAAGCTACTGTAAGTGATTTCTTTTGGAATTCCACTAATATAATCATCATAATACCTAACAAATATTCACTGAATTGGTGTACTGAGAAATCATACTTTTCTCTTTTACTGCAGCCTTCTTATGTAAGGCAATTAGAAAACTTGCCACAAAATTGGCACAAGTTTGACCAAACAATGTACCGAATAAATAGCAATTTGCAATTTTGCATTTAGTGTAATTTTGATAAAAACTCAAAATGTGAAAATGGTTTTGTTCTGTATGTTACCTCAAATTAAGTAAACTATGTGATATGTACTAATGTGTGATAAATGCATAAGATGTCAAAAATAACTGTAGATTCAGACACAAGACCAGCTGCTGGATGGTGATTTGCAGCCAGTTCATCAAAGAAAACCTGCCGACCCCACCCACAAGAGAAAGAATGGGATCTGCAAATAAATGAATCATCTAGTCCATTTGGAAAAGATGCTCTTTTTCACCTCTCCTTTATTTCCTTTTTATTTTTGTTTTGAGAGCTAAATCAATGGCGGGTGCCAGCGAGAACTTCTAAAGGAGTGCGGCCCCCCTTCTTAAAGGGTTAAAGGACTCGTCTCATCAAAGCATCAGCCGTCCATTAGATTGAAATGGTCGTAGCGATTTTCATCCTGCTAGGCTGTGACAGAGTCTGGTTCCCTCCTTTCTCTCCAGAAACTATAGTGTTGCTGCCTGCCTCTAAAGAGATGCTAACATTCTCTTTTCCTAATCTCTCTTCTTTATAAACCATTTTTATTGATCTTTCAGGCTTTTCACTTTCTCTTCGCTCTCTCTTTTTTCTCTTTCTCTCTGTATGACTTTCTTTCTTTGACACTCATTCAGTCTGTAATGCCATTTTCTGTGTTTACTCTCAGTTATTGGGTTTTTGATAATTTTGTGTTGTTTTTTCAAGTGGTAGGTTCAAAACCAGTCACAAGGGGGCTTAAATTTGGAAATCTCTTGATACTACTGTCACTGTACTTTGAAAAGGACTATCTAGTCATTTCATTTGAGAACAACAATTGGGTTCATTCGGTACACTTCACTTTTTTCAAACAGAGATGTGACCAAGAAAGATTTGAGATAAAGAAACATCTTTTAAAACTCCCTTCATTATGTTTTTGTTAAAGTATGTCATTGCATTGACTTTGCGGCATGCCCGCATCAGTGCGTGTTTTTGCATATGTTGAGTTTGTTGGTGTGAATGTGTATGTGTCTTACCTGTTCACATGCTTCCCTACACTGAGGAAAGTGTTCTGCAGCATGATGGCAGCAGGAGGGATCTAGAAAATACATAAAGAAAGAGGGAAGGCAAGTTCAGTCCCATTTGATCCAATTTACTCCCAACATTTGTCACTATAATTCAGTGTAGAATAACTTTTGTTGGCACTTTTTGTTCGCCCATAAATAATCTACTGTGTAAATATCTTGAAATGTCCACTATGTGTGGACACGGTGACCTTACTGTGGCTCTGCTTTAAGAATAGTACTCAGGGTTTCGTTTGATTTATACCAAACCACCTATTTGTGGTTAAAATCCAAACTTGACCAAAACAGTTAAGGCACAACAGTGAGGTATTTTGAGTCTGGAACTTGCTTAAAGCCAAAAGTAGGAGATCAATTATTATTATAACACAGTGTCCTAAAATATTTAATCTAATATAAAATATTGCAGCAACTTTGAGGCAACTTTTCAGCAAGTGTGTCGATAATGTTTTAAATATCAATATAAATGTAATTTTTGGGGAAAAAAAAAATTAAATTGTATATAGGCCTATATTTTATTATATTTATATTAAATGTTTTATTATATTTTGCAATAGTAAAATATTTCTTCACTTTCACATGTTATTTTAATGCTCTGATTAAACCCACGAGCCCTTATTTGTCATGAAGCAAAACCTTTGCGATTTTGTTTCATCATTTTATCAATGCAGAGAAATAGATCTCCTCCTCTTTGTCACTGCGTATCATTAACACAGCATGTATAAACTAGAAACATTTGTCATTACTCGATTATTGAAAATTAAACCAGAGTTTATACTTATTTGTTTATATTTTGCGGGGGTATGGCGCGAGCCTCAGCTGACAATGCGCGTATCAGAGTGCTTCACGTGCTCTTCAGGAGATTGTTGACCTCCGCGGTGCGGCTCAGTGATGTTCAGACATAGAATTCAACTGACTGACACACAAACGCGTTGTTCATGGCATTTCTACAGTATATTCGCTTAAAATTTGGTTATTTGGCCATTCAAATGTGATAATCGTGGTTGTCTCAAATAACTGTGGTTAGATCAGACGGTTATTTAATCATTTTGATAGGCCTGGGAACGTCATGGTTACTGATGTAACCTCCGTTCCCTATCTGTCACTCACTCAACATTGTGTTGATGAGTTGACACTAGGGGTCCCAATGGCAAACGCCACAAGAGCTGAACCGGTTTACACAGACTGGCGGTGCTAAACAGGCAGAACTATGTGTGCTGTCGCGAGGAGCATGAGGTCTGAGAACGAAGTCCGGGGGGGCATTACTGGGGAAAACTCACACTTGCGTAGCCCCAGGGGCAAGCTATGCACCAGGGCATCTGTGCTGGGGGGGGGGGGGCCAAAAGAGTACCAGAGCGGATAGTGGGTGGATTCTGGGGAAGCGAACAGGTCTACCTGTGCTTGGTCGAATCGACTCTAGATCAGCTGGACCACCTGAGGGTGGAGTCTCCACTCTCCCCTGAGCATAACCTTCCATGACTGCACGTCCGCTTTGCTGTTTAGGTGGCCGGGGATGTGAGTGGCTAGCAGCGACTTGGGCCACCGCTGACTCCAGAGGTGGAGACGACATGCGAGTTGTGACATTACACAAGTGTTGTCCGTCCAGACCAACACATGCTTGCCCCAGATCAACGGCAATAGCCTCCTCAATAGTTCCTGCCAGCGCAGTCGCAGGCTGGTCCAAGGGCGCGACTGTGTGCATGTTCCACATTGTGCCCCAGCCACGCTGGAAGGCATCTTTCGTAACTACGACGTGCCTGGAGACCTGCCCTAGGGGAACTCCTGCCTGTAGGATGCTAGGTCTGGCCAGGGGCTGAACAGATGTCCTGCGTGGTGAGAACGTGGTGCATGCCGTAGGGCCGCAGAGTTTACTGTGCGATAACAACTGGCTGACTGTATATTATCCCTTGCATGTAGCATTACCATCGTTAAAAAACTTTTTCAAACAACTTCAAAGCTAGAAGTATAGTTTCCATTTTGTTTCTTTCGTGTCAAAGCTTCATGGTTGAAAATCTAAGAAATCAAGTAGGAATTTTTTACATCCAACTTTGAATGCAATTGAAGTAGTATAAACAAATTTGAGATTATACATGACACAAACTGTACAAAAAGCAGAACTATAACATAAAATGTACTGCAACACAACTGTCATTGTTACCCCAGGGGAATTGAGAAGGTTCTATGATTCAACAGGGTGCATACTCCTAATGTGCTTGCTCAACTGTTTGCTTAATAATCAGGCAGAGTTGTGGATTTGAGAACTGTTTATGCAACTCTGGAAAAAGTCATCATTATCTAAATGAAGCACTTTCATCTCAGCCCAGACTCCTTCCTCCATTTGCGTGTCATCCAGGCCGGTTCCTTTCATCAGTGTGATTTGATTTGTTTCTTCTGCTTTATGGAACCTATCTCTGCCTTTTCTCATCCTCCTTAGTAAGCAAAGTGCCAAAGAGGAGCAGCAGTCGTGACTCAGGTGTGTGCGGATAATCTTTGCATATTGTTTAGTGCTCTTCTTTTGTCTCTGTAGTTTGGTGGTGAATCATAAGAGTCTTGTGGAAAAGGGTCTGGATAAAAACCACCCAACAGGGAACGTTTACAACAACTTTGGCTAACATTATGTAAAGGCTAGCAACAATTGCGTTTTCATTGCATGTTGACACGAGAGTTTGCACTGTTTAAGCGCTAAACCACATGATGGTATGTAAATGATAACAAAATTGATATTTTAGTTGAACTATACCTTAAAAATCTTACATTTGCATGGTTCCTGCAACCTCAATGAAAGGTTTGAAAAACATTTTAAGAACATACATTTGTTTGCTGGGATTCTGCTTTCTGTCTAAGAGTGTCTGGGTTTTAAACGACCAGACAGCCAGAAGAAGTGAGATACACCAGCACCCCTTTCCTTTCATCCTTCTGATGAAAAGGACATTATCATTTATAGAGCTGACACCAGTGGGTTTTTTTACATGTTGGGGCATGCATGCATGTGTGAGGGAGAGTGTACTATATGGATGAGTACGTGTCTGGGGTGCAAATGTAAACTGCACAGTAAATCTTCGCTTTAAGAAACATTTCTCGTCTCTTGTACCATTGTTGTTCTTCTGATGTTGAGGAATAGACCTGCATTTTCTTTTAAATAAGCCTCTAAATGGAAGCAGTTGTCTTGTTTGATGGATTCCATGGCCCTTTTAGTAACATTCATGACAGGTTTTTAAGGCAATAATAAACATACGATCACAGTGTGAATCAGAAACTGCAAAAGGAGAAATTGCTATTCACCCTTGAGGGCCAAGGGTCTAGTAAAGCCACAGCCAAGTAGGGTTGTGCGTACTTTAACTAAGTTCAATTTCAAAGACATTTTATTGATGCATTTAGTGCTTAAAGTTACTGCACTATTAGACAACACATATTCCAAAATTGATGATGATTGGACTTTTTAAAGCTGGTGTGACTGGAAATGGTAATAGGTTGGGTTGCAAGGAAGGAATACATTTTAAAAAGAAAGGAAAATGAGACATGAGAGGTCTGGTCCAACTGATTCCTTTGTGATATTGCCTTCAGTAGTTTTGTTCTTTGCAAATTATAGCCACTATCCCATAGGAAAGAAAAATCCCAAATGTGATCTCATTAATATCTCAGTTGTTTCTCTTAGAAAACAATGAGATTCAATTGTGAGTGATAATAAAACTGCACCCCCCTTTGAACAAAAATCCAAGATATTACATACCCAGTCAAAATTGTTGCCATACATGAAGACTTTGAACTACAGGAATATTTTCTTAATTTAAACAACTGAGATCTCCAATAATTTCCCAGAGCTTTCAAAGAGCATCTTCTGAGCAATAACATATTCTCCTGTGAATCCACAGGCATAGGGGCAGTATTTTTGTTTGCTGTTTGTAGGTCAGGTCAGTAACCATTAGATTTAGCAAATAACCAACATGAAAATTCCAGATTTCTATCTAGTGTTGAAGAATAACTCCGTGGAGAAAACATGTGCTAGTATTTTGTGCTTACGCGCTACTGTGTCCCTGTTTTTCTGATAAATAGTAATAATGCCACCCACATCAACATCAAAGGACTTCCCCTCTTCAAACCCATCTTCCCCTTTACCGACTCTTCCCCCTTCTCAATGCTCCTGAACATCCACGCCTCCCCCTCCTGCTTGCTAACATCCAAACTGGTCCATTCAGATAGGATAGAGGATGCTCCCCACCAGTTCTTCT
This sequence comes from Xyrauchen texanus, assembly GCF_025860055.1. Classification (NCBI taxonomy): domain Eukaryota; kingdom Metazoa; phylum Chordata; class Actinopteri; order Cypriniformes; family Catostomidae; genus Xyrauchen; species Xyrauchen texanus. The sequence goes on from NC_068317.1 coordinate 12,656,148, forward strand.
TTTCCCAATTGTACTTCACACAATCGTTTTTTTAGCAGTGGGTTAAGAGCTCCCCAGTGAGTAAGGGAGAAGGGTAAATCTAGCCATGCCTGTGCAAATAGTGTTTATGAAAGTGTACATTTGATGTCCAGAGACGCCTGGGCCTTGGCAGGAATTAACGACAACTTGAAAGGGAGGCACTTTGACAGCCTAGACGAAGCTGATCAAACATCAATGAGAACCAGACGAGAGGGCCAGGGGTACAACTGCAGGGTGGGGGGGTTGCAATATGTAGTCGATAAACCCTGGAGCCTGAACTGCTTCCATTGATGGCCATGAGGATTCCACTTAGTCTTCACACAAGTCTTCAACTTCAAATCAAATCCAATAACTACTGTACGTGATTATTCTGTCCAATTAGTCAGAGTATCAAAATGGACTAGGTGATTAAAAAAACTACTAGATGTTTTCAGTAGCGCTAGCCCATTTAAAAGTCATTGCCTCAGTGTTAGGGTGTTGTGGGTTGTGGCTAGGACATTGCTATGCAGTTACTTAAGTGTTCTGTCAGGAAGACTCATAGACTTGAATGAAATTGAAGATGACATTTATTTGATGAATATAAAACAGAAAAGTAGTCCTTGGCGTAGGCCCCGTCTGCTGTCAACAGTACTCCGAAGTTGTAGTACTTGGAACCGTCATATCCTGCTGGAGATAGGAGGCAGGGGCGAGGAGCCTACCACCGTGCAGGATAGGACTCAACTGGTGGTTGTGGGGTGGTGGAGGTTGCTGTGTTAGCACACTGAAACAGCAATGTGATATATTGTGAGCAGACTTATAAAGCAATGGCTTACATGTGATTGGCTGGGAATTACCCAGCTAATGGTGCGATGACGTACAGCTGCTAGTCATCGCGCTAGAACTACGCTGCGCTTACATTTCTGAGTGGTGTTCAGCATGCTGCAATACAGTTGTTACAGTGTTCTCAGTGGTGTTTAGTAAGTTGCTATGTGGTTGAAAAAATGCTCTCAGGGGTGTTTAGCACTTGCTATGTAGTTGCTAAAGTGGAATGGAGTCTAGTGCATTGCTATGTGGCTAATAAAGTGTTCTGACTATAGCTCGTTGCTATGCTTGTTCTCAGTGGTGTTTAGCGCATTGCTATGCAGTTGCCAATGTTCACAGTCATGTTTAACATGTCGCTATGCAGTTGCTAAAGCACTTTGAGTGGTGTTTAGCACATTGCTATGTGGTTGGTGAAGAGAGTTTTCTTACAAAAAATCAAAAGTTCAGGCAAACTTGCCGTAAACGTCCCACTCATTATTTTCTAATCCAAATGAGCTTAAAATTCACCGCAAATGTTTGCAGCTCTTCACTGTTAGTGGGGAACCTCCAGCAAACATTTGACGACAATGAAGAGTTTAAGTTTGAAGAGGCACGTTTGCCAGAACTCTGAATTTTTGTAAGGGTTGCTAAATGGTTACTAAAGTCAGTGTTCTGAATTTAATTTAGCCTAGCACATTGCTATGCAGTTGCTTAAGTGTTCTCAGTGGTTTAGTGTGTTATGCGGTTGCTTTAGTGCTTTCAATGTTGTCTAGTAGGGCTTGACGATTAATACAATTTTATTTTCAATTACGATTTTGGCTTCCAACGATTATGAATACAAGATATTCGAGATAAAATTATTATTGTGCCGCATTCCGTTTTGCAATGAAACACCCCAGCATTATACCTTTAAAGCATAATTTATTAAAGTTCAAATAATAATGAAGCAGGTTATAAAAATAAACTTTAGAATAATAGTAAAGTCATCAAAACTATGGAATAACATAAATGGAACTATAGGAATTATGTTGTGACTAAACAAAATCCAAAATAAACCAAAACTGTTTTATATTTTAGCATCTTAAAAGTAGTCACCCTTTGCCTAGAATTTGCAGAAATGTACTCTTGACATTTTCTCAACCAACTGCTTGAGGTATCACCCTGGGATGCTTTTTAAACAGTATTGAAGGAGTTCCCATCTATGTTGGGGCACTTATTGGCTGCTGTTCTTTATTATTTGGTCCAAGTCATCAATTTATTACATTTTAGTTTTATAATGAAATAAATTAAAATGGTGGCACAATTATATTTTTTTCTACAAAACTAATTTCAAACATTTAAGCATGCGTCTTCAGATCATAAGATGTTTAAGATCATGAGAAACATTTCAGTCAAGTGTTTCAAAATGTTTGACCGGTAGTGTATATAAATCAAGTACGCATATATAATGCAAATGTAATCTATGTATTACATATACATTATATACAGTACATATACTGTGTATTTGTATACTGTATCTAAAGCATCAATCATCTCCGTAGCACAGTTTAATTCTTAGAGTTAGGGGTTTGTTCTAATCCCTAACCCTAAGGGGTTGTTCAGACCAACTGCATTTGTCCTACAAAAAGCAAGATAAAGCACAATGAATAGAAATGAATGCAAGTGAAGAAAAGTAAAAGTTAAAAAACTAGCGTTCCTTCATGAGACACTGAAAATAACAGCTAGACGCTTTGCACCGTTCAAAGATATTTGTGATGCACGTTATCAATTGAAAAATAGCACAAATGGACACCAAAATGCATTTGGTAAGAACTGCCACTAGGTATGAGTGAAAGTAATGCTTGCCTTAGCATCACCACTAATTAAGGACTTCAGAACCAGCACTCAGTTCAGTAATGTCAGTTAGCACATTTCTATCAGATTCTACTCTGTTAAATGTTAATAAAGAAACTCAATGCAGAACTTCCAAAAGCTGGATTTCAGACTACAGCAAATGCAGATGCACTGGCCCATGTTTGATGTCTTCAATATAGAGAGTTGGATAGATAAGGGGGAGAGATTTTAGCTTTTGAATGACTGCATTCCCATGCACTCCCTACTTTAGAGAGCAAAGCAAAACCACTTGCATTCTTTTACAGACTTTCTGGTCAAAGTGCCATGACCTTCAATAATAACAGAGGGAAAAGGTTGAAATATCCCAGACACCAGCAGGGCTCTTAGTGGAGAGATGTGACTAACTAGCACTCACTTGTAATTCTGGTAGCTATGGCACTATATTCTGAGACTTCCGTTATTCAAAGTAAAATATTGGTATTGCTGAGCTTGACAGCAATCTCTGTGACTGTGGGGGTTTCATGTGGTTAGTACACACTGGATTCTCAAGCAAATGGGTCAATGTATATTAAATAATTTTACCACATCCATTATGGTAGGGACATCCATTATGATAAAGAGAGCTTGGGTGACAACTGAAAATTTATTTTTATTTGGTTTTTATTTTGGTATTTTTTTTTTTTTTAGGTATTTATATGTTTCAAATTAAAACTGTGAACAGTTTTCATAATTCAAAAATTATGAAAATCGCATAGCTGACCCATTGTTAAACAAAGCATTTTATGAAAACGCCTCTTTCTAGACCCTATGGAGTATTATTTTCTTATTTGACTTGAGGTTTCTAAAAAATGCTATATTCCTCTTGAATTGAAGAAGGTAATCTGAGATTAGCATAAAGGGCAAATACCAATGCATATCGTGGTTAAGTGGAAGGAAAGCAGAACAATTTGTGGCCTCTTTGTGGCCATGTGGTCCCTTAACGAGCTGGGATTTTAATGACACAATTGAAGGTGCAATGGATTATTCAGTCATGCACATCCTGGCCATCCATCTACCCTCTTTTGTGCTCGCAAGACTTTCAGTTAAGACCAAAAAAATTACTGTTGCTGTAAAAATTGTTAAAAGCCATGACAGCTAACACTTCTACCAGTTGTAGTATTTCTTGCATGTTCCTCTAGGAAAAAAGAAAGGGCAGCAAAAACAACAATATTGTGTTGCTTATTGAACAACATGATGAGTTTAGAGGTTTACTTTATACAAGGGTAGGATCAATTGTGCAGTGAACCGAATTGAGAGGCCTATGGGCTGCTAATGAGCAGTGGAACAGAGACACGGGTCATGAATTGAATATATGTATAGTCCACTAGTGTATTCAGAGAGGTCATCTGATTCCAGCACTGGGTACACTGATTTTTTTATTTTTCTATTTTTTTTAATGTGGTAACATTTAACTGATTTGATTAAAGTCAAAAATATTATTTAACATCACTGAATAATTGAATACATTAGGTTACAATGACAAAATTCTTTTAGCAGGTAGGAATGGCTCCTTAAAGGGATAGTTCACCCAAAATTAAAAAAAAATCTCTCATCATTTACTAAACCCTTTTTTATACAATTAAAAAAGGGTTTGGTCCATACAATGCAAGTGAATGGTGAACAGAACTTTGAAGCTCCAAAAAGCACATAAAGGCCACATAAAAGTAATCCATACAACTCCAGTGGTGAAATCTATGTCTTCAGAAGCGATATGATAGGTGTGGGTGAGAAACAGGTATATATTTAAGTCCTTTTTTACTGCAAATCTCCACTTTCACTCACACATTCTTCTTCTTTTGTTTTTGGCATTTTGCATTCTTTGTGCATATTGCAACCTACAGTGCGGGGAGGAGAATTTATATTAAAAAAGGACTTAAAATGGATCTGTTTCTCACCCACACTTATCATACTGCTTTAGAAGTCATAGATTTAGACACTGGAGTCTTATGGATTTCTTTTATGCCGCCTTTATGTGATTTGGAGCTTCAATGTTCTGGCCACCATTCACATGCATTGTAAGACAAAACTGAGATATTCTTACAAAAATCTTCACTTGTTTTCAGCAGAAAAAAAGAAAGGCATACACATCTGGCATGTCATGAGGGCGAGTAATCCCTTTAAGTTAGCAATTGCATGTTATCACTTTTAAAGTGCACAGTAAAGGTACTATAGATAAGATGGAAGAATAAGCTGATCTTGAATCTGTTAGAGAGAAAGTCTGACATTTGATTAACCAACAGTTTTATTAAGGTCTTTCTGAGAGTGAAGCAAACCAAAATAAAACCACACAGGGAAGTTGTCAAAGGGCTATATCTCCGTATATATAAGGTTATGAGTTAAAAGTCAAATTACGAAAGAAAGTAGTCTATAGTTTCTAGCTGTGGTTTAGTATGTTTGGATTCAAACAATTCAAATTGAATAAGTTTATCTGCCAAATTAAAATGTCCTAAAGTGGGTCTAGGTCAAAATGTGTTCGGTGAACTGTATCCTGGGAAATAATGGTGGACATGTTCAATATCATTTTTTATTTATTGTACTGTATGTTCCATGACTTACCGTATTCTTGAGACACATTCACCATAATAAAACATGTCAGCTAGTCCCAGTCTCCCATACTACAATTCGTCTGAAATGTCCCATTCATACAGAAAACTCACTTGTTATATTTTTGTTATTTATTCCTAACCATTCTCAGAGGGTACCAGAGAATAGTGATAAGATCTGGGCTGGGCTGTAGAAAAAAATACATCATCCATGGTTTAATAAGCAAGACAAAAAAATAAAATAAAAAAATGCAAAAACAAAACTAACACGATTGAAAACAACAAGACTGGGAAATGAACCAGACTCAAACCTGTGGTACCCACATGAGCACCTTGGAGCACACATACTAACAATATACTATACTAATATCTTACATAGTCTAATTGTTTTTACTCACACATACTTAGTCTTTCAAGTTCAAGGCAAGAATACTGCCCTAACAGCTTTGTGAAAACAAGTAGTGCTTCACTGTGTATCAATGGAAGACCATTAAGCAGTTCATCCCTTTTGAGTCAATTATTTCTGTAGCCACTCTAACTATTCAGCATGAGTTTGTTAGGCACTTACCCATACAATGCAGATTGTCTGTAAAACATTTAAAATCTCTTCATAAATTTGCAAATCATAATTTGGAAAACTGAGATAATGACATATAGAGATCAGGCCCCAACAACAAAGATGAAATCTATCTCATATTAATAGAAAGCATGAGCCAGTTGGTCCACAGTTACATCGGTGTAAAGAGGCGATAGCCTTCACAGTTGGAGACAACTTCTAAGTTAAACAAATTTCTAAACCAACAAAAGCAATGAGTGATAGAGGCCTGTGTGGGGCCTAGGGTAATCCTTTTAACCAGTAAAAAAGCATGTGCTGTCACCCAGAGGGGGTTCTGAGGTACACAATGGACCAGTGGACAGTTGAAAAGACAAGCCTGACTTTGGGTACGACATTCACTCAATGGGAGCCATGTGACAAGATAGACTTAACAGAATAGTAGACTGTGTCCCTCTTTTGACAGTGACAAGGAAAGACTTTGTCCAGGCATCTGTGTTCTTTTGTGCATTTTGACTAAAGTAAGCTGTTCACATAAATTTACACTCATAACCCATAATGACAAAGCAAAAACCAGATTTTTTATAACTTTGCAAATTTCTGAATAAGAAAGAACTGAAATATCACATTGACCTAAATATTCAGACCCTTAACTCAGTACTTAGTTGAAGCACCATTGGCAGCGATTATATCCTCAAGTCTTTTTGGGTATGCACAATTGGATAAGGGAATTTTCTGCCATTTTTCTCTACAGATCCTCTCAAGCTCTGTCAGGTTGGATGGGGACCATCACTGGACAGCCATTTTCAGGTCTCTCCAGAGATGTTTGATTGGGTTCAAGTCCAGGCTCTGGCTAGGCCACTCAAGGACATTCACAGAGTTGTCCTTAAGCCACTCTTGCATTGTCTTGGCTGTGTGCTGAGGGTCATGTCTGGTTGGAAGTTCAACCTTCGGCCCAGTCTGAGGTCCTGATGTGCTCTGGACCACATTTTCATTAAGGGTATCTCTGTATTTTGCTGCATTCTGGTTTCTTTCAACCCTGCCCAGTCCCCCAGTCCCTGCCTCTGAAAAACACACCAAAGCATGATGCCACCACCACCATGCTTCACCGTTGGGATGGTATTGTGCAGGTGATGAGCGATGCCTGATTCCCTCCAGACATGACCCACAGTTCAATCTTTGTTTCATCAGACTAGAGAATCTTGTTTCTCACAGTCTGAGAGTCCTTTAGGTGCATTTTTATGTGTTTTGCACTGGGGAGAGGATTCCGTCTGGCCACTCTGCCATAAAGCCCAGATCGGTGGACTGTTGCAGTGATGGTTGTCCTTCTGCAAGACTCTCCCATCTCTACACATGATCTCTGGAGCTCAACCAGAGTGACCATCGGGTTCTTGGTCACCTCACTTACCAAGGCCCTTCTCCCCCGATTGCTCAGTTTGGCCATGTGACCAGCTCTAGGAAGAGTCCTAGTTGTGCCATACTTCTTTTTAAGAATTATATGGGTCACTGTGCTCTTGGTAACCTTCAATGCAGCTGAGATTTTCTGTAGCCTTTCCAGATCTGTGCCTCAACATAATCCTGTCTCTGAGCTCTGCAGGCAGTTCCTTTGTCCTTATGGCTTGTTTTTTGCTCTGATATTAATTTTCAGCTGTGAGACCTTATATAGACAGGTGTGTGCCTTTCCAAATTAAGTCCAATCAATATAATTTGCCACAGGTGGACCCCATTCAAAGTGTAGAAACATCTCAAAGATGATCCAGAGAAATGGAATGCATCTGAGCTAAATTTCAAGAGTTATTTTTAATGAATTTGCAAAGTCATAAAAAATCTGGTTTTTGCTTTATTATTATGGGGTATGGAGTGTAGACTGATTTGGAAAAGAAAACAATTTAAAGAATATTAGCATAAGGCTGTAACATAACAAAATGTGAAAATAATGAAGTGGTTTTTACTCCCTGAAACTTCACGAGATAGGAGAAAGGTGTCCCAAGCTGTTCCTAACATCTGGTGCCTGCCAGGAGCAAACCCAAGCACCTTTGTACAATTGGTGAAACTTCACTAATATTTTTCCCCACTTTCTGTGACTAAAGTTGGCATTTATTTACAGGAGGTACTGTGCATGCTTGACTCAACTGCACATCCTAGCACAGAAACTGACTGTGTGGCGCTGTGCACGGTTATTCATTACAAGCTACGTTTGTCCCAGGCATAATAAACACAGGAGCAGATTAACTGTATAGAGAATGAATACTTGAAACGGTGAACTAGGTGTGCAACTGCTGTCATTTGTACCACTGTCAAAAGTGAAACAGCCCTAGTGAGACCCAGCATATGCTTGATATTATAGATACTGAGGAGGACCTGGACGTTCAGCAAGCTGCAGCCAGGCACACTTTGAGAGACTAAATGACAGCCAGAGAAAATAAAATAAAAAAATAAGTTTTGAGATTTTATAATTTAGCATGAGTTTAAACTTCAACATTCAATTGGTTTTATAACCGTATGTATAGTGTCTAATAATGCATTGGCATTATACATATAAGTTAAAGTTATATAAAATTAATCTGCCCATTTGATCCTTTTATTAAAAAAGGTCCACTACAAATCGGCAGAAGATTTTACGACATGTCCACTGATTTTATGACATGTTTAAATATGCTTGTATATCAGTCTTAGTACCTGTAAAAATGTGTCTAATAAAAAAAGAACTTTTTACCATACATACAGTATTTAAATAATTAAAACTAATTATGACTAATACATTTCTTGCAAGTTCTTTGAGGCAAAGTATAAAGTAAATATATTTATGATGGTTTTTTAATGTTTGTTGTAATGTGTCATGTACCATAATATAATTATAGAAAAACAAAATTAAAGAAAACTGTGAGATTAATCAGTAAAAAAAATTATCAATTCACAGCCCTTATATATTTTGAAATGTATTTTTACGATTATTATTTTTAGATTTCAATAAGTTTTATCAATATTTTTAAATAATTATTTATATAAATTGTATTAATATACTGTAAGTACTGCTGAATAGTGATGAAAATAATATCACTATGCAAAAATACCTAAATTGTCCTAAAAAGGCTTTCGGGATGAAATGTGACCTGGACATGTTTTTGTGGCATGCACCCATTTAATGATAGCCTTCCTGGCCAATCGTTTTCTTCCCTTGTGTAAGGGGATGATTGTGTATCAGCCAACCACTTTGAGTGAGTTTAAATGAAAAGGAATATATTGTAGCATATCATTGGTCAAGCCATAACTGCAGATGTGTATATTTGTCCTACAAAGAAACTTCCTCTTCCCAAAATCTGCATGGGTGGCAATTTCATCAAGCAAAAGCACAGTCAAACTGTGCATTCAAAATGCTGCTCACTACATACAATACACACATATTTTTAAAGGGACATTTGGTTGAGTTATATCCCTTCATCCCTTTCAAGCACAGCCTTCTTCCAGCCTTCCATGGCGCAATCCATTGATCGTATGCGACACATGGCAGCTCAAAAGTAGTCAATGTGCCTCTGATGCCCACATGGTGGGCTGTTATCAATCATGCCCTACTGACATGGGCCTTCTTCAGCATGAATGAAACATCTGTCCCAACAAAGCCTTGCCATTTCCTCCTGAAGTCAGGAGCTGGCATGTGGCTACAAAGAGACACTTCGATAGTTTGACTCACCATGGAATACATGAGAACTCACCAGACACTCTCTGCAGTGCATTGAGATAACACTGATAGCAGATGAAGAATAATTATGATCTCAGGAGGAGACATTATGTCTTGCAGGAGCACTCTCAAAGAGCAGGACCTACGCATTATGACTCAAAATTCAAATGACTGATACGAGGAATTTACAGTACATTTACTTATTTGGCAGAAGTTTTTATCAAAAGCAACTGACAGTGGATTCAAGGAACACATTTTGTTAATATTGCTAGCGCTATGAGCTACCAATTGAGCTACAAAAACACATTACAACCAGGGCTGTGAAACCAGGAAGTAACCATGTTCGCATATCAATGAAAATGTCACTAGACAGTTAGGTTTAGGGTTGGGGTTACGGTTAAGGGCTAGAGTTAATAAAATAAGCAAGTACTACTCACTGTACAATTCACTTTTGGTGCCACTCTTTGGAAATTTCACCCGAAAAATGGGCTCACATGTGTCCATATGTTCAAAAACACTTTCATCTTCAGCCACTAGGGCAGTGATTTGAACTTCAGTAAGCAAAGACTGATTTCAGCAGTAACATTTTAGACCTACTCTCATCCAATTGAGAAGATTGTGAGAACAGTCATTGTGATTCATATTGATTTATTTGCAAAATGTCAAGACCTAATTGTTTGGCATGCAAACAAGAAGGTTTTAGGTTCAATCTCTAACTTGGGGGTCCCTGAAGCTGGAGAGTTTCTCGTAGTCTCAGCACCAGATGGCTTGTCCACAATCCATTAACTGGCCGCCTGATGCATTTTGGACAGAACACTGGCAAGTTTTCCTGACTGCTGCGCAACAGGTAGATATTGTGCTCCAATAATTACCATACTGTAGTATCTGGTAAAATCTTCTAAATAGCCAGTATCAAAAAAGAGCAGTTGGTAAATAAACAATTCTGATTATATTTCAAATATATATATATATATATATATATATATATATATATATATATATATATATATATATATATATATATACACAAGGTAGCATATTGCATCTTTCCTTGCAGAAAGCAGTGTGAATGAAGTTTCTTCTTCACAAGAGCCTTTAAGGAACTCACGTTATTTATATTCAAAATATGTAACGCATGTGGTTGAGTGTGTGAATTATTCATTTGGCTTCCATTGCCAAATGGCCTGGGATTGGACACTCCCTTTCACTTCGCCTCATCATATGGTGAGTAAACACAACATGACCACACAGAATGTGATTCTATCCTTGAGCCATTTTCAAGTGGCATCATTTTATATAATTCACACTGGATAAAATTTATCAGCTCACAGTATATTATGTAACCACAAAGTTTGGATGCTTGGGCTTTCATAGCATTAAACATCAAGCTGTTTGTTTTGTTTGAGTCCCATTCAAGGTTACATTCCAATCTGTCAAAGAATGCTTCACAATCCATCTTAGAATTTGCACTTACTACAGTGCAATGGCTGATATGAGATTTTTTTTTTTTTACATCAATTCAAACATTTTAACCTATAGCACATTGCATGTACAATCTCCGAAACATGGGGTATTGTCCAATGGTTACCAGGGTGTAATCGTGTTCACATAAACAATGGTGCACACGATTGGTACATCTCTACTTCTCTGATGGTTAGGTTTAGGGTTTGGGTTAGGGTTAGGGAGTATTGTTAATAAAATATGAATTCCTGTTGACTGTATTACATAATTTACAACAAAAAATACAACATACTTTTTTACACCACCCTGTGGACGTTTCAGTTCAAGATCACTTCCAGGTTTGGCCACTAGGTGCAGCGCTCAGAATTTTGATATGCACAGACCGATTAAAGCAGCAGAAATTCAACCTCCTGCCACCGGATTCACGGTGTGATCAGTCCATCAAAAAAGACAACCCCCTTAAAAGTACCATAAAAGTAATCCATATGACTAATGCGCTATAGGTCTTCTGAAGCCAGGGTGTTTAAATAATGACATAGAATTTACATTCATTTACATGGGTTAACTATTACTGTAATATAGTTACTGCTTCGTTATGAGCAAAGCCTTAAAAATGATGCTTTGTTTTTGTGATAAAGTGGAATTTGACTTAATCCAGCCTTTCTCCACTGACTCTTGCCAAAGTGTCATTGCTGAGGAGGTCCTGTTAGAACATCTGCCTAGCTTTAATGAAAGGTTGTCCTGACACTAACAGGCCACTTTGCCTTTAGAGCCAACACAGTCTGGTCACGGTTCATCTTCTATCTGCCAAGTGACAAAATATGCTTCCCATTTTCCATCATGAAGAATAAAGGGTTCGGCTTTAGATAAAGACAAGCGAAAGGGATATTTATTTATTGACAAAACCTTAAATGAAAGGTCTGTTCAATGGTGTTGCTAGTAAACACTGGAATATCAAGGCGATCCTGCCAGTTCACTTCCTGTTGAAGTTTTCTGCTCTTTTTCGCCTCAAAAGATTGTTTTCTTTCACAGTCAATGCTACAGGAAATGTTTTTGTCTATCCAGCAAAGGCAGGGTGTTACAAGTAGGGTTGCAAGGGTATGAGATTTTCACGGTATGATAACCGTTTCAGAAAATATCACGGTTTCACGGTATACGGTATTACACAATTACTATTATCAGTATTTTTTTTTTGAGCAAACACTTTATCATAATTGAAACTTGAAACCATTTATTTTATTGAAGTATGTGTAAAAAAAAAAAAAGTCTCCCTTTTGAAAATAAAATAAATAGAAAAAATAAGAAAGATAACAAAATTATAATAATACATTTAGTTATAAACATAATAAAAAATAGCATGTAACTATAACATGTTATATAACTAAAGCATGTTAGTTTATATGTTAAATTAACTACTAAATGAAAAATAACATCAGCTGTGTGAGCTTTTAAAGTAATGTCCTATGATTATTAACAATTAACATATAATGTAGGTGCGTGACAGTGAGGCCAGACTGCTCCTGTCTGTACCTTTAACTCAGTGGTTCTCAACTGGTTTTGCTTCAGGACAGATTTTATATTGGAAATCAAATGTCGACCTGCCATAGATTAAACATAAACTGTATTTAATGTATCCTGGGTTGCATTTCCTCTTATGTTGTATAGTTTTGTTCATGGTTTTCAAGTACAAGGACATGCATCAAGTGACATTATTTTTGTTGTTGATGTCAACGTTTGACTTTCATCACACAACTGAATAACACAGACCGCATGACTATGATAAATTAATACTGCAAGAGTTAGATTAACATACAGGCGCGAAGGGACTTCAACATTTCTAAATTGCACAAATAATAAATACATTTACATATTCGTCTCTGGCTTGTTTTTGCTCTCATGTCAATGATTACCCCTCCGTGTGTCAATAATGCCGAGATCTACTTTTATCACTGAGAAGGTGTGGCAGCGTGGGCGTGGTCAAGCGCCCGTCCGGGAGAGAAAAGCCTTCTTCTGAGCCAAGAAGGTTTACCTGCAAAATTAGTAGCACCAAACATCACAAGCAGCCTCAAGAATGAACACAGAGTAACCGTATAACACTTTTCCTTGAGCAGAATATTGCACTACAGATCGCTAAGTTTGATCAAAGGGGAAAGCCAGATAGAAATAGCGCACTCGCCTGCATGGTTGCCAGATAAGTATTACATTAGGCGGAATATTTCCAATTTGCGCAAGTATAAATCTCAAACTGGGGGTGTTTTGTCTCTTATCTGGCAACCATGAGCATGTTATACACTTGTGGAGACGAGTTACGTCCCAATGTAAGTTAACTGAAATATTCAATGAAAAATAAAAACGCTTTACGATAAATGAGGCTGTAAATTGCCCATGTCTACTTTAGCTGTTTGCGAGATTATCATTAAATCTGCCTCAACAGTCTTAAATAGTCTATCACTCTGGCGGCTGCCGAAATATCTTCAATGGGAGAACCATGGCATTGCTCTTTCTCTGCTGTCCACGACCCAGTCCGAGTAAACCATTTGAGAAACACTGCTTTAACTCACACACACACACACACACACACACACACACACACACACACACACACACACACACACACACACACACACACACACACACTCATGACAGTCTCCCTTGGCTCGCTTCTCTCTGACATTTTCTCCGCTGCATTTGTTTGTGTGTGTGTGTCGCAAGTTGACGAGTCTGACAGGCAGACAAGGAGGAAAGGAGATGCGCATGTGAGATTCTCCGTCTGGTTGCATTTTTTTCTCAATACCGTAGATAAGCAAATGTACATGGTATGATAATCGTCAATTTTCAAACCGTGGTATACCGTGAAACCGGTATACCGCTGCAACCCTTGTTACAAGATATGTGTCAATGGCACTTTTGCTTCCCTGTGTCTGCTGAAAAAGACACTCTTGGCCCTGTCTTCAAAATGTAAGGGTTGTAGACACAAAAAATGTTGAATGGAGGACAATTCAGTTTTTGTTTTGCTTTTTATCAACCGGCTCCTGCATTCGTCTGTGGCAGGCCCAGTCATTTGTGGGGGAGAGAGTATAATGCCTGTGGTTCAAAGGTTATTTCCTGTGCATTAATAATTAAGGAATTTGACATGAGTTAGGAAGGATGGACTTTTCAGTGTGGGTCCCAGATTTTTTCAAACTGAGATGTCAGCATATGAATTCCTCTGAAATTACCCACACTCTGTGGAAATATCAAATTGACCAAGAGTTAAAATCAAATAAAAAAAAAAGAATGAGGACAAAATGTAAAACATTCAACACTTTCATGATTTTGGCTGATATGGAGGCCTCAGAGTATGCACTTGCAAAGTTTTTTTGCAAAACAGATTTATTTTCAGGGTGACATGTCCAGAAAGTAAATTTAAGGATCTGTTCCCAAAACCAATGCATTGAATAATGCACACAACAATGCCAAACAAAATGGGTTTGCATGTAGTACATTTAGCTGTGATTTCCAAGGTTTCAGTCACAAATCTTTAATGTACTATAAAAAAAATTTTTTTAATTTAATTTGAATGAATACATCTGCCTCAACTTTTGCTGTAAATTGTTTATTTCTTTGTAAATAAATAATTTAAATGCATACAAAGTAATACATATTTATTTTATTTTTAATAAACAAATAAATACATACATAAACAAATCTGCCCCAACTTTTGTTGTATTAAGATTTATGCATTTTTAATTTCATAACAAATTTCAGATCAAATTGAATTTACTAAATTTTAACAAATTAAAACCAATTATATTTTAAGTTTTATTTATTTAATTTGGTTAAAGACTAGACAATTCAAATGAAATGCCTATATTAAGTCATATAAACAATATATATATATATATACTGTATATATTTGATTTTTATATTTTAGAGGTTATGAAGAACAATTTTAGGATACCTGACAAAATATTAAATTTCCTAACATTCTTTTTTTTTAAGTGATAGCCATAACCAGAAAAGAAAGAAGAAAAAAACTTTACAGTCGTAATTGCAGAAAATTGGAAGATCAACAATACGAGCAGTTGTCAATTACTGACTTGACTGAAATTTCAGGGAGATCCTCTCAAAATGGTTTTCAGACTGAAAGAAACTCATGCTGAATTAAGCAGCATACTCCCATTTTCAATATCTAAGACAAATTTCATAATTCTGAGTTAGAAGAAGAAGAGTGAAAATATTTTAAATGTAGCCAAATATGTGGTTGTCAATCAGTTGTTTAAAAGGTCATTGCAAAACATTTACTTTGTAGGAATTGGCTTAAAAGAGTTTCTTTCAAAAATATTTTAAAGATAGATGTCATAAGACAAAAAACTTATAAGAATAAATGGACTTCTTAACATGGGATGCATCCATTTAAATTGCTCTTTGGCACAATATTACTTTGCTATAGCATTAAGATATTCACTTTACACACAAACTTTAATTGTTCACCACTCACATCAGTGTACATCCCTGGATTTCCTGAATAAGAAGTGATGAATAGTCAGAATACGTTCTGGAAGTTCAGTATGACATGAAAGTGCCAGATGGGTTTAAATGGCCAAAAGACATGTGGGCATAACGTGTGTCCAGTTCTATGATCGTGCATACAGTATGTACGGCAGATATACTGTATGTGTGTCTGCAATCTAAGTGAAACCAGGTGAGATCAATATTCCAAACAGATGTAAGAAACATCCCAGACTAAAAACACAGAGCAGTGTCACCCCATTGGCTCCTAAAATCCAATAACAAGACATCAAACACAATTGAAAATAGAGTACAGTCCATACAAATCAAATGCTTTTGAAAAATGGACAAAATTAGTAAATGAGCTGTAATTTTTTGAATATGTTTAGGTAAAGAGGTGCAGGTGGATGGAATTGCAGATGAAAGATCAAACAAACTACCCTCCAACATTACATCAGAATAAGTACTCATTTTAGGACCACCATTTGTGGTGACAAAGTGACAAAATAAATATAACCATGTGCCCAAAAGCACAAAAACAAACACACAGACAGAGAGAGAGAGAGAGAGAGAGAGAGAGAGCAAGGAATACTTCTTTAAATGTCCTGGTAGAAGTTGCGATGAAAAAGCAAGCGAGAAACAAGAGCTTGAAATTGAAGAATTAGATCTTAATTTTTTAATATACGGTATATTCAAACACACTGTGGCCACAATTATTACCCTGTCTTTTGACCTAAATAATAGTTTTAGCTGTAGGTTCCATGGCAATCCTTACTCTAGCTGTAAGAATGACAGGGCTTTGATATTAGGCTAGGGCTGCCACCTCTATTTTTCCTCTTCTTGTCCTGTGCCCTACTTGAAGGAGTCTAAATTGGTTGCAGATGTTTGCACAGAAAAAAAGAGCTTCAAACAGGTACAACGTGAGACGCTGCTAGATCTAAGAGATGTGATTACCTCAAGGCAACTTCTGGAGGAAATGCATGTTTTTAAGTGAACTGTGAGAGCAAAAAAGTTGCTTAGCAATGATGCTTCTAGAGAAGCTAAGCTGCACACACTGTGAGTAAATAAGGTTAAAAGGTTCAAAAGGTTAACAGCCAACTTTTGCATGGTCACTTTATCTATCTAAAAGCAAAAGTAGCCTAATGCCTTTAATATGTGTCAACTGTCTCACATCAGATATTTACTTGGAGAGTAAATGTCCACAAAAACACACTTTACACACAAACTTCAAAGGAATTTGGCAGCCAGATGTTAGCTTGACAATGATGAAACATGAAACATGAAAGAATACTGACTTGAAAATGTCATTATATACTATTCACATTATCTGCTATATTTTTTTATACATATTAATACATCAAAACCACAGGGAAAAAATATTTTCATTTACAAGAAGAGACAAACATTTCGCCATTGCAAAATGCATTGGAAAGAGAGATTTGCTGATTGTGACACCACAAAACAAATGCTAACTGAAAACCAAAATAGCAATAACAAATGTTTCCAATGCCTTCTCACCTCTTTAACACTTTTATAATGCTTTCCTCAATAACATTAGCACACATAATAGTATTAGGCCACATAAGGAAAAAGCGATCATTTGGTTAATATACTACAAAATAGTAAAAAAATATATAAAATATTTTTCATATTTGTTTCATGTTTGAATGCAAACAACTGATAAGTTAAGCAATAATCCTATGTTATGGTGGTATAATAGACAGGCCGATATTTCGGCCAGACCGATAAAATTGGCCAATATTTTGCGATTATCAGCATAAGGACGATAACCTTGTTTGCTTGGCACCTTGGCCGATTAACAAGAGTCTTAACTTTCCCTTGTGTCAGATCTAAAACCTACCAATAGATTTGTCAATAGATGGTCAACACTTTCTGTCTATAAGGCTGTTGTTGTTTTTTAAGTGTATGCAAATTTAAGTAAAAATGGCAAAATATAAGTGTTTGTTCCACTTAAGAAATATTGTGTACGGTTGATGTTGTTAAACTGATTTATGTTTAGTTATCATTATGAAGAATTAACACTTTTACAGCATATATTAATCTTGGTTAAAGTTATTTCAACATACTAATATATTAAAAAAATTTAAGTTGCATA
Source organism: Xyrauchen texanus (assembly GCF_025860055.1). NCBI lineage: Eukaryota > Metazoa > Chordata > Actinopteri > Cypriniformes > Catostomidae > Xyrauchen > Xyrauchen texanus. The sequence goes on from NC_068317.1 coordinate 12,673,661, forward strand.
TGTTAACATTAGTTTATGCATTATGAACTAATATTAACTAAAAATGAACAATAGTATAGGCTATATCTAGAAATTAACATTAGTCAAGATAAACAAATACAATATAAATATAGTTAATCGTTAGTGTATGTTATCTAATGCATTTAATAATGTTAATGAATATAACCTTATTGTAAAGTGTAACCTATATATGATTATATCCTGACAGGACATCAGCAGTAACTGAACAGCATGAGTCAAACTTCTTCCGTGCATTCGAAGAGAGACGCCCATTCAATTATATCAGTAAAGAACCCAAAAGAGAGAACACCCCAATATGAGCAGGCTCCTTCTATCCAAAATATGCATTTTAAAACGTTCAGTTGCATATTATTTAATATTTCAAGCTATTATCTGCCAATATCCTGTCTATACCAGCATGAATCATGAATAATGGATGCATAAGCTTCGGGTAGTTATGCGAATATAACGGTAGGGCTACAGTCCGAATACAGTCGGCTCGGGAAAGCGTACATAAAGATCTTTGACAATTCAAGTCAATACCGGTGTATTTAATTAATGATAATTGAATCATTACTCATCATAATACGACAGAATTCAATAGATGTGAGAAATCCGTGAAAGATAGGTCTGAGAATAGCGGTGCATCAGAATCAACAAGTCCAAACTTGCTATTATTGTGTTATTATGCCGTTATTCATGTATTATTCTTAATACACACACACAGTCAGTGCCTTCACTATCTTGTCGGTACAAAACATCATTTATCGGATAAATCCTCAAGTAGAAACAGAGAAAGAGAACTAAAAGCGGACTTACCCTGAGTATAAACGAAGACGCAGAAGTTGCAGGAGAGAAGCAAAATGATTATCTCAAAACACATATACATCTTATTGAAATCCTAATGTGCATGGTGGACTCAAACGCAAACGAGACACGAGCTCCATGAGACCATTCTCCTAGGAGGAGTTCATCAGCGTGTGTGTCTGCGGACAGGCCGCGAGCACAGAGGAGACGCGGAGCGCGAGCGGAGCTGGAGCTCTGAGCATGTGCGGATGGAGGACTGCTGAGAGGTGGGCTGGGTTAACGGAGCCATGAGAAATCACCGCACTTATATCGTTATGTACCCGAGGGGTGGGGTAAGGGGACGGCCGCATAAGAAAAAAAAAATGTCTTACAAAACTTCAGAAGCTTCGCTTTTATTATTTTGCACTAAGGCCGTTAATCCTTGATTCAAATAATATAACTCCTTTTTAAGTTGGAATGAAAACCATAATAATTGATGAATTAATGTTGCATTCATGGCTGTATTACAAAATATAAGAAATGTAATGATAGACAGACAGACAGACAGATAGACAGATAAACAGGTAGATAGATAGATAGATAGATAGATAGATAGATAGATAGATAGATAGATAGATAGATAGATAGATAGATAGATAGATAGATAGATAGATAGATAGATAGATAGATAGATAGATAGATAGATAGATTGATATTATAACCTTATCAGGAAGTCTATATACAGCTGAAGTCAGAAGTTTACATACGCTTAGGTTATAGTTATTAAACTATATTATTATTTTTATAGTTATTTTTTTTTAACCACTTTACAGATTTCATATTAGCAAACTACTATTTTGTGCATGACATGAGAAATTTTTCCAACAATTATTTACAGACATATTGTTTCACTTTTAACTGACTATATCACAGTTCCAATGGGTCAGAAGTTAACTGTGCCATTAAGCAGCTTGGAAAATTCCAGAAAATTATGTCAAGTTTTTAGACAATTAGCTTCTAATAGGTGTACTGAATTGGAGGTGTACCTGTGGATGTATTTTAAGGCTTACCTTCAAACTCAGTGCCTCTTTGGTTGACATCAAGGGAAAATCAAAAGAAATCAGCCAAGACCTCTGAAACAAAAATTGTGGACCTCCACAAGTCTGGTTCATCGTTAGGAGCAATTTCCAAACCACTTAAGGTACCACGTTCATCTGTTCAAACAATACGCCAGTATAAGAAAAAAATCCAAGATGGCCGCTCCGAATCCAAAATGGTGCTATTTTTGTTTCTTAGCCCAACATTTATAGCACATGGACATCGGAGCAAACGGTGTTCATGTTTACCATCGCCAGACACTGCTCAAATACAAGAATCATGCAACAACCAAGCTGCATGATGATCTGCAGGAGAAGCTAGAGACTGCTGAAATTAGAGACTGCTGCGTCTTTGTTTTCACGGACACGTGGCTCAGCGACAGAGTTCCGGATGCCGCCATTCAGCTAGAAGGGCTCGCCTCATTTCATTCCGACAGAAATTTAGCTCTGTGTGGTAAGACTCACGGTGGTGGCTTGTGTGTTTACATCAACATGGAATGGTGCAAGAACTTTATGCTTGTCTCTAGCTACTGCTCATCGCTGGTGGAGTTTGTGACTGTTAGATGCAGACTTTTTTATTTACCACGGGAATTCACCACTGGAGTTTACATTACCCCAGTGCTAATGCTAAGGAAGCACTCTGTATGGAGCTATTAGCGAACTGCAGAACGCTCACCCTGATGGACTGTTTATTGTCACCGAAGATTTCAACCATGCAAATCTCAAGACAGTGCTCCCTAAATTCCATCAGTATGTGGACTTTGTAATGAGAGGGGCCCCGCCCCACTTTGGCTACTCAGACCACATCTCTGTTATGCTAATCCCAGTATACAGACCACTTGTCAGGTGCACAAAACCGCTTCAGAAGCAGGAGCCATTTCTGCTCTTCAGGACTGTTTTGAGTATACTGACTGGCACATGTTAAGGGAGGCTGCAACATTTGGCGACTCTACCGACTTGGAGGAATACAAAGCATCAGTGATCAGCTACATCAGCAAGTGCATTGATGATGTTACTTTCTCCAAGACCATCACAACACGCTCCAACCAGAAGCTGTGGATGACTGCGGAAGTGCGTGCGCTGCTGAGGACCCGAGACTCCAACTTCAGAGCAGGTGACAAGGCAGTCCTAAGAACAGCAAGGGCCAAACTGTACCGGGCCATCAGAGAGGCAAAGCGCGCACAGTCCAGAATCCACAATCACTTCCATGACAGCGGTGACATGTAGCACATGTGGCAGGGCATCTAGGCCATCACCATCTACAGGACAACCTTACTTGCCCGTGACAATGATGCCTCCCTTCCAGATGTGCTGAACGACTTCTACTCTCGTTTTTAGGTGCAGAACGACGTGGCGGCGAGGAAGACCACCCCTCCTCCCAACGACCAGGTGCTATGTCTTACCACGACTGATTTGAGGAAAACTCTACATAGAGTCAACCCACGGAAGGCTGCTGGACCAGACAACATTCCTGGCAGAGTGCTCAGAGGATGTGCAGACCAGCTGGCAGATGTCCTTACCATAATTTTCAACATCTCTCTGAGTAGCGCCGTCATTCCAACGTGCTTCAAAGCCACCACCAAGACCCAGCTTCCCCCTCACTAGACCCACTGCAGATTGCATATCATCCCAACCATTCAACAGACGACGCCATCGCCACCACCCTCCATCTGCCCTCACCCACCTGTTCATAGTCTTCAGCTCAGCAATCAACACAATCATTCCTCTGCAACTGGATCCTGGACTTCCTGACTTTGAGACCTCAGTCAGTACGGATCAGGAACTCCACCACCACCGCACTGAGCACTGGGGTCCACCATGGCTGTGTGCTCAGTCCACTGCTGTTCACTCTGCCGACTCACGACTGCATAGCAATGCACAGCACGAACCACATCATCAAGTTTGCCGATGACATCACCATGGTAGGTCTCATCAGTATACAGAGAGGAGGTGCAGAGGCTAACGTACTGGTGTAGAGCCAACAACCTGTCTATGAATGTGGACAACACAAAAGAGATGGTTGTTGACTTTAGGAGAGCATAGAGTGACCACTCTCCACTGAACATCGACGGCTCCTCTGTGGAGATTGTCAAGAGCACCACATGGTTTTCACCTTGGTGTTCACCTGGTGGAGAAACTCACTTGGTCCCTCAACACCAGCTCCATTACCAAGAAAGCCCAGCCTCATCTCTACTTTCTTCGAAGGCTGAGTAAAGCACATCTCCCATCCCCCATCCTCACCTCATTCTATAGAGGGACTATCGAGAGCATCCTGTCTCTCTTCCCTCCATCAAAGACATTTACACCAAATGCTTCATCTGCAAAGCAAAAAGCATTGTGGATGACTCCACACACCCCTCACACAATCCCTTCACCCTCCTGCCGTCTGGCAAGAGGTACCGAAGCATTAGGGCCCTCAAGGCCAGACTATGTAACAGCTTCTTCCTCCAAGCCATCAGACTCCTCAGTACTCAGAGACTGGACTACACACACACACACACCTGTACACCATCCAACTTTTGCACATGTCCAGAGTTGCACTTAATTCATTGTCACTTTATACCTGGCTGCTACCTCAATAACTGATATGTCCATAGAACACTATTTCATAGTTTGTTATGTTTTCATTCTGCATACTAAGTGTAATCTTTTTGCACTACTCAGATTAGAAATGTATACTGGTTGGCACTGCACTGTCTCTCACTGTCCCTTACTGTGCCTATTGTCCTGTTTCCTTTTTAGTAATTATTGTACTGTCCTGTACTTTTTGCACATGTTTGCATGTGCACTTTATATAGGTATGTGTAGGTCTTATTCAGTCTGTGTAGTCTCATGTGGTTCTGTGTTTGTCCTGTGTTGGTTTATGTAGCACCATGGTCCTGGAGGAACGTTGTCTCGTTTCGCTGTGTACTGTACTAACTGTATATGGTTGAATGAAAATAAAAACCACTTGACTATAAAAACCATGAAACGACGCAGACATCATACTGCTCAGGAAGGAGACGCATTCATCTCCTAGAGATGAACATACTTTGGGGTGAAAAGTGTAAATCAATCCCAGAACAAGAGCAAAGGCCCTTTTGAAGATGCTGGAGGAACTAGGTAGACAAGTATCTATATCCACAGTTAAAAGAGTCCTATATCGACATAACCTGAAAGGATGCTCAGCAAAAAAAGAAGCCAATTCTCCAAATCTTCCAAAAAAAAGCCAGACTACAGTTTGCAAGTGCACATGGGGACAAAGATCTTACTTTTTGGAGAAATTTCCTCTAGCCTGATGGAACAAAGAATTTAACTTTTTGGCCATAATGACCATTGTTATGTTTGGAGGAAAAAGGGTGAGGATTGCAAGCCGAAGAACACCATCCCAACCATGAAGCATGGGATGGAAGCCGGGGTGCTTTGCTGCAAGAAGGATTGATGCACTTCACAAAATAGATGATATAATGTGGAAGGAAATGCATGTGGATATATTGAAGCAACATCTCAAGACATCAGTCAGGGAGAAAAAACTGTGTCACAATGGGTCTTCCAAGTGGACAATGACCCCAAGCATACCTCCAAATTTGTGGCAAAATGGCTTGACAACAAAGTCAAGAAATTGGAGTGGCCATCACAAAGCCCTGACCTAAATCCAATTGAAAATGTGTGGGCAGATCTGAAAAAGTGTGTGCGAGCATGGAGATCTACAAACCTGACTCATGTTGCTTCAATATATCCACATACATTTTCCTTCCACCAGTTCTGTCTGGAGGAATGGGCCAATCCAGCAACTTATTGTGAGAAGCTTGTGGAAGGCTACCCAAAACTTTTGACCCAAGTTAAACAATTAAAGGCAATGCTACCAAATACTAACAAAGTGTATGTAAACTTTGTTCCCACTAGGAATGTGATATAAGAAATGAAAGCTGAATTCTCTCTACTATTATCCTGACATTTCACATTCTTAAAATAAAGTAGTGATCCTAACTGACCTAAGACAGGGAATGTTTTCTACAATTAAGTGTCAGGAATTGTGAAAAACTGAGTTTAAATGTATTTGGCTATGGTGTATGTAAACTTCTAACTTTAAGTGTAGGTCTAAGGTATAAGCTACTACTTAATGTCTTATGTTTATCTGATGTTTTTTATTTTTTCAAAAGCAGTCACAAACCAAACGACAACCACAGAATGACAATGCATGCACAGTGGACAAAATTAGGTTTAATTTACTCAAATTCAGAAGAAAAGCTTTGAATTTAGTGATTCCCAAATAAGAGACAAAACAGTAGACTAACACAAAGGGACTAATGTTCAGGCCGCCCTGGATATAAGGCCCAGGGCAATGGCATGAACCCACCGTGGCTATTCTTGTCTATTAAGTGGATGAGGAAGCCTTTTATGTGTATTTAAATGCCAGAAATTTGGTCAATGCTCAACTGTTCAACACATGAAAAAACAATAAATAAAACAAAACAAAAATAACAGCTGAATCAGAAAAAGCAATAAAAGTAAAAAACGCCTCAAAAGACTGATTAGAAATGACACAGATCCAGGTATTGTTCAGCTAAGGGTTGTCACATCTGTATGATCCACATGACACATCAAACCTTTGACCCTGTATCCTGCTCTTAGGCCATTATGCACATAATCATATTAGAACACAGATGTCCTCTGTGGTTTTCCATCTGCACATTCAATGGGGACTGGAGGGTAAAAATATGATCCTTGACCTCATCATAACTAGAACTGATTTATCAGGAGATGCCCCTTCAAAATAAATGAGAGAGAAGGATAGATATGCAAAGATATGCTGCAAAAAAGGGCTATCAAGGTTGGATTAAGTCAACATAATGTAAAATACGTGCACGCATAATACATTTTAGGCATTTACCTCTAAGGATCTCCTTATTGCTACCAGTAAAGCCCTTATTTAGATCTTTATTATGCATCTATGGCAGTACTCCTGAGGGTACAACATGTGCTATTTGGTTTGGATTGTAGATTATTCTTTTGTGCTTTTGGGCAGGCCACTTCATCCAAATAGCTGTTTATCAAGGTAATGACACCCTATTTGAAGCAAGCCATAACTAAGATGTCTTGAGTTAATTACAGTAGGTGTTCCAAAGCAAACTAAAATAAGGAGAAAATTGGAGACTGTTATTACTTTTTTCGTGAACGCAAATAACTAAGTTGTATTTAATTATGTTGCTTTATAACCTCTAGGAATTGCCATGTGGTCCCATTTACATCAAGGGTCCTTCCGTCACATCCTACGTTGTACTTTAATTACTACTCACAATCAAAAAATGTGGCTTTGTTGTGGCTGCATGCAAGATTCGGCTTGAAAGATGCGAGAGACCATCAGGAAACAGCACTAATTCTCATGCACGGTCGCTCACCATTAATGGGTAGAAGTCTGCCATATGAAGTCCAAACAATTTAGCCACACAAAAGTCAACTGTAACCTTCATTATCCTAATGAGCCTAAACTCCCTAATCTAGTTGCCTAATCATAGAGCACTGTGCTAATGAACACACATCTGGCTCTATATGACATAATGAAATGTCAGTCTTAATGGTAGGAGAGAAAGTGAGCTGTCACATATATAAGGCCTCCTGTTGGACAAAGAGAGCAATGATCCATGTAGTGATCAAAGCTATGGTATATGGTGGCTTTTTTTCAAACTATAGCAGAACTTAGTAAAAGTCTGTGGCCATAACAGAAAACGTTGCGATTTTATACAGGCTATGGGGATAAGCAGCTATGGAGGGTGGGCAATAATATTGCAACTAAAATTGAAATAAAAATGGAACAGTATGACTGGTCAGTTCATATAAATACACATATACCGTAGTAAAGAATCCCTTAAAAACATAGTTTCCATAGTTTCTGACAAAAAAATTATTTACTAAACTGATTGTTTAAAAAAACTTTGGTAACTTTCTATAAGTTTCCAATAAATAATAATAAATTACAAAAGTATTAAAAATAACAAAAAGAGATTAAGACGAATACTTTGTCATTTTAATTTTTAAAACATATTTATATTAATTCTAAATAAAATTATAAATGTACATGTGTGTGTGTGTGTGTGTATATATATATATATATATATATATATATATATATATATATATATATATATATACACACACACACACAAGTTAATTTATTATTTTGGCAGAAACTATGGTTACCATACTAAATTATTATAAGGTATTCAGAGACCTGACCTGACTGAATAAAAGATGACAGATACTAAAGCAATGCTAAAAACTGCAAATCCTATAGTGAACAATGGTGACCAAGTTTGACCAAAGATGGTCTTTTCTTCATATAAAACATGAAATATACAATTGTTTATCTATTTACAATACTATATATATGTATGATCATCAGGCCAAGAAAAAAAAAAAAAAAAAACTTTCAGTGAGGTCAAGTGTGGTACATCTCACAACATTCCATTGTAGTGAAACTCAGACATGCAACACTGAGAGCAAATGGTGTGTGTTGGTGGGCAACATAACAATGTGGTTTTGCCAGTCTGAGGGTTCAAAACCTCACCAGAATGACCTTAAAAACAATGAATCCCATGCAAACTCAATGACCACTGCCAACCATTTAAAAAACAGTTATTTCTGCCCCCTCCATATTCCATGTTTAGGAGGTGCAAACTTTCCCAATAAACAGCAGTCAGTTTAGCATGCTGAAATGCCTCTATTTCTGTTTCAAGGTTTACCGCAGATGCCATTTCAGGTTCACAAAATTTGTCCGTAAACACTCACAATGGTGTTACATTTGGGTTCACCTTAGGTCAGGTTTCTCAGAATCTTTGTAAATAAAAATCTAAATGAGAAAATAGAGTATCAGTACAAATGCACACTCATCTTGGGTAGTTGTTTGTACTATGCATATATCAGTTCAACTAAAGAATCAGTTTTAAAAGCTTTGATTCAGCTTGAAAAGGTGTCAGGCTCAACATGATAACACAGGAAATCAACAGGCTGATTCTGAATGTAAATCGACTCCCTGAAATCGACTCCATCTGCCAAATTACTGACAAACATCATCCCCTTCAAGACATTTTTGCTTTAAATAAACGGTTTACCTTTCTACATGGTGCTACTGATAGTTCTTACTATCTCCAAAACACTGGTTTTAGTCCCATGGTAACCAGGAAGAAATTACATTCACATGCACATTGGTGGAAATCATTAAGAGGTTACATTTTAACTCTAAAATTTAATTTGTATTCCACTGACGGTTAAGTTTAGGCTTAGGGTTGTGGTTAAAGTTAATAAAATATGTATTCTTGTTGACTGTAATTCACAACTAAAATACAACTTGCTTTAGGCGCTACACTTTGGACATTACACCTCAACAACACTTCCAGCTTTGGCCACTAGGAGCAGTGATTTGAATTTTGGTAAGCAGTTCCAATTTCAGCAGCAGAACTTTCGACCTCCTGCTGCCAAAGTCACAGTGTGACCAGTCTGTTAGGCTTGCGGTTTTTAAAAGTTGTGCCATTTTATTGGTAGGTATGATGTGAAGAAACATTGGCATGGAATGGAGATCTAATTAGGAAAAAAAGAGTTTTATTCAATAGACAAAAACAATGCTTACATTTCTTTGTTAAAATAAAATGGACAGAAAAGGGTGCCTTGACGATCTGTTTTGTGAAGACCTTATGAAGACAATGCAGTCACATACTGTGTGACCTGAAGACTGTAGTTTGATTAAGTCAGAAAAACAAAATGGCATGATAATTCATTTGAACATCTGGAATCATAAATTACACATTTATCCTTACTCACATGGCATTTTTAAATGACGTGTGGCCACTGTATAAATAAAACATAGAAATTAAATTAAATACGAACAGAATAACAAACAAATAAATGGCAAGATTAAAAAAAAAAAAGACTTTTGTTGTTTTGGAAAATCAACACCAAAAATGATATATGAAAATTACAGTGCATCAAAATGTCTTAAAAATGGCCAATTCCCAAATGTCCAACATTGGGAAAGGGACAATACACTTTACATTCTAGAAAGATGGCTTTGGTTGTAAGTTCTTGTGCCCAAAGCCAGAGATTCAATGGTCATTGGACTTTTGGGTTCTGTCATTGCATCTCTGTCCAAATAAATGTACATCTTCCGGTGAGCCGGTAACAGAGGGTTTTAGTATCTGTAATACCATCTTCTGTGGCGATACTGTGCCTTCTGGAGTTCTTCAATGGTTTTGTGGTCGTGGCTGGTTTCAATGCACAGGACGATGAAGTGGTTGGAGCAGCTGCGGGTTTGCTGGTTTAGTAAGCCACTGTAGAGAAAGGATGCTTGACCGGTAATGGCCATGTCACCGGCTCTCCAGGACTCACAGTTCAAAGCATCCAGCCGCTTGCCTCTCTCTGAAGATCCATGCCATACAGCCTTTTGAGGCCTGCACACATAAATATGCACACACATGAATGTAAATTGTGATGAGACAAAACATGTATGGCTACAGACATACAGAAGTAGCTATAAAGCTCTGATCAAAGGAACTAAAGACGTTCAAAAACTACATATTTTAAAAATCGACTAGTCGTGGGTTGATTTAATAAGTATTAGACTAGTCTGTAAAGCTCCAAAACAACACAAACACCTTAAAAGTATCATACAATTAAGCAAATCTCATTTAATCAAGCTACTATACATACATTTTTGCAAAATGTTTTTTTATTTTTTATGTGGCTTGTTGTGCATATAGCAGCAGTTTTCTGGTGAAATAAACACTAGGGTGCAACAGCAATGACATTTATAACGGTATAAGAGCATAATGGCAGATTATCAGATCATAAACACTTACTATTCACCATGTTCTTCACTTAATGCAATCTTATACCATCTAAATACTTTTTTTCAATGGTACATGACCAGTAAGCAATACATTTTAATGTTTGTGTCACATAACCAACTACATTTACAAGTTTGAGTGCGAAAACAATATTTCTGATACTATTGCTCTTGCGATCCAGAGGTATAAATGACCAAAGTTCAGCCATGCAACTCTGTGCCACAAGATGATAGGTTCTTTGACTTGTTTTGCGAAAGCCAATCGGCTCACTCACATGTGAAACATGAGCCAATTGGCTCACATGGTGTGAGCTGATTGGTCCTCTGACATGTTATTGGTTAACCAATCAACTTGAGTCTTCTTCTTTGTTTAACTGCTTGTTTAAATGGTTCAGTTTGGCTGATAAGCTGGTTTCTTTGCAGCACGCTGCATGAGTTTTTCTCTGAAACCCACCTCCACTCCAGCTCCAAATGTCTAGATCTGCTACGTGGGGATTGTTTGTAAGGTTTACTTGTGCAGCAGCATTTAATATATGCTTGATGCAGCATGTCTTGTGTTTTATGCATATGTGCAGCAGCAGCAGCATGTCCACATGCTAACACAGTATGTTCTGTACGTTTATTTTATAGCAGTGGCATGTCTCTGTGCTTGCTTTGCAGCAGTAGCGTTAGTAGATCTAGTCCACCAAGACTAATATTCTATCAATATGTCATACTCACATTAACATGCTAAATCTTTCTGAGAGTTACGTATGACTGAACACATAGTGTTGCACTTGCGATGCAAAAGACGAGTCCAGATGTTCGAGCAAAAACAAAACAAAAAAGAGAATAGAAGCAACACAAAATGACACTATCGGATAGGTTTAGGTTTAATGTTTAGGTTAATTTAGTTTTGTTTATGTTAAACTAGATAGAGCATTAACATTAAAAACATTATATGTTTGGAAGAAAATTGAACTCGTCTTTAGCGCCACTCAATGGACATTTGACCTCAGAACTGCCGCGAAACGTGTAAAAAAACACGTAATATAATTTTGCAAAATTTGCTACAGTCACATTATTTCCATGAGATTAGGCTGCATAAAAGTAGTCCATAAACTCATGTGATACATTCCAAGCCTTCAGATAGCCTAGCTTTGTGCAAAGAACAGACCAAAAATGTAAGTCATACTACTTTGTTTATGGTATGTTTATGGATATTTCTTGTCATTTTTGAGCTTGACAAACCCAATCCCTGTTCACTTTTACTGTATGTAAAAGAGCAGCCAGGATATTCTTAAAAAAAAGAAAGAACGTGATAAGGGTTAAGATACATATGAGAGTGAGTAAATGATGAAAGAAAGGTATCATTACAATAAAACTACAAAAAAAACACTAACTTAAATATTAAAGCTAAAAAACTATGCAAAAATGTGATTGTTGGATGACTAGTCGGAACATAAATACCCAGTTACACAACAGTCAAGTACAGTAATATGTAGATGTACACACCAGTTTATGCTAAAAAATATGTGTCCTACTTTTCAATCTTACTCAAGATAAGGCAAGTTTATGTGCCAAAATATACAGTGATCTACAACTGCTTGTCCATGGAGAAACACAGAACATATACGGATCTCCCAAAGAGAGGGATAAACAACACATTAAAAAGGTTTATTGAAATAAATTCATAATTTGTCTTCCACAACATGTGGAATTTAATAGGCCACTGAAGAACAAGGCTTTTACTCATCTGTACCTCCCAACAAACCCAGTAATCAAATATTTAAAGGCTGTATATTTAATGTATAATATATAGGCAATGATAAGAAAGCTTGGATAAATGCATGTCAGTCTCACTTTAAAGCTGAGAGATTTGTGAAAAACAGACATACATCTTAGCACGACAAGTGAGGTGTGTCTTGCTTATTAAACCCTTAACATAGCCTTTATGACACACTGGATCTTGACAGGTCTGTGAAATGTCTCTTTCTGTTACATCCATTCATACCTCTCCTGAAACCCAAGTCCCTGCGGGGGCCCAGAAAACATCCTACTTCACAAACAACCCTAAAAAGGCTACTCGCTAACCACAATTGCTGCTGCGCTGTCAATGCCTCATCTGGTGCTTCATACAACAGGCTATATTTACCGCTCTGAAATATAAATACACGTAAACAGAGAAAGAAATGTAAAAATACACGGGTGGAAAAATGAGAAATGAAAGAGAGAGGTGTAGCCACTGTTGTCTGGATTGTGGTTAGGCCATCCTTTAGTTGTTCTACAAGGAGGCAAGCTGTGTTTGTGCTCTACGGAAGTGGTGGTCTCGCACAGAGTCTTGGCAAAGCATTAGAGACCTCGCAAGGGCTGTTCACAAATACGCTGGCCATAAACATGTTCAAGGAATAGCAATGATAACGATGAAAGTAGCTTTTGCTCTTAGAGCATTTCGACTGGACTTTGCTAAACATCTGCATCTAATTACTTGGAGTTTCTGTACGGCCTTTAAAGGAAAAGTTCACTTAAAAATTCAAGTGTTCTTCTGTAGTGAGCTGTTAACTGCTGTGTCAAAACGTCCTGAATAAATCCTTCAGAATGATTAATTCAGCTAGAGTAAGATTTTCAATGAATAACAACTTAATTTGGATCTGTTTCTCATACAAAGCTATTGCATGACTTCAAAGTTTGGAATATAGCACATGAGTTGCTTGCACTCATTTATGATACATTTATGGTGCTTTTGCATCCTTTTTGAAGCTTATAAACTCCAGTCACCATTCATTGTATATAGCTTATACGCAAAGTAAATTTTTGTACAGATTTTTGTTTTAGTCAAAAATGTAGTCTTTTGATGAAAATGTCCTTTAAATTTTGTTATATTTACTTATACATTTTTATATTACTTACTAAAATTACATAATTTTAGTCACCGAAATTAACGTATACTTTTAATAATGTGCAGTATGACAAAAAGTATTGAACCCAACCACATTTTCAAACATTTAAAAAAACTAAATGTATTAATTTAAACATATATCAACGTATATAAGATAATAATAATAATAATTAAATAATAATGATCATACATTTATTAGCTACTTAAATTCTTCATGTATTTGGAGACTGTTTAGGATTTTGCGCTGTATATAGCATATTGTTACGGCAATGGCTTATTCATAACCTCAGATACGCATTCTGACTAGCACGTAACTTAGTTTAAGTTCCATAGAAGAAATTAATTCTTGTGGGTTTGGAACAACATCAGGGTGAGTAAATTATTTGTATATGTATTTTTTTTTCTGTGAGCTAGCCCTTTCAGCAATTAATGAGGTAGAATGATAGGACTAAACACTACTCATGACCCAAAACATTCATCTTCGTCTTTTAGCTTATGAGTGCAATTGCGTGCCTAAAATGCGTTTGAAAGAATACCATTCAGCCAACACAAACCTCTGAATCTTTTAAGCACATGATTGGATCAACAAGTTGTTGAAGTGTATTCTATTCTGGCTCTTCACTAACTTAATCTTTTTCAAAGCTTTTCTCCATTTCATCTCCGTAAATTATGTGCTGACAGGCCGTGAGTGCATTCAACGCTTAACCGGGTGGATCATAATGTTGATCTGAAACTGAGTTAATTTATACTTCAGCTTTGAAATGTGTACACACCAGAAGGGGTCACTCATCACATCTCGCCCATCGAAAGAATAAAGAGGGATGCCGCGAGGGAGGAGATGGTTGGAGAAGATACTGTTCCAGTTCTTGAAGAGGACCTCGCCCTACAGAGACAAATCACACAAGGGTATTAATCATTGGATTCCACATACAGTATTTCTCCAATTAATAAAAGGCCTTTCGAAAGGGAACTGAGTGTCCAAAATATGTATAAAGATGTGTGAAATCAGTTAAAAACAGTGAATTTAAACGCTTAGGGTCTATTTATGCTATTTATTTATAAGAATGAAAAAAAAGCAAAAAAAAAAAAAAACATCACAGACTAATTACTCTATTCACACTAAGAGCACAATAAAAAAGCACTCTGGTCACATACAGTACTTACAGGCAAGATACAATGCATTTGAAATTATAAACAGAATTTTATTTAATGCAAAATGAAAGCCATCTGACAATACAATATAGTCATATTGGCTGGTGAGTAACAGAATAAAATAAACATTTATAATAAATAAATAAAATAAAATGAATTCTTCTCTTTTTGAACAAATTTTCACTATAAGTGTGACATTTCTCTTAAAGGAATGTTCCGGGTTCAATACAAGTTGACCTCAATGGACAGCATTTGTGGCATAATGTTGAATACCACCTAAATTAATTTCAACTCATTCCTCCTTTTCTTTAAAAAAAGCAAAAATCTGTGTTGCAGTGAGGCACTTACAATGGAAGTGAATGGGGCTTAACTTGTATTGAACCCAGAACATTCCTTTAATGCAAGCCAAACTGGAGCCAACAGTAAACCCACAACCCATAAGTAAGTGTTGTAACTATTTAAAATGTGATTTGCATTAAAACACTAAATTAATAATATTTTAAAAAAAAATCACTTTTGGTGTGAATAGACCTTAAATGTTAATGCAGGAAACAGGCACATGTGAGTCCTTCATATTACTGAAACTTCTTCAAAACATCACAAGGTTCATTAGTAGCGATCTTGATTAAGAATGATTAGTAACAATTATTACCAAGGCTCTATAAAAAATAATTTAAAAATACAATTAGAAATATGTTTTACCCTTAAGTTGACAATTGGCATGCTTGTACGGTACATTGGCTGAACTATGTCAATCAGGTCCTGAAGATGATGAGAGAGGAAGCCCTTGTAATCATCTCGGATGCCCATAGCTTGAGCTTGAGTCCTGCAAAGCTTGTTAACTGAATTGATGGAGCCCAAGTTTCCGGTCATTGGTGTGTTGAGAGCCACCAACCTGAGCTGTGAAAACATTAACAATAAAATACCATTATACACAGGATTTTCACTACAAAATCCACTCAAACCATTTAAAGAAACTATGCTACGAAAGCAGGTTGTTCAAATATCTTTTACAGTTTTGGCATCATAACTTTGCCCACCTAGTCACTGTGAAGTTTTAAGGAGGAATTAGGATAGATATTATTCCAAAACTGCAGAATAAGGACAGAGCAATGCCAGCTCTATTGGCATTGGAGTAAACCCACAACCCGTAATGAAGTATTGCAACTCATTTCACATTCGAAGTGTTTGGCCAATCATAACAGAGCTCATTTACACATTGAATCTAATGGACCACTCAGACCAAATGCTTCTTGCTCTAAAAAAAAGCTAGAGGCAGCGCAACACACAGGTGTCTTGAGACAAGATTTTAAATGTTGACATTCCTTTATACCATACATGTCACCTAAAAAGCATGTCGCTCCGGCGTAAGATTCTGAAAAACAGCTGGATGCATCACAATGGTCACATACATCCGTCTAGTGCATTTACATAGAAACACATGGCAAAAAATGCACAGATGGACACAAAAGGAGTTTGGTGTGAAGGTTCAGTCGCTAAAACAGCTTGTTCGATGCTAAGGGATGGAGAGGAAAATGATCAGCTAAATTATCAATTTAGACTTTGATTCTTTTTTAGAACATTTTCTTTATAACTTATAGTTACTAACATTATAAGTGGACTTCAGGGAGAAAAAAGTCTACAATAGTATAAAATGGTAAAAAGAGACTGGCTGGGATGCTCTTCATGGCAACAGATGGACAGCACCGTAATTTAGTCTAAAATTGGAGCTATGGAAACCACAAGGACAATTTTAGAGTCCTGATCATTTGAGGCTTTTGAGGCAGAGAAAAAGCCAGACCAATGTTTTTCATAACCAAACCATGACAAATCTCAAACATCATATATTTGTCTTTTAAGTGGAGGACAGCCTGGGAATGTATCAGAGGTAAGATGGGGTGAGAGAGGATTCAGTGGTTCCATTTTGCACTACATTGAGTTAGAACCAGAGGTACCTTGTAAAATTGTAGGATATGAGACAATCTTTAATTTGGGGTTATACTGCCACTATGGAGAAAGTTTCCAGAAGTGGGAGCCAACCATCAGTCAAGCATCACACACACACACATACACATAAAACACACACACAACAAAGGAAGACTCATACACAAACTCATTCTATCTTGTCATTCAAGTCTGCTCTGAAACTACGGAAACTTCTAAAAAAATTTCACTTAACCATCATTATAACCAAACAAATACAAAAATAGCAACTATATTTAAAATGGCAGCAAACCAATCACACGTATGTAAGTGTTGTTACTCATTTTACAAGAGCTCATTTACACATATAGGTCTTAAAGGGACAGTACCAAATAGTTTGTCTGACACTAAAGGCCATAAATCTTGATCATTCTCAGTTCTCATCTCATTATTTATGTATTTGCTCTGGCTTTTTTTCAGAGGAACCATCTTTTTAACCAAACAGCTATTTTAGCCAAGCAGATCCCAAATGTTATAATGCAAGAAGTAAAATGCAATAAAAAGTTAAACAAAAGCACTGTTTCTTTTTTATATATATATTTTTTAATCTTTTTTTAATACATGAGAAAGGCCACATGGACACTTCCCTGAACATTTGAGTGATGACGCCAGTGAATCCTTAATTCAGAGTTGTAATCAATTCACAGAAATGAATGGAAATGATCAACTATAACATTGTTATTGTTTAAAACATCTCTGCCTTAACACACTCTTACTCACCAGTCCCAAGACAAGGGGTGATCATTAAAGTATTCTAATCTCACAGTTTTTAATTAGTTAAGTAATGTAAACGTGCTTAAATATTTCTGCGGAATTCACAACATTGCTTAATTTTATATCATCAGCAAATTATTGCAAATACATGATGAATATTCTAGATATCGCCCAGCCCTATAGCTGAAATATAGAAACACACCAAGTTCGTTTTGAGGGACAATTTTTGTGCTAAGTATGCACACACACACACACAAATGTATACAGAGAGACTTACCGCACTTCCTGCATGGATTCCAGTGAGTTGAGGGGTCAGCATCAGGGGCTCGGCCTGTAGAGAGTTAATGAGCCAATTCAGTTTTGACTAGTTCAATCCACGGAGACGCTTTCACACTTAATTCATTTAAAGTAATGACGTAATCTTTAAAATAGTCACTTTCTTCAAGTTTTTTTTTTTTGTCTTTAATAAAATCCACAAATGGTGTCCATTGAGATCCAAAACTCTGGTACTTACATCATCTTTTGAGAAGACAGGGGGTGGATACATCTCAATCAGTCCACCAAGCTGTGAAAAGACCAAATCAAATCAAATAAAAATGGAAATTATCAAATTGCCAGAAACTGAACATAAGCCATCTGATTATAATTAATCATTTAATTTGGACATCATGTATAGCTTACCTGAATTTCTCTCCAGCCTCCTGGGACTTTAATATAGAGTTTACCCATATCAGTAACAAAGGACAATGTTCCCTCCTCGTCCACATGAGTCTGCTGTCTCAGGGCTTGAAGACTTGCATATTTCCTGACCTGGAGAAATGGCATGGACAGGTTCTACTAAAGTTTGACAACCAGAAAGTGTCCAAATACTGTCTCCATTTTGAACAGTATACAGGTATGCATACACACATTATTAACCACAGTTATACACACAGTATATATATATATATATATATATATATATATATACACACACACAGAAAGAGAGAGAGAGAGATTATACATTTTTATTTATTTATTTGAGAACTGTGCTTATGCTATCATTCTTCTAAATAAATGAAATTTGCCTTGATATTTGTTATCTAATGCAATAGCAATCATAGCGTGGCTCAAGTGTCCAAATACTTTTTGGCGCCTGTAAATGAGCTTCAAACACCCAAAACCGGGTTACATTTCCCCTAAGCCTTTTTACATTAAAGTAAGAATCCTTTACACCATGTTCCAAAATCCCAACCCAGATCACGTTCGGTTTCTCAAAGGCCAAGATCAGCTATCAGCATATTGGGATCAAGAGAGATTACTGCATTTTGAAAACCATGCAATCTACAGTATTTACCTAATTTACCATTGTGTTAAACTGTGAGCATCTTAAGATCATGGTAGCTTGTCCACAATGGGAATCTGGGACTTATTGTTCTGAACACAGTGAAATTACAGCTGAAGTACAGATAACTATGATTTTACATTGCAGTGGTGGTGTTTTTTTATTTATTTAATCTTTTACTCACAGTGCCTGAGGTATCAGAGGCTCTTCCTGGGGGCCCGGGAGGCCCGGGTGGGCCAGGGATTATTACGCCTGAAACAACATGAAACCCTTGAGTGTTACCCTTCTTTATACATATCAAAGTGTGATTGTAGCAGAACTCTACCATAGGCCCTGTTTGTTTTTAATCACAGTTAAATGAATAGCTGTTAGCACACTCAGTAGGGATAAACTATAGCGTGTGAAGGAGGCGTGTTTCCACTGAAGGCCATTTGGTCCCTCATAAGCTTAAATCAACAACATGGGCGCTTCCGCATCAGAAGAGGAAATCAGGATGACTTGAAACAAATACACAGAGGAGCTTGAACATATGTAATGCTTTTCTGAACTTCTTGATCAATTTGATCGCCACCATTGATTGGATTGTTAGTGTAAAGGGATAGGTTCACCCAATAAAGAAATTCTGTCATTATTTACTCACCCTCATGTAGTTCCAAACCTATTGGCTGTTATTTTTCAGTAGTACACAAAAGTCGAAATTTTTAAGTTTCTACTATTGTGTGCCACATAAAATAGCAGCGTGCAAGTTTGGAATGACATGAGTGTGAGTAATTGATGACAGAATTAGATTTTTTGTGTGAACGTTTAATAGTGGTTTGAACTGATGGAATGACGCAATCTAAAGGAATTTTTTAAATGGCTAAGAGAGATATGCAGCAATATTGTAGAATTATGTTTATTGAATATTTATTGTTACCAGAACTGTATTGTGCAGGTGGGCCTGGTGGGCCTGGTGGACCAGGAGGCCCAGCAACACCAGTTTTCCCAAAACCTGGTGCACCAGGTGGTCCTTGTGGTCCTGGATGACCAGGCAGTCCAACAAAGGATTCCCCATTAGGCCCCTACAGACAAAACCATAATTATTACATACTTCATAGCATTAAAACTTAAGAGCATACAGTCTTGAACATGATTATTGTATGTTTACGGAACAGCATACTACAAAATTATTTTTATGGTGTGACATTTCTGCATTCATGGAATACCCCGATGACCTACTATATTTGCCATCTGCATGTGCAGAATATAAAAGATGTTCTGAACACTACATGGTACAATGCAATGCGCTAAGCCTGACTGTCCATCTCCAGTGTGACAAAAGAATATCAACTCCTAATGTAGTAGGACACTGGGTTATTCCATACAGAAGATGCAGATACTGCAGAAATAGTATGAGTACTACCATAGCATGCTCTTCTGAACATAGCCCATGTCTTATGAGCGTCATAATTTAAAGCACTGGAACCTGGTAACATTTCAGAAGAATTTATGAAAATTCACAATAAACTAGATAAGTTGTTTGTCAAGACAAACTATGACATTGGCTAGATAAATTCTTGTCTGAAAGTTTAAAGGGGTCATGATGTGAGGAATAAAATTTCCCTTGATCTTTTTGCATGTAAGTGTTCATTGTACTATAAAAAATATTTTGTTGAAACCAAGCTGCCAAAACAACTTGTTCCCTAATTCCTCCACAGCAGTGAGCAGTGAGATGGTTAGGAGAGAGCAGGTCAGTCAAGAGCAAAGAGCCAATCAGAACAGTGGCCGTTTACTCTCATATCTTAAAGGAGAGGCAGCACCAAAACTGAGCATTTCTGACAGAGGCTCAGAATGAGGGTGGAAAATGATCATGTTTTACAAATAAATGACTGTTTTTGTTTTTATGCAAAAACAAAAAACTACTGTGGCAGGGCGGAGGGTGGGGCCGGGTCGTGATCATACACACCCGGTCCCTTATCCCCTCCGAGAGGGATAAAGGCCGACTGCGGAGGATTGTGCGGGAGAGAGAGATAGTTTACGGACATGTCTGTCATGTGTGTATTTGTCTGTTAAGTTTATCATTAAAAATATTATTTATATTGTCAAGCCGGTTCTTGCCTCCTCATTTCCATTGACTGCTTTACAACTACTTTACTAACATTATAAGTGAACCACAAGGAACTTATTACAATAATAAAAAGGCATGCCATAACCCCTTTAAACTAGTATTAGAATTTTAAAATTTATTTTTAATTTTTAAAATATACAGACATTAAAATAAGACAAACATTAACACTAACATGGCTAGATACAGTTGAAGTCAGAATTTTACATACACCTCAGTTTTCACAATTCCTGACATACAATCGTAGAAAACATTCCCTGTTTTAGGTCAGTTAGGATCACTACTTTATCTTAAGAAAGTGAAATGTCAGAATAATAGTAGAGAGAATTATTTATTTCAGCTTTTATTTCTTTCATCACATTCCCAGTGGGTCAGAAGTTTACATACAATTTGTTAGTATTTGGTAGCATTGCCTTTACATTGTAAAACGTTTTGGGTAGCCTTCTACAAGCTGCTCAAATTAAGTTGCTGGAATGTTGGCCTATTTCTCCAGACAGAACTGGCTAAAATGAGTCAGGTTTGTAGGCCTCCTTGCTCGCACAAGCTTTTTCAGTTCTGCCCACAAATTTTCTATCGGATTGATGACAGGGCTTTGTGATGGCCCCTCTAATACCTTGAAGTTGTTGTAAAAAAGCCATTTTGCCACAACTCTGAGGTATGCTTGGGGTCATTGTCCATTTGGAAGACCCATTAAAGACCAAGCTTTAACTTCCAAGCTGATGTCTTGATATGCTGCATCAATATATCCACATAATTTTCCTTCCTCATGATGCCATCTATTTTGTGAAGTGCACCAGTCCCTCCTGCAACAAAGCACCTCCATAACATGACGCTGCCACACACATGTTTCAGGGTTGGGATGGTGTACTTCGGCTTGCAAGCCTCACACTTTCTCCTCCAAACATAATGATGGTCATTATGGCCAAACAGTAAAAATAAAAAATCATTAGACCAGAGGACATTTCTCCAAAAATTAAGATGTGCACTTTCAAACTGTAGTCAGGTTTTTTAATGGCAGGTTTGAGCAGTGCCTTCTTCCTTGCTGAGCAGCCTTTCAGGTTATGTCGATATAGGACTTGTTTTACTGTGGATATAGATACTTGTCTACATGTTTCCTCCAGCATCTTCACAAGGTCCTTTGCTGAGTTCTGGGATTGATTTGCACTTTTCACACCAAACTCTTGGAGACAGAATGCATCTCCTTCCTAAGCAGTATGATGGCTTTGTGGTCCCAGATGAACGTGCTACCTTCAGGCATTTAGAAATTGCTGCCAACAGACTTGTGGAGGTCCACAATTTTTTTTCTGAGGTCTTGGCTGATTACTTTTTATTTTCCAATGATGTCAAGCAAAGAGACGCTAATTGGTTAATTGTCTTAAGGCTTGACAGAATTTTCCAAGCTGCTTAAAGGCAGAGTTAACTTAGTATTTTTAAACTTCTGACCCACTGGAATTGTGATATAGTCAATTAAAAGTGAAACAATCTGTCTGAATTTTTATTTTTTTAATTACTTGCACAAAGTAGATGTCCTAAACGAATTGCCAAAACTATAGTTTGCTAATATTAAATCTGTGGAGGGGTTAAAAAAATTAGTTTTAATGACTTCAACCTAAATGTATGTAAACTTCTGACTTCAACTGTAGATAGCCATGCAGACTATTACATGATAATGCAGTTAGATAGATGATCAATAGATAGATAGAGAGAGAGAGAGAGAGAGAGAGAGAGAGAGAGAGCACATGTACATAAATTAAACTACTTCCACAGAATCAAAGCAGATCTTAAAGCAGATCGAAGGCCTTTTGTGGGTTTGTTTATATTTGAATTTTTGACAGTTGAAGTTTGATTTTACAAGCATTCCATTGGCCCATTTGAACATTCAAACAGGGATTTTTTTTAAATCTATTGATTGTACGCTGTACAAAAACTGTAAGTCTGATCAGTTACAAAGATTTATGAATAAAAGTCAGAACACTCTGAAGGTGTTGTATGTGGTGAGTTTGATGGAGGTAGCTTGAAAGCTCTAGGAGGAGTTACAGTCAGAAATGTTGGTCTTCATTTCATGAAAAACCCCTAAACAAATTTTGTAGAATAACAGTATGTTGGTATCGTCAAGTCAACATAATTATAATCTATGATATATATGTGAGATCGGACCAGCAAAAAACATTTATCTCAAATCTAGTATACACTTATTATAAGTAGATGATTTGCTTTGGGTCCATTTTAAGGGTTTGGAAACTTCTTGCAATAGCTGGAAAATAAGTTGATTTGTTATGTGTTACGCCATCCTAATTTGGATCTAAGACACAAAGTGAATGCAAGTCATTATCCTCAAAGTGATTCACAGTTCATTGTGGTTTAGTTTTCCAAAGTGATCTTTTTCATCTCTGAATGAAGGCTATTTACCCAGGAGAAGCAAAGTAATGTGAAACTCATCATGCCAATTAATTCTTCATGGCAAATTTTAAATCAAACAAATCTTGAATCACATAGGAATATCAAACATCACTTTGAGCGAATAGAGATGAGGACAAGACGACAGAGAGACAGAGAAGTGTGAAGAAAAAAACATAAGAAAGCATGAAATCAGAATGAGATGGTGAGAAAGGGACAAACATAAATGAAAGAACAAAACAAAGTGAGAAGAGAGGAGAATGAGATGAAAAGCAGTCAGAGAGAGAGAGAGAGAGAGAGAGAGAGAGAGAGAGAGCAGAAAAATAAGGCTAACCAGCACTCCGCAATGGGTGCATTAAAATAAATGCATATCCGACAACTGTACTTGAGTTGAATGGAAATATGTTGTTGTACAATCGCTGTTACTCTAATAGGAAGAGCTCTTACCATGCTTTTAGCTGCTTTCTCATGGCAGAGGGTTTATTTAAGTGCATATGTGTTTACTGTATGTCCACTCACCACCAAGCCAGGTTTTCCAGGGACCCCAGGTAGCCCCGGCATCCCGGCTTCACCCTTTTCTCCTTTCTCTCCCCTAAAGCCAAGGTCACTTTTATCACCCTGTTAAACACAAAAAGCAAAAAATAAACAAACATTCACAAAAACAGACAAAAATTACTCAAAAGAACAGAGTTTCACACTGCTAAATTTGCCCAAGGTGCCCTGCTTTGTGCCTGATTGGCTGATCAGACATCTTCTTCCAAAACGTGACATTTTCTAAAAACATCTTTAAAAACAAATGTATGAAAATTATATTTGAAATTTTAAACTTACCGTAACTTTGGTTTCCAGTGTATGGCCTATAAAAGAATGGATCAGAGTACTCATAAACATGAATTCAAAATGACACACATGAAGTGACAAACTCAAACTTTGAATTGAATGGATGTGTAGAGTGAAATTGTGAGTTCTGTTACACTTTTAATTTGATGTAACCATGAGTGTACCTTTGAAACTGACAGCACTAGAGAGGACATACCTGAGAAAGATGGTAAACCTGGAAAACCCCTCTCCCCTTTTTCCCCTTTGGCTCCTGATGATGAGCAGCTAGCTCCCTCTACAGGTGAAGCAGTCAACATAAATAACAAGGGTTTAGGCATGAAATATAAAGTTTGTGAAGATTACAGATAATTCAGGAAATATACAGTGGCACCAAAAGATTGTTAGACTCTTAAAAGGTATACATGTCAGCCTAACCCTAATATAGCAAAAACATGCTTTTCAAGGAAAATTATTCACCAAAATATGTTTTTCTAGATTTTAAACAATCAATATACTAATCAAAATGATAAAGAAATGTATTGGACACTTTCTGGCTCTTAAATGTTAGTAGTCAATGTGATGAATGACCACTTGGTAAAAAGTAATTGTAAAAATGTCTAATGAGGAAAAAGTCTAGCTGCATTTGCTTTGTTTGTTCCTTTGTTATTTAATACAATTATATTCATAACTTAAGTGTTTATATACCGTTTGGGGCTGCTGAAACAATTAAAAACTTTTCCACACACACACACACACACACACACACACACACACACACACACACACACACACACACACACACACACACACACACACACACACGTTGTGTTTCCATGTTTTATGGGGACTTTCCATAGACATAATGGTTTTTATACTGTACAAACTTTATATTCTAACCCCTAAACCTAACCCTACCCCTAAACCTAACCCTCACAGAAAACTTTCTGCATTTTTACATTTTCAAAAAACAGAATTTAGTATGATTTATAAGCTGTTTTCCTCATGGGGACCGACAAAATGTCCCCACAAGGTCAAAAATTTCGGGTTTTATATCCTTATGGGGACATTTGGTCCCCACAAAGTGATAAATATACGCTCACACACACACACACACACACACACACACACACACACACACACACACACACACACACACCAATCCATCCATCCATATTTTTATTATTATTTTTTATAGAACACTTTAATTGACGTTTACCACCAAAAAACATTTTGTGATACTTAATATAGAAATCATCCATGATAATACAAATAAATTACCAGATTTATATACAAGTACGATAATCAGAAAATAACGCTAAAGAATTTAAACTCACCTTGTGTAGAATCTCCATTAACCTGAGCAAAATCAAACAAAGAGAGAAGTGTGTGAATATAACTTAAACAGTAAATTTAAAGCAATCAGACTTTAGCCATCTGGATGAAAAATCAAATGCTGGATAAATCGGGAACATTTGGATTAAGAAAATGTAACTTATGTTAGTGAAAAACTAAAGAGTAGTGTTTTACATTAGACTTGATATGGTAGATCTGTTGTCACTACAACAGAAGTGATTGGATGAAAATAACAGATGTTGAGGTGTTTAATAACTACTGCATACGTCTGTTAAGGGGAGGAAAGAAATGTAGTAAATATTGTATTTTATTAACCCTTTCCTTCTGAGTCTACATGCATAATGCCAGGGGATCTCAATCCAAGAGATAACATTAATTTGTAAAGAAAATCAGCAGGGGACTGTAAAGCTATAACAAGGAAACCAAACAACAATGCTGATTTTCATCATTCCATGCTGTTAGAGAACATGGGATACAAGAATGTAGCAGAATTCCAAGAAAAGATTGAAGGTTTCATGTCCTTGGCATCATTCTGCCATATAGTTACAGTAGTTCATTTCAAAGCACACTAACCCGAACACCATGACCATGCCTCTGTCCATGTGACATGCAGCATGCTGAAACAAATCTCATAAAGATGGCTGCTCTGGCTTATGGACCAGGAATCATGAGATATCCATTTGTAATCATTGTTTTTAATGAAATTTCATTGTTTTTAATGAAATCATTCATTAAAAACAAAAAACCCACAAAACAAAACAAAAAAATTAAGTGCTTATTTTAGATAATTATCCATAGAATATAGCCTTGATGTGTCATTATTCAAATAGGCAGCACGAGTTTCCTGCTATCTCCAGTGATTTAATAGAAGTTTGGATAAAACAAGAGTCAAATGGAACATGTCAATGGAACAGTTGGGTTTGGCTCTCTATGAGTCAACAGCAATACTTAGAAATGTTGTGAATAGAACTATAAAGCCCAACAACAAAGTAATTGACACTGTCCATAAGCCATTTCAGTCTCTTTAAAGACATCTTCAAATGACAACAGGCAAACATCTCCACCTAAAGGTGCCACATGCTGTATTTAAAGTGGAAAATCAAACAACAGTAAAAAAAAAAAAAACATTGATGAACTCTATATAATGCTATTTAACACATTAGATGGGACTTTTGCCAATATCCATCAAGAGTGATCTTGAATTCGCTCTCTAAATTTGATTGCAAATCTTGAACATTTTACACTTTTAGTCACTTCAGTTTTAGAATAAGTTTTTCACTCTCTATTATAACCGAACGAGGAGTGAACGGGACCACATTTAGCACTCTTAAACAAGACTGACAACCATTTTCTGTTGTTGCATGAACGTAGCCGCAGAGTTGCCAGTTAGAATGTGCATTACTCATAAGATGGTTTATTTATGACAAAAGAACCAACGTTTGAGGAGTAATCATTGAGCGACCTGTTAGAGTGAAAGTTAATTGGTTCAGAGATGATGAAGAAGATGATGATGATGATGAAGTAATTAAGCCTTAGACAACTACTTAATATGTCAAACACATGCTCAGTCACTTACAGGCTTTTTGCAGTTAGGTCTAGGAGGAACCGGAAACACTGTCTATAAAAACGTGAAGGTAAAGTGGACACTGAGCATGAGAGAGTTACAAATACACATCACACGCAGTGTGTGTATGACAACAGAGAAAAATAGAGGAAGAAAGAGGGAAGGAGTAACAGAGAGTCACTTACTCCTTTAGGAGAGTTGAATATTCCTGGACGTCCCGGTGGGCCGGGAGGACCAGGCGGACCCTATGGGATAAAAGATGGTTGGTGGAAGATGATGGACACAAGCCAGACAAGAATGGGTAAAAATTGAAGATGCAAACTATTAAGAAACATCAAGAAATAAAGAATTAAAAAAACACTTCACAGTAGACTTGTGGTGGATAGTATTTCAACACACACAACAATCAGCTTGCTAATAGAAAGGAAAACTTATTTTGAAAAGCAGCTCTCCAGTTCTAAATGATTAAAGATGTTTGTTGTTTTGTTGCTGCTAGGTCGTTTTTGAGCATTTAATATCAGGAAGATAAAAAGCTAACTTCTTGTTTTCAGATTGCGCAGAAAGATGATGAGGCTCTATCATTTAGGCTCTTGTTACAGTATGCTTAATTCTCTGATGGGTGCAACAATTTGATATAGTGCTGTTTTGGGAAAAAGATATAAATATGTGAGGAGCAAACATTAATTTTCTTAAAGAGCAGAGTAAAAATTTTGAAAAAGCAAGTAACATACAGTACACTTTAAAAGTGGTAACCAGCCATGTTTGCTTTACTTCAATGCTGTACTTAGTCAATGCACCTGTCTCTTTAACATGTTATCTGCAATATAATGGGAATCTTCCATGGATTATATAAAATTGTTATCACATTTCAACAAAAATGAACTACTCTATATATTCAGTATTTTTACATTATCATTTGCACTGTATTAGTCACCTGCCATTTTTACTGTATTACCGTCTGTATTTCTACTTTTTACTAATGTGCACTGACTGGTCTGTACCATCTGCACCTCTTAACAACTGGACTTTCATGTCATTAAGGTTAATTAATTGATTGAAAATAATATTTTTGACTTAAATCTAATAAAACCTGTTGGCCAGATGTTACCACATGACAAACATTTATTTTTTTGTTTTTTTGTTCCTGTTAGCAGACAACATAATTCTAAAGTTTTGGAAGTAAATATGTAATTAAAAAAATCTAAATGTAATTAGAAATAACGTGTAAACCTTTCAAAACACTGACCACGGGATCCGATGTTGTGAAAAACAGCATATACTTCTGTAAAAGCCTTAACTTCATGATTTCAATTACCTAAAATAAATACATAAATAATTGTGTGTCCTTGCAGAATTCCTGGTGAAGAACTACAATACCCATAATCCTAAAGCAAGATCCTCGAATCAGAGTTGTTGTGGTTACCATGACAGCCAACACAACAGTCAGTTAGGTAGATTAGCTACTGTTTGATATCTACCCACAGTACCTAACATTAGTTAATTTGGGATGTTGTGGCGCTAGAGCTTAAAGGACATTAGTTGTGTTTTCTCATAAGAAAATACACTAAAAACACATAAAACACAGACTGATTTGGTTTAGGTTTTGGTATGGTTTACGGCTAAAATTCGAATAGGAGACAGTGAATGGGAAAAAAGGCTCCAAATGAAGTAATTGGTTTTGTAAGTGAGCGCTACACCCTGATACAGTGTCAGTTATAAGTGTTTTATGAGGATGTTTGATGCCAAGTTTAGATGACGATGACAAGCAATCAGCGTTTGAATCTGTAGAAAATACTCACAGGTAATCCTGTTGACTCTCCTTTTTCTCCTTTACGTCCATTAATTCCAGGACGACCCTGAGAAGAATCATAAGTCAATCCTATGATAATCAGTTACAGCAAGCAATAATGCTACTCACCTCAGCAGCTGTATCATTTACTGTAAATGAATTTGGGAGCAGTTAACATAAGTCTCAAACTCAGCTTCATAAGACAGACATAGTGTGCCATACTAAATGGAGTAAGGGTGCAAAACTACAAAACTGTCAAATTAATTTAAATACTTTATACATTCACTAAAAATAACCTCAGGGAGCAAATAGTTCCAAGTAATTGGCAAAAAGTGAAATTGGTCCTAAGAAAGGCTCTATTCTTTGATTGCTAATGCAATGAAAACTGCACAATTTAATTGTGGCTTAAGCGGCCAAATACATTTTGGGGTCAGTAAATTATGTCCATTTAAGTATGAATGAATATGAAAGTCACAATAAATCAAAATGACCATTATCTGATTGTACAACAACTAGTGATCTCGGATTATGAAATGAAATTATGTTTTTTGGTGTTTTCACTGACATTATATAGTGTCATGGTATAGCACTGTGTTAAAGGAACTGGAATATTAGGTTACTTACTGGACGTCCTGGAAATCCAAATTCCCCCTTTTCTCCAGTCGGACCTATTGGACCCTGGTTTGAATTAAATAACACAAGCACACACACACACACACACACACACACACACACACACACACACACACACACACACACACACACACACACACATGTTGTGTTTCCATGTTTTATGGGGACTTTCCATAGACATAATGGTTTTTATACTGTACAAACTTTATATTCTATCCCCTAAACCTAACCCTACCCCTAAACCTAACCCTCACAGAAAACTTTCTGCATTTTTAAATTTTCAAAAAACATAATTTAGTATGATTTATAAGCTGTTTTCCTCATGGGGACCAACAAAATGTCCCCACAAGGTCAAAAATTTCGGGTTTTACTATCCTTATGGGGACATTTGGTCCCCACAAAGTGATAAATACACGCTCACACACACACACACACACACACACACACACACACACACACACACACACACACACACACACACACACACACACAATCACATTGAGGCAAGACTGCTCACAAACACAACAATGAACCCACTAAAACAGGTGCACAGCCAAATGAGGCCAAGCTAAGAGAATATAATGTGCCAGAATTTCTGCCTCATTGTAATCTGGTCTGTACAGGACAACTCTGGCCTAACTACTTTTTCCAAAACATTTTGAACAGAAGCAGCTGTATCAAACAGCAAAGGCACAGGAAAAATAAACAATTATGAATTGGGAAATAGAAATGGACTCAAACAAACATGACTGATTGAGACTCTGATTGATATTTCGATGGATGATAATGTGTTTATATCTATATAATGCAATGGTCTGCTTCTCACCCAAAACTGTTCATACCACTTCAAAAGACGTGAATTAAACAACATGCATTAACTTTATGCTGTTTGTATGTCCTTTTGTATGATTTTGACATGTTTTGACCCCTTTTACTAGCATAGTATGAATATAAACACATAACATCTCTATCAAAATATCATTGATTGTGTTCCGCAGAAAAAAAGAAAGTTATACTACAACCCCAATTCCAAAAAATTTGATAGTATGAAAAATGCTAATAAAACAAAAAGGAGTGATTTGTAAATGATGGTCATCCTTTGCTATACTGAAAGCACCACACCTACACATTACTGTATATGATGTTTTACCTTGTGAATTTCTTTTTTTTAAATGTACAATAATTTCAAATAATATGATTTCAACACACTCCAAAAAAGTTGAGACAGGGGCAATTTAAGTCTAATAACAATTTGACGAGTTAAAATAAGGAGATGTTAAACAGGTGAGGCAATCATGTTATAGTATATAAGCAGCCTCCAAAAACAGCCTAGTCCTTCAAGAGCAAGGTGTCACGGTCTCGGTGAGTCCACCAGTTTGTTCTAGTTGTGTTGACGTTCTCTCCCTAATATGTTTCAGGTGCCGCCGGCACATGGAATCAGCGTTTCCATGGGAACCCTGATTGATTCCATGGGAATGCTGATCATGCCATCTTTCTGCTGGCTGATGGCACATGTCCCTTGTTTGTTTCCTGCTTACTTTTACCCTACTCTGTTTCGTGTTCATTGCTAGATTGTTGTTGTGTGTGATGTTAGACTCACCTCGCTCTCTCTGCCTTAGTCGGTCCAATTACATGTATTCTGTGTTGGTTGCCAGTCTTCGCCTTAGTGGCCGGATTACGGTTACTTCCTGACTGCCTCATCGCTTGCCTTGACTCTTCACCTGAGGATTCCTCATTGGTTTTCCCTCTACACTGCCACAAAGCACACACGCCTACGAACACACTCTCTTCCAAAGGATTCCTCGCGGATCTACGTTCCACACTGCCATGATGCACACACGCCTAAAAACACAATCTCCATCGCCACGCTGCAGTCGGAGCTGGGTTACTCTCTGCTCATCAGCCCTGCCTGATACTTCCTTGCCCATCAGTCTTGTTTGAGTTTGCTCTAAAATAAAGCCTGTTAACTTTGCCTCTGCACTTGGATCTCTACTCTCATTTCTTGACACAATGAACAGAGGAGACAATTTGCCAACAGATAAATCCAGCACTTTGAGAGCAATGTACCCTAAAGACAAATTGGAAAGACTTTGGGCATTTCACCTTCTACAGTGCACAACATAGTTAAAAATATCAAGGAATCTGGTCAAATCTTGTGCGTAAAGGGTAAGATGAAAACTTCTGAATGCGCTTGATCTCTGATCCCTCAGACGTCACTGTTTTAAAAATTGGCATTCATCTGTAATGGATATCATGAACATGGGCTTGGGATAACTTTAGTAAACCATTGTTAGTCAACACCACTCGCCGCTGCATCCACAGATGCAAGTTAAGACTTTACTATGCAAAGCAGAAGCCGTACATCAACACTGGGCTTGATCTCCCCTTAGATGGAAAGTAGATCAGTGGAACTGTGTTTTTTGGTCCGATGAGTCCACATTTCAAATAGTTTTTGAAAACACAACTGTTGTGTTCTCCGAGCCACAGAGGAAAAGGACCAACCAAGCTGTTATAAGCATCAGGTCCAAAAGCCAGCGTCTATATGGGCCAGGTGCATGTCAGTGCCCATGGCATGGGTAACTCGCACATCTGTGAGGGCACCATTAGTGCAGACAGATAAGTCAAATGGAGCAGCATATAATGCCATTCAGCACTGTCTTTTCCAGGGATATCCCAGAATTTTCAACTTCAAACCACATATTGGCCAGATAAGCAGAGAGTGCGGGTACTAGATTAGCCTGCCTGAAGTCCTGATCATCTCCAATTGACAATACGGCAACAAAGACCCTGTACAATTGTGCACTAAAGACCTGCATAATGGATGAATGGGGGAAAATTCCACTTTTTAAACTTGTGTCTACAGTGCCTAAATGCTTCATAAGTATTAGAAGAAATGGTGATGTTTCACAGTGGTAAACACTCAACTGTCCCAACAATGAAATTCACAAGGTAAAGCATCATATAATGTGCTTATAATAGTGCTTTCAATATAGCAAAGGGTGAATATAATTTACAAATCACTCTTTTTTTTATATTAGCATTTTTCATACTGTCCCAACATTTTCAGAATTGGGGTTGTAGTCTGAGATGGCAAGGGTGAGTAAATGATGACAGAATTTGGGAAATTTCATTTTGGGGTAAACTATTTCTTTAATAAATTAATAATTAATAAACTAGTGAATTTCAACTTTGCAGTGTGTTTGGATTGCTTCATGATGTTTTTATTAAAACATTGATTCTTGAGATAAGGGGCAAAACATGTTTAAAAAAGTTTTTTTTTTTTTATACTAAATTAATTTGAAATGGATATATTTGTTGACAAAGGTCTCAGCAAATAAACCATGTAAGGGAACACATTTTTATAAAAATGCTTTTTTTTTTCCTGAAAATTGATATTTATTCACTTTATAAATGACATCTTACTGTCATTTGTGTCTACATCGTCAGACACACAAATGCATGCTATTTTAATTGGATCCATCCAAAAAGAGTGTAAAGTCTTTAATTATCTAATAATGGTGTTCAGCAAAAGAGTTAAGTGATAAAATACATTCTATAATTTGTTTTTCTATTTTCACACTATTCTGAAAATGAGTTGACAAAATTGAATATTTTTCCATCTTAACCATGTGTTGTACACTGAAGCCATTTAGATTTTTTTCCTCAGTTAAAACTGTCTCAATAACCTAAACTAAAATGGTCAAATTTATCCCACAATTCTAACAGAAATTATCAAAATGGGAATGACGGAGTTGACATGATGAAGCTGTGGCTACAGAGATTTAAACATTGTTTGCTTAAAATGTAAAAAATATAAAACTTACCAGACCACGTGTCCTACTATTGCATCCACCATTTATAAATGTGTTGCATTTATAAACAGTTTGTTTGGCAGTTTAACATTGTTACCTCTTGCTGAGGACAGGTTAACTTACACATGCTTCCAAGTATAGAGCATGCATTTTTAAAATAGTAATAAATGCCCTGAGTATACACATTTCCTTTAGATTGAACTTTTCCAGTATTTTTATTATTATTAATTTCTTGATTTTTTACATAAAGATGACTTTTGTATGCAAGACATGTTCTGTCCCTTCTCTCAAGAATCAGTGAAACTTTTTTTGATATGTTACAAAAGAGCATGGGTAAAAAGGCTTTGAATATTGAGCTCATATAGATTAGGAAAAGTAAGTATATAAACTATACTGTCACTTCTAAATGTAGAGTATGTGCTGTTATTGTAATTTACAGTGAAATGGAAGAAATTTCAACAGATGATATTGTCAAGTTATCAGCTAAAATTAGTGGGATTAACTGAACATGGTCCATCAGAACTTTTGTTTGAAACTCCATATAGAAGGCAGATTCATTAATACACTATATGTGTCAGAGTGGAGAGAATTATAGGCACAGACATCTTCCTCTCACCATATTTCCAGGTGGTCCAGGAACACCACATTCTCCCTGTGAAACAATACAAAATTAATACTTTATAACTTGGCATAATAGACCACAACAGACATTGAGGGGGATGAGCACCCCACCCCCCGTCCCCACACACACACACATTCTAATGAGTGGTTCATTAATATGTTTAAAAAAAAAAATGTATTGTACAATTTAGTTCCTCAATCTTTAATATTTGGTTACTGTACATAATTGCTTCATAACCAAGATAACTGATTCATGTACCAAACTGTCTCAAATATATTAAGAGATTAAGAATTTGGGTTAAAGTGGACTACACTGATTGCGCATGTAATGTAGTGGTTAAAAGCATTGAGTGTGGGTATACAAAGTTGCCAATGACCTTAAGTCCTTTTGGTCCCTGTGGCCCAGTAATTCCAGACATCAGTACTCCATCTGGAATTGTAAACCCTGGTTCTCCTTTCTGACCCTATGCTCGCACATATGCAAACACATACACAAGTAATTGCAAAATACAAATTTAAATGAGAACATAATGAAAAACACACTCGCATACCAATCCATAAATGGCAAGCACTTATGATAATGTAGGAAGCCCATATACAGAACATGATACACATGCAAACCTCTGCAGTATTCTGTTTCATGCGCACACACACACACACACACACACACACACACACACACACACACACACACACACAGGTTAATGAAAACCTCATGTGGCATTGAAGTCCCTTTTCAAGAAACAAGCAATGAATCATTTCATTCAGTTTTCTGAGTCCTGGTGATAGTGGAGTTTGTTGTGTATAGATCGTTTGTGCTTGTAAGTGTATGTGCACACAGATTTTGTCTGGTAGTCATTAACTCTGCACTTACGTCCCTCAGTGATTCAGTACGAAGCTACTCTTTAATCTCGTGTCTAGTGTTTAGTTTCACACAATACTCAATTATTATAATACCTTATTTCCAGACTGAGATTATGAGATCACAATGAGATTAGGATTATGACATGTCAACAGATCAATATCAGACCATTAGAAGAGTCTAATCTGGTTGCTTTAAGAGTAGTATTTCTCCTAAATAAAAAAGGAGATAATTCTCCTAAAATGATCAGATACTGAATGTTTGAAAGGTTGTATGTTTGCCTTTAAATGGAAACAATTACCCTGTAGATGTTTGAGTGCCTGCACTTTATGTGTGGTCTGATAAAAAGTATATGGAGGGATTTACATGTGGTGAACCTCAAACGGCGAAATTCTTAATTGCATGCCAATAAATAGCACCACTTTGAACATTCATGGCCCACTTTCCTCTGCAACAAACACGCAACTCTTCCACACCTGTTTAATCAACTCTATTCTAGCTCATTTACCTTTACACCTGGAGGCCCCTGGACCCCTGGGACCCCAGGATCACCCTTTGGACCTCTTGGTCCCTGTGGGAACAATACAAAAACTAATTAGAGCTGATTTAATCCATTAACTGATGATGTAAGTAATACAGTACATTTTCTTAATAAGCTGCACAGTTTGAGGTATTATTCATGTCTGTAGCAAAAACAGTGTGGTAAGATTTACATGCCAAAGTTATACTTATAGGGTTAGCGGGTCATTCAAATCCCCCAAATATAAACAATAGTAGTAATTCTTGCCTTAGCCGGCAGCAATAAAAATCAATGCATTGTAAAACCACAGAACAATATTCATGATGCAAAAACCAAAGCTTTTAAACAAGCTTCTCACTATATTACTTTCATTAATTGAAAATATAGGCTGAAATTTACATAGTTAAACAGTAATTAACTCCAGTCATTGTCCTATTTAAATGTTCCACTGAGACCATCATACTATAGTCTGTTTTTGTTGCTTGTGAAACAATGTTTGGGTTATTATCTCAAACCACAAGGCATGTATAATGGTTTGGCATTGTGATTTTGTTCATTGTCCCTCTAAATCTAGCGTCTAGCAATAGCATTTGAACCTCTCATTTGAAAAGACTTTTAAGAGACTGTTTACATGCAATGCAGATCTCTTTGCTTCACTTGACATGTCAATGCCCGCAAATTCCATAATAGAACAAAGCTAATGTGTCCCAATTGTTTAAAACCCAATTTTAAGGCAAGTTAACACAGAATTCAATGACTGATCCTTGTAAATAATGCGATTAAACTGCAGTGTGTTTAAATTCCCGTGTCTTTGATGAAGTGACTGTGTGGTTTTGCGGCTGAGCTATTGGAACGCAATCACAAACTTTCATGAATGTTTAAGTTTTTGGAGTAGAACTAAAGTAGATGTTTGGGACATAAAAACCCAAACTGAACACTCTGGGCTTCTCTAAACCAACTTCATCACTTTTTAAACCATATTCAATGAGTACTCATGTATGTTGGCTGTTTTTTCTTCACTGTCCAGTCCAATTCAATTGCACTTATTTAAAGCGCAAGTTTTCTTAGATCAGAAAAACTATAAATCCAGTTAAGTGTGTCTAAAAATGTTGAATGGCAGTGTATGTGTGTATCTCTATAACATAAGAAGAAGACAAACTCCAATGCTTCTTACCAATGGGCCTTGTGGTTCAAAAATCCCTGAGAGGTTAAAGATTCCTTCTGTGTCATTGATAAGCTGAATGTGGAGAAAGAGTTCAGAATTCAGCACTAATGCATTATTATGAGGATCAAGATAATGCCATTCATGATGAATTCGATGTGACATAAGAACAATAAAATCTAAACAAATGCAGGACATTTGGACTCACATCATGCAGATTGATGACTGGTCCTGGGGGTCCAGGAGGCCCTGGGGGTCCAGGGAGACTAATTCCATCCAGGCCCCTCTCTCCCTGAAATACAAAACGCATAACCTATGAGCATCAAAGCAGAACAAGATCTGAAAGAGAAAAATAGACAGTGACCATCTGGATACAAACCTTCTGACCCATGTCACCTTTCTCTCCCTTTTCCCCCTGAATAAATCAAAAGAGTTAATTACTGTTAAAAACTAAAACAATTTTTCAATCTGCTTTGCTTATTGAAAAAGTAATGAACAGTAAATAGAAGTCGAAGGAGTCAAATTTGGCATTGTATTTTACTTGTCGTCCAGGCAATCCAGATAACCCAGGTTGTCCATCAGCTCCTTTTGGGCCTGGTTCCCCCTAGAGGAGTGGAGGAGAATTAAAAAAAAAGTAAATAAATGATTATACAAATAGATAAACTTTCACTTCAAATGTTCAAAGTGAAGGTGTGTGTTTGATTAATTGTGTGTTTTATGGATGAAATGTTTCATTTAAATCACAGGAGCAATTTCCTAAGTTGTACACCTCATGCAATGTTATTTGGCTGATAAGCTCCTGACTTTAACTTCTTCAACTTAAAGTTGAGGTGTGTCATTTCTGCTCAAGTAGTGTCACTAAATTGAATTAGAAAACGAATTACATGCCATCCCAGATGTGTATGACTTTCATTCTTCTGCAGAACACAAATTCAGTTTTTTGAAGATCTCTGTAGGTCCATTCAATGCAAATGAATGATGACCAGAACTTTAAAGCTCCAAAAAGCACATAAAAGCAGCATAAAGGTAATTCATATAACACCAGTGGTGAAATCCATGTCTTCAGAAGTGATATGATAAGTGTGGGTGAGAAATAAATCAATATTTTAGTAATTTTTTTACTCTAAATTCTCTGTACTGTCAAGTAGGCTATATGCGAGAAGAATGTGAGTTGCCAAAAACAAAAGAAGAACTCTTGGACAGTCATAGTAAAAAAGGACTTAAAATGTATCTATCATATTGCTTCTGAAGATATGGATTTTATCACTTGAGTCATATGGATTACTTTTATACTGCCTTTATATGCTTTTTGGAGCTTCAAAGTTTTGGACCCTGTTGACTTAAATTGTATAGACTAACAGAGCTCAAATATTCTTCTATAAATCTTTATTTGTGTTATGCAGAAGAAAGAAAGTCAAACACATCTGGGATGGCATGAGGGTGAGTAAATTTATATTTATGAAAATGTTTTATTTTTGGGTGAACAATCTCTTTAAATCTCAGATATTTTAATAAATCACCTTTAAAAATGAAGATCTGTGTGGCAGAATGAAGACAAATCTTTTTGGGCTATTAAAGTCAGAACTTCAACTTAAACTGTTATTGGATTGTTTTTAAAACACCTAAAGTCATGTCAAATGTATTTATATTGCACTTTTCACAACAGGCATTGTTTAAAAGCCACTGTACATGAAATGTACATGTTATAACAGAAAATGAATGAATATAATGCCAATATTAGTTATTTACTGTATGTTTAGAACTATTAGTGGTTAAAATAGTAAGCTAAATAAGTGTTGTGGGCCAGTGGTTAAACAAAATGATTTTGTATGAAGTATAAGTTTTATTGCAAATAAAATCTACTTTGAATCTGAATAAAAAGCCATCAGAATGAAGTGCATCTACATGAATGTGTTTTCACACATAGTGTTTTACACTAAGAACAAGAGTTCAAAATCTGTGAAGCATTCCACTGACCCTTGCAGATGTGTGGAAGATTTGACAATTTGGGGCTAATGGGGAAAACGTAGATTGAAACCATGTGCTTCCTTTGGAAAGCGAGAATGGAAACAGTTGTAGATGTATTGATGCTCTGATGTTTTTTGTATGTGATTTTGTAATTGTTTGTGAGGAGTACAGACCTTCACTGAAACACCCGGAGGGCCATTGGTGCCATCGTTGCCCTAAAAATATAGATTTGGGTTTATTTAAATACAGTATTGGGATGAGGAAATAGAGGATGTTTTTGGAACAGCATACTAACATACTTCTCCTTCTACTGCTGCCGTATATACAGGTAGTATGAATATACTGTACAAAGAATAGAATCCTGTGCTTAGAATGCAAATTTCCTGCATTCATTTGCTAAAATGAGCATTATACGAGATAGTCCACTGTATGGAATACTGTATGTGTTGCAGGAGTAAATGCAGATGCCATTCTAAAATAATGCATACTGTTTCACTTACTATATAGTATGTAGTATACAGTGAATAATGTGCAGTATTGAAGATGACTACATACACAACAGGTCACTGTAAGCACATATGTACTCTCTATAAATATAGATTCCAAGTATAGGAACCCTTATAATAGCACGTTAACTTCCATAATGCACCAAAATTATGCAGTGACAGGTGATGTCATATGGCAGCTGTAATAACTGCCAATGTCCTAAAAGATCATGTAAACCAGATTTATTACAGAACTATATAGGTATGTGAGACTACCTGTGGTCCTGGTGGGCCTTGGAGACCAGGAAGACCCTGAAAATGAACAAAATCATGCTTCTATAATAGAATGTAGACTGTGACAAGTTCCCTACTGCAGTTCATTTATAACAACTAGAAAAAGAATGTGTAAAATGTAATGTATTACAGGTGGTCCTTTGGGCAGTAGATGCATGAAACCGCTGCTTTCATCCAGACCTGACCCTTCAGATTCCTGCACAAACACACACACACAAAGGAAACTATTTTACTTTAATTACTTAATTACTTATTTAAACCAAAATATACCAAACTATACACAGTCTGACACACACCATCAGGTCAAAGCTATAGCCTTTTCCTGGTGGTCCAGGAGGCCCGGGAGGCCCTGGAAGGCCTGGGCGCCCCTTGGGACCTTCGGGTCCTAGCTGTCCTGCGACACCTGGCTGACCTGGATCCCCCTAAAAAAGAACGACATCAGTTCCAAAGTTATACATGACCAAGTATAATTCAGGCACATCTTTAACTTGGAATAAATCTGATATCGCAAATGTAAAGACATTCATGCCATGTCCAAAGTAAATTCACTAAGAAGAGTTCACACTTTCACACAAATCAAGCATCTTCCTCCGAAGTGTTGCAAACCATTCAATAGTAATGTGAAACACCAAGATAATGCAAATGAAATTACCTTCGGTCCGATGAGTCCAGGTAACCCTAGTTCGCCCTGTCAAAGAACGCACAAGTGTGTGTCACTTCAAACCCATTTGAGGGATGTTCAATGCATAAGTAAAAGTATAAAAACCTTGTAAAGTGCCATATAAAACAAGTCATCAAAAATCAGTCTTCCTTTTATGAATATCTTACCTTTTGCCCTTTTTCTCCGTCTTTGCCAGGTTCACCGTCTTGTCCATTTGCACCCTAAAAAGCAAAAATCAGTACATGAGCACCTCCTGCAACTTAAATAAATGTTAAGAAACACACATTTCAAAAGGCAGTCCCCCCAAATCTGAATGTAGACTTATCTGAGATCATTTCTGCTACAAATATTTAGCATTACATTTCAATGTTCAAGGAATGGAAATGCGCAAACATCCTGTTTTTGTCTTCACACTCTTGATGCTTTTGCGGACTGAGTTACTGAGTCTGCAAGTGAGAAAAAAGTCAATGGCATGCAGAACCAGAGGCTGTAAAACACCTTTCTACTGCTATTTTACTTCAATGCGAGCACCTCTTGATCATTTTGACCCTTGAAGTATACTTGCTCACCAAACAAGAAGTCTTATCTAGTATATTAGGATTTCACAGTGACGCATCAAAACATGATGTGTGGGAGTTTTAAACATCTCTGCATGCAGTCAGCCAGCATACGTGTATCTCCACACAAAAGGACATCTAACGGTACACAGGTCTGGCGAGCAGATCACACACCCTCAGGGTATACAGCATGACACTTCAGATTAAATAAAGAATAAGAGTATGTCTGTATACCCCAGTATTCCTGAAGATAAACAGTTTTGTATGTCCATTGAGTCAAAGAAACTGTATTTAAGCTCTGAAAGGCTTCTTGGAGTCAGATGTACAGTATGTTGCCAGCAACACTTTAAAATAAGGTAAAATTGTTTAACATTAGTTAACACATTAGTTAACATTAACTAAATCTAAGATCGGGCCTTCTCTCTCTTTCAAGCCCTCCCTCTCCCTCTCCTTGGACAGCAATCCAAACACATTTACCATTATCATAATATTGACCTTTTCCTAGGTTCAGGCAAGAAGATGAACTCGTGAATGTTAAAAATGTAACCTTATTATTAAGTGCTACCGAGTTGCCCCAACAATATGTTACAAATAGTGCCCATAATAAATATACAAAAGACTTTTCAATATTTCAATCACTAATTTCATAAAAAGTGATTATGACTATAAATTCATAGCTACTCATATTTTATGGTACCAACATAAATATGCATGAGACCATACAGGGTTACTATTGCAAACTAAAACTACAGTAAGATGAAAACTACTGATTTAAGAACATTTTCTAAAATGTAAATAAAACAATTATAAATAAAACACAAATCAAATGAAAAACGAATCTAAAAAAATATATATATAATAAAACAAATCTAAACTAAATACATAAGAAACAACAAAAACGAAGTGTCATTTTCATTGTGATAAGAGCTAGTGTCACATCATGGTTGCACAAGCTATTTTGATGATTGGTGAAAGAACACAAAGTGAATGTTTGCATTGGTGGAAAGAGTAAAAGATTTTTTAAACATATTGCTGAAATATTTAACTGTTTCCTCTTACTTTTCAATTTTCTTCTAGCAAGTTTTCCCAATATTAAATGCAATGCTCTTGCTTATTTTTGAACAAATGTTATAAACTTCAGAAATCTGTTTACTACAACTAAAACTAAAATATTTAAAAATGAAATACAAATGGGTCCATGAAATAAATATTAAAATGTAACAAAACTAAAAATACACTGAAATGCAGTCAAACTGAACAACAAATATGAAAATGCAAAACTATAGCAGCTTCGGAACCATTTTTGTTCAGCATATCACTAGATTCACACATATATTTTTTTCTTGAACTGTATGCCCCTTTCATTGACAAATGCCCATTTCACAAACAAGATACGCACACACGCACACATAACAATTCCTCCCACATACTCATTTAATTTTGATGTGACTATCTGTTCAGAAGTTTGAGCGTGGTGAAAGCTGAAGCGTTTGTGTGAGTGTTAAGATTTATGTGTATCTGGAACATGATGGGAGGAAACAACTGCCTTTTTGGCCCATGGTTTCATTTTACCATCTGGGACCAGGAGCTCAACCTTGGCTGAATGCAGCCTTGAGCCAAACTCAAATCCAGACACAAACTCAAATCCAGACCCACTATACCAGTCCTCAACAACCTAAACAACCTGCAACACAGGGTGAATGTGTTAGGCTTGTAGCACAAAACCATCAGCTTTATTCAGTTACTCAAGTTTGCTGGATACTCTCTGAAACAATTTATGTAATAAATCATGTATTGAGGAAAGGATTCATGTGAAATGGTGTGAATTTGTCATAAATGTATTGAGTCTAATTCTGATGTTATGGTTTTTTTTTTTTCAAATACATGTTAAGAGTTAACTTAGAGTTAAAGAGATATTTCAACCCCCAATTAAAAATTCTCTCATCATTTA
The DNA here is from genome assembly GCF_025860055.1 of Xyrauchen texanus. Classification (NCBI taxonomy): domain Eukaryota; kingdom Metazoa; phylum Chordata; class Actinopteri; order Cypriniformes; family Catostomidae; genus Xyrauchen; species Xyrauchen texanus. The sequence continues at coordinate 12,715,965 of NC_068317.1, forward strand.
TTCACCCTCATGCCATCCCTGGGGCCGGTTGCATAAAAAATTTTTTAGACTAGTCTTACTAGTTAGTTGTCTAAAATGTGGTCTTATCTTTTTCAGTCAGATGGCTAAAAACTTTGGTCTAATTTAGGACCAAAATGTAAGACAACAGACTCCAAGGATAACTTTCATTGACAGTCTATGTTGCCATAGAAAATAACTGTCAGCTATGTGGGCGCTTCAGTTGAGGGCTGAAAGGGGCTTGAGTTGAGACTTTGTAGAAGACTTTGACTTCTACGTTGGTAACGAAGAGTCTTGTGTTTTTTATTATTTGGTTTAAAATCACACATTTTGTTCAATAGAATGATGTTTGAAGCATTGTGTACCTCTAATAAGCAAATATTTTCAGCAAATGAAAACTGCGACCACAGTCGGCAATTTTTTAAGCTGGCCAGTGTCTTACTTTTCCCACAATCCAATAGGAATTAGACTGTCTTACTAAAGACAACTGTGAGTTTGTTTTATAAAAAACGGCTTTCTATGGCATCTTTAGCTAGTCAGACTATTTGTTAGACGAAATCTTAAGTTAATGGCTATTTTTATCCAACCGGTCCCAGATGTGTGTGACTTTCTTTCTTCTGCAGAACACAAATTAAGATTTTTAGAAGAAAATCTCAGTTCTGTAGGTCTATACAATGCAAGTGAATGGTGACCAGCACTTTGAAGTTCCAAAAAGCATATAAATGCTGCATTAAAGTATTCCATACGACACCAGTTGTTAAACCCATGTCTTCAGAAGCGATATGATAGGTCTGGGTAAGAAACGGATACATTTTAAGCCATTTTTTACTGGAAATCTAATATTTTAATTCAATATTCTGGTGTGGAAGTTACCTTAACTTTCACATTCAGCCACCTACTGATCAGGTCTGGTCAAAGGTGGAGATTTATAGTAAAAATTACTTAAATATTGATCTGTTTTTCACCCACACCTATTATAATCGCTTCTAAAGACATGCATTAAACCACAGTGTTTTATGGATTACTTTTATGTTGCATTGACGTGATTTTTGGAGCTTCAAAAATCTGGCCAATATTCACTTGCATTGTGGGGACCTACAGAGCGGAGATTGTTACGTTCCTGTGTTGTCTGCCCTCTGTTCTTTGTTTCACTATCACGTTTATTCCACGTTTTCTTGTTGTCCGCTCCGTGTTTTCCGTTTCACCCGTCACCGATCCCGTTCCTTGTCACGTTTTCCCTGTTGTCCGCCCTGAGTCTCACTGTCCTTGTGAAAAACTACACTTCCCACAATTCCCAGATCTTCTCACTGTCATCACTGTGTCATTGTTTGCACCTGTTTGTCGTTTGTGATCCTCCTGTGTCTGTGTATATAAACCCTGTGTGTTTTCCACTCCTTGTCGATCGTTGTATGTGTTAGCTCCTTGTGTCCTGCCCGTGTTTCCCGTGATTACTCACACGTTCGAGGTTCCTGTGCCCTTTGTAGATGTTCCCGTGTCCTTTCAAAGGTTCAGTCTCTGTTTTCCCATTGTGGATGTTTTCTTTTGTTCCTGTGTTTTTATGTGATTTTTAGTTGCCATAATAAATACCGCATTTGGATCCGCACCTCTGTCTGTCCTGTCCTGCTTCCACACCCAGCATAACAGAGATATTTTTCTAAAAATCTTTTTTGTGCTCAGTAGAAGAAACAAAATCACACATCTGGGATGGCATGAGGGTGAGTAAATGATGAGAGACTTTCCATTTTTGTATGAACTACCTGTAACTTGTAGGTGCTGACAGAATGACCCAGGAGCAGTATAAACAGTTCCAAAAATATGTATTAATAAAGTCAGTAATGTGCCACTGGTCAGAGTAGAGAGTAGTGTGTCCGTAAGTGGAGTTTGTGCATCGTGGAAGTCAGAAGGAGCTTGGCAGAATCCTCCATAGAAGCTTGGAGATGAGAGAGATATCCAGCAGACAATGCGAGCAACAGCAGAAATGTAGATCCCCAGCATGCGGGCATAGAGCGGAATTCTAGTATGGATTGCCAGGCTGAACTCAGCAAAGGCTGGAAGGCAAACCACAACCCGAACAACGTGGGCAAACCAACAGAGTGACAAGACAGGACCAAGTAGAGCGAGGTTATTACTCAATTTAGCATAATAATCTGGCAAAGAAACAGAGAAACATGAGGGCATATGTAGGGAGTGCAATCAGGCTGGAACAGGTGTTGCTTGACAAGCAATCAGTGGCATGATCGGTGCCACCCTGAGAACAGCGAGCGTTCCCATGGAAACGCTGATCATGCCAGTCAAGCAAACCCGCGAAACACGAACAAAAACAACATAAAGTCAGTAATGCGCCACTGGTCAGAGTAGAGAGTAGTGTGTCCGTAAGTGGAGTGTGTAAATGGTCTGCACTTATATAGCGCCTTTTTAACCTTAACGGTATTCAAAGCGCTTTACACTGTGACTCATTCACCCATTCACACACCAATGGCAGCAGAGCTGCCATGCAAGGTGCTAGCCTGCCACTGGGAGCAACTTGGGATTCAGTGTCTTGCCCAAGGACACTTCGGCATGTGGAGTCCTGTGGGCCGGGATTCGAACCACCAACCCTGCGATTTGTGGCCAACCCGCTCTACCAACTGAGCAACAGCCACCCCGCATCAGATGTGCCGCATCAGATTTTCTGTGAAAACGCCTTCTGTAATCCTTCGTTCTGCAATCTTATGGGTTTCAAAGTCTTTTATAGCAAAAGAAAGGAATATCGGACACACATCATATGGACTATTTTAATGATACATTTATGGTGGATCTTTTGTTAGTTTTGAAACTGGACAGTGTCTGTCTCTTTTCATTTTTATTGCTCTGCGGGAACAAGATAATCATTTGGTTTGACCATGAAGCCTAAATGTGTGTTAATGTTGACAGATTTTTCATTTTAAGGTGAAATGTTCCTTTAACTTAAGATTAGGTTATAAAAAAAAAAAACGTTTGGTTACGTATGTAACCTCCGTTCCCCGAGGGAGGGAACAACACGTTGTGTCAGAGAAGCGACACTAGGGGTCTCTCTTGAGCGCCGATATCCACCTCTGATCTATGAAAAAATGCCAATGAGAGTTGGCAGCCGGTATTTGCATGTCCCGCCCTCGGACATACGGGTATTTAAGCGGCGCAAATACGGGAGTTCATTCAGGATAATTCTGAGGAGCCGGAAATGGTCCGGCCACAACAGTGGCTCGGTTCAGCGACATGGCGGAGGAAAGACACAACGTGTCGTTCCCTCCCTCGGGGAACGGAGGTTACATACGTAACCAAACGTTCCCCTTCTGTCGCTCTCTCCACGTTGTGTCGGAGAAGCGACACTAGGGGACCCATTCCAATCTTGCCATGCGCTGAACCGTGTACGTGAACCGCCGATACAGAGGCGGGCAGGGATTTCATCCAGTGCCGCGCATCGTCTGTATCTGGCTGCACGTACCCTTCCCCAATGCCCCATAAGAACATCGGAATCCTTCTAGTTACCCTGGGAGGGGAACAAGGCGATGTTTGCCAACATGGGAACGGGCCAGCCTGGCTGGGCCTCTTTTCTCTCTATGTTTCTCGCATAGAGCAATCACGGCCGGGGCCCTTACACGCATATAGGGAAGGGGGTCTTACCCAGACCCTGCGGAGACCACACCTGCCCTTTTTCTTGGGGAGGAAAAGTGGTAGACACGTCACACGGCCGTCTTAGGGCTCGTGTGGAAAGTATGGTGCGGTGGTAGATCCAGCCTCGAAAGGGGGGAGTTGCTACAGCACGGCGACCGGGGCAGCTGTAACTGCCTAAGGGAGACACGGGGGTCCGCTCGTAAGGGGACAGAACCGTGGAATTACACACAGGGGGAGTCCGAGCAGGAGGCCTTACCTGTGGAGCACCTTGTAACACAGTTAAAGGATGGGAAAGGAGGAGGCGAGAACCGGCTTGACGATATAAATCATAGTTTAATGGAAAACTTAAAAGACAACACAAACACACATGACGGACATGTCCGTAATTCTCTCTCTCTCGAACAATCGTCACCGGCCGCCTTTATCCCTCGCGCGCCTCATCAGGCTGATTGGGGACCGGGCGCGCGATATTCCGACCGGCCCCGCCCCCCTCCGCTCCACACTCCTCCCGGCGTTATCTCAGGCCGGGGTGCCACCGGCATGACGTACACCCCCCATCCCTGGGGCGGGGTGTATCTTGCGTCCCGCGTGGTCATCCCCGCCTTCCTCGCCCTGGGAGGAGACAGGAGGGGAAGACAACAACAACAACAACAAAAAAAAACAAAATAGGCGAGGGAAAAGGCCAACACGGTGCGACAGGGAGAGAGAGAGGAGAGAGAGAAAAAGCTCACTCACCGGTTCTCTGATGTACCGTCGCGTGGTCCTCGAACACTCCTCCACACTCAGGCGGACGACAGCCGCTCCAACACCGGGCGAACCGGAGTGAAACCGCCGACCCCCAGCGGGTAGAACGCGCCTCCGCTTTTCTGGCGGCAAATGGGGACACTCCTCCGCCCCTGGCAGCGGCTCTACCGCTCCGGGCGGTCGGAGAGTTTCTTCCCTCCTCCCCTCGCGGACGGCGGTCTTCCCTCGACCCCTCCGTGTCTCTGGGGACGGCAGGGCACTCCTCCGCCCCCGGCAGCGGCTCCCTCGCTCCAGGCGGTCGGGGTATCCAGTCCCCACTTGCCCCGCGGACGACGGCCGTACCCCGCATCCGGGCGGTCGGGCTACTCCGTCCCCCGGCAGATGGCAGCGGCGCTCCCCTGGGTGGACGGCAGTGTCGAGGACTCTGCGACGGGCATCCCTCCTCCTTCCCGGGTTTCAGCACCAATGTAACACAGTTAAAGGATGGGAAAGGAGGAGGCGAGAACCGGCTTGACGATATAAATCATAGTTTAATGGAAAACTTAAAAGACAACACAAACACACATGACGGACATGTCCGTAATTCTCTCTCTCTCGAACAATCGTCACCGGCCGCCTTTATCCCTCGCGCGCCTCATCAGGCTGATTGGGGACCGGGCGCGCGATATTCTGACCGGCCCCGCCCCCCTCCGCTCCACACACCTATACCAGTACAGGATAGCCATCAGGGTACCAGCAGTGGCTTGGGTCGGCGAGTTCCTCCGCTGAACCGCGGACCCGGAGGGCTGGGGAGGAATCGACCAGGGTCCCGACTCGGAGTGGGGCGCCCTGGGATGAAGGCGCACTACTTTACCTTGACGTCAGGAAAAGGGCGCTGGGCGCAAGCGATCCACCCGGCCGGTCGGTCTACGTGTTACCGAGTTCTACGGGCTCGGACCTGACAAAACACGAGACACAACCGACTCAACACGGAGGTTGTAAAACCTCGCGAAGGTGTTGGGTGTTGCCCAACCCGCGGCTCTACAGATGTCTGCTAGGGAGGTGCCCTTGGCCAGTGCCCACGAGGACGCAACACCCCTTGTTGAGTGAGCTCGGACCCGCAAGGGTAGGGGCACGGCCTGGGTGTGATAAGCCAGTGTGATGGCGTCGACAACCCAGTGGGCGAGTCTCTGTTTGGAGATGGCATTCCCTTTCTGCCGTCCCCCAAAGCAGACAAAGAGCTGCTCAGAGCGTCTGGTGCTCTGTGTGCGGTCCAGGTAAATGCGCAGGGCGCGCACTGGACATAGCAACGAAAGGGCTGGGTCTGCCTCCTCCCGGGGCAGCGCTTGCAGTTTCACTACCTGATCTCGGAAGGGTGTGGTAGGAACCTTGGGCACATAGCCCGGTCGCGGTCTTAGGATCACAGACGTATCTGCTGGACCGAACTCCAGGCAAGTGCCGCTGACAGAGAACGCTTGCAGGTCCCCGACCCTCTTGATAGAGGCGAGCGCGATCAGCAGGGCCGTCTTAAGAGAGAGGGCCCTGAGTCCAATGATTCAAGTGGCTCGAAGGGAGGTCTCTGGAGTCCTGCCAAGACTACCGAGAGATCCCAGGAGGGAACTAGGCCTGGCCGGGAGGGATTCAACCTCCGGGCGCCTCTCAGGAACCTGAGGATCAGGTCGTGCTTACCCAAAGACTTGCCGTCTACAGGATCGTGGTGGGCGGCAATGGCGGCAACATACACCTTGAGGGTGGACAGGGACAGCCTCCTGTCCAGCCTCTCCTGTAGGAACAGGAGCACTGACTTGATCGCGCATCTCTGCGGGTCTTCAGTTCGGGAACACCAATCTGCGAACAACCGCCACTTTAGGGCGTAAAGGTGCCTGGTAGAGGGGGCTCTGGCTTGGTTGATTGTATTCACAACGGTCGCCGGTAAGCCGGCTAGCTCTTCCGCATCCCATCCAGGGACCAGACGTGGAGGTTCCAGAGGTCTGGGCGCAGGTGCCAGAGCGTGCCCCATCCCTGCGAGAGGAGGTCCTTTCTCAGGGGAATTTGCCAGGGAGGAGCTGTCGCGAGAAGTCTGAGTTCCAAGAACCAAGTCCGAGTGGGCCAGTGGGGGGCCACTAACGTGACTTGCTCCTCGTCCTCCCTGACCTTGCACAGCACCAGTGCATGAAGGCTCACTGGGGGAAATGCGAACTTGCGCAGCCCCGAGGGCCAGCTGTGTGCCAGCGCGTCTGTCCCGAGGGGAGCCTCTGTTAGGGCAAACCAGAGCAGGCAGTGGGAGGTTTCCTGGGAGGCAAACAGGTCTACCTGGGCCTTGCCAAACCGTTCCCAAATCAGCTGGACCGACTGGGGGTGAAGCCTCCACTCCCCGCCGGGCAGGCGTTGTCGTGATAGCGTGTCCGCTACGACGTTGAGCTTGCCGGGGATGTGAGTGGCATGCAGCGACTTCGTGAAGACGCAAGGGGACAGAGACAGGCCGAAGGGGAGGACTTTGTACTGAAACGCCTGGCCGTCGAACGCGAACCATAAGAAGGGTCGGTGTCATGGCAGAATTGAGACGTGGAAGTACGTGTCCTTCAGGTCTACCGCTGCGAACCAATCTAGATGCTGAACACCAGCCAGAATAGTTCTCTGCATGAGCATTTTGAACGGGAGTTTTAACAAGGCTGATTGAAAACTCGCAGGTCCAGGATTGGTCGTAAGCCGCCGCCTTTCTTGGGTACAATGAAGTAAGGGCTGTAGAAACCCTTCCTCATTTCGGTTGGAGGGACGGGCTCTACCGCGCCCTTGGCTAAGAGGGTTGCGATTTCCGTGCGCAGGGAACTGGCATGCTCGCCGTGTACTGCGGAAAAGCGGATGCCCCTGAAGGGGGGCGGGAGCCGGGCAAACTGAATTGCGTAACCGAATCGAATGGTCCGGTGCAGCCAGCGTGATGCGTTGGGAAGTGAAAGGCACGCTCCCCAGCTCTGCGCTAGGGGCACCAAAGGGACGAGTATTTTGGACGTACCCGGCGGTGCCTCGCAGCGGGGCGGAACAGGTAATGCAGCGTCAGGCGGCTTCGTTGCGGCCTGAGGCTGAGGTGCTGAGAATAGACTCAAAGCACTTACCTTGCTCCGCGCGCCCGGCGGGGGGCGGGTTCGTGACTGAGGAGGAGGTCTGATGTTGGCGTCCTCTGGACTCGTCTGAACCGGCCGGCCGGGGGACAGTCGTGGGCAGGCGGAAGGCGGGATCGCCGCGTCCGGTGTACCGGGACTGTCGTAATCTGAAAGCACATTGCCGTGAGAACGGCATTTGCGGGCCAGGTGACCCAGAGGCAAAGGAAATAGCTCTTTTATTGAGAATGTGGGTACCACAGCCCCCGTCAGGGGGTGTGGCAAATGAAAAAACAAAGGATTCTCCACCCGGCCCTCCACCGGGGGACGGAGCGGTCTTACCACCTCCGGAGCTAACGTCTTCGGCTCTGGGTCGACTGTCTCAGGAATGCTTGGGAGCCTTCCGGGTCCTACCCAGATGGCAAAAAATATCCACACGGCTTCTTTTTGCCTCCGTCCCTAAGCTGTCGGCTATAGTTGCGTCCCACTGGCGGGGATGAGGTTTGCCGCCGAATTCGTCACTCCCATTTCTTGCGATATGCCGCCGGCGATCAGACGGCGGGCCGCCCGCTTCATTTTCTCTGGCGGTTGCCTCGGGCTGATCGACCGCGGGCGGCTGGCGGCAAGCCGCTTTGAAATACAAGGATTTCTACTCTCAAAATCGACCAGCCATGTTGGCTATTATTATTTTTTGCTCCAAAGCCATTAGGGTTTATAACAGAGTCTTGACTCTTGATTCCATGATAAGGTAAGGTTTAGGAAATGACATTTAAATTACTTTGAAACTCTGAAGTGATTATACAGTAATATATGTAAAATATATTGAATTATTTTATGCACTTGAAAATTGTTTACATTTCTTTGATTGCTGCGCATTTGAGACATGCACCAATAAACCAAAAAGAATTCCTTTTGTAAAACTTACTTGGCAATAAATATCTTTATGATTCTGATTAGGTTTTAAAATAGATATTTAATTCATGGTATGAACAATTTAGCAGAATAAATTGATGAAGTTAGACTTTTCACGAATGCCTGACTATCAGTGAACAGTGAAAGACATCTGCAACATGGCCAAAATCTCAGGTATACTTTAATTTTTTTTATTAATTTGCAACCATGGTGATATCTATCATAAACATGAAAATCCCTGTTTTGACGTGAAGGATAAACTAAAATTATCCTCTGGTTTCACAGTTGCGCAGAAATTTCGTTTATGTCTACATTTTTTCCAACCTCGATTTTTTTTTTGTTATTTTACCTTTTACAGGTTTTGCAATTATGACCTGTACAAATGTTTAAGAAAGTGTTAAAGTCCCTGTAAAGGCAATAAAAAAAAATCTAAACGCATTATAAATGTTAAAAATGTATTGCTAAAACACATTACAAAGACTGAACTGTGAAGTTCCGCTGTCGCCATATCTGTTTCCGGTTTAATTGCGCGTCGCCCAAAATGTCTGTTTTTACTCGATGTCTCCAGAATCTTCCGAAAATACGCGTCAGCGATGTTCATCGCATTGTTGATGCCTGGTCCCCTGCTCCGACAAGCAAGAGGGACAAGGGCTTTAAACTCTACATATCGAGTTATCTGCACAACTACAAGGGTAAGTATTTTAATCTAATGTGTTGTGCCGGCAGATAGCGGCTAAGCTAGTTCGCCACGTGTTCATTTTTTATGTAAGGTTAGTATAGAAGCTTGTTTTTTCTTAGTTTTAAAGCAGACTGTTTGTTAATTTTTGGGATAATTGTAATATAAATTATATTAACTTGCTCTCCTCTCAGTTTCTAATAAAGATCAGGGCACAGGTGAAGTCACTGTCAGGGCATTGTGCTACAGGTCCACGAGGAAAACAGATAAACCTCACAGTTTGAGTGTATGGTGAAGCTAGAATTGATAAGACCGCAGTTACAGGCTTGTTACTTTAATAGCCCGATGTTCCTGGGGACTCGGCTAAGGTTATTCATGTTTAATGTAACTCAAATCAAATGAAAACAGTTATTATAGGCAGGTAAGTTTCCCTAACTGGTCCCCTCTGTGTAAAATGCGTTCTTATTCAAGTTTTCAACTCAGTCATTCGTTTAAGATGCAATCTTGTGTTATAAGTATTAGGCTATCATGATTATACAGTGAGCAAGCTATATAAATAAGTATTTAATATAATAAAATTGTAGAGCAACAACCGAGGGTGTAAGGTAAAGGCTGAATATTGTAGATTTATTACAATATGTTGCATGTTACACTCTACAAAGGCCTGACTGGAGATTTGCCTGATCTATCCGTCCTTCAGGTGAGTAGGGATACAACAATAGCAAATTTCACTGTACAGTATGATATATCAACCAAAATCTGTATACCAACATTTCATTATTTTCTTTTTCCTCCCCTTTTACAAACAAATATTCTGCTTCAAAGAAAAAAATGAAATTGATGTTATCATAAGGGTTCTTTATTATGAACTTGTATGTGATGCATAACATACTGTGGATAGAAATTACAGGGAAAGTTACTGGTATGATAATTGTGGTTATATTATATTACTATTATATTTAGTGTATTGCTAATCAATATATTGTTACTTCCCAGGTGACAGCGGCTCACTTCAAGAGCAGGTGAAGCAAGTTGGGACAATGTTGAAGACATTTGCTCGCACTGGGCAATCAGGTACAACTTGCAAACAACACCTGTGGTTGTTGGTTTAATTCCCACTGGGGCCACCTGTACATGTAGTAGACCTAGATATAAATGTCATAGTTTAGTAGTTGAAGGACCAGGACTGTACTTTATTCTTTTATTCTGGGAACCCCTGTAGGTGCAGATCAAACCCTAATGCTGCGACGTCTTGGAATTTGGCGATGTTGTGCGTAGCATGGACGACAAAATGCTATGCTGCAACATTTCAGTGCCAATGTGTCTGTTGGAGAGTTATCCCTGCCAGGGGATCTGTTACTCCCCCCTAGACACCCAGGAAGATTTGGCGTTGCTTGACAACAGTTTGAGGCAGGATAAAGAGCTCCAGCAACGATTTGTAAGTGTGCCGATTTCGTTTATAACGGTATAGGGTAATCTAAAAAAGTAAAATTAAGATCGTACACTGCATATTGTACAGTCTGAATCCACAGCCTGTCACATTTTAAATTTATGAGAAGCTTCAGAGAAATGTAATTTGTAACATGTTTTTTTTGTATTTTCAGCTTCGGTTTTTGGCAATCAAATGTGGGAGGGACCTAAAGACAACCGTGTGGCGAATGCTTCAGAGTATCTTCTCTAATCACCTTTCCATCAATACAACCTGGGCTGGTGTAGGTGATAAAGCATGTTTTAGAGACATGTTCCTGAAGACCATTGTTCAAAGTAAGATGGATATTTTTTTTATATTTAAGTAGATGTGTATGACCTTATGCCATTCAAATGGAATGACAGATCTTTATTTTCTACAGGAGCCATCCGGAAGAACCCGGCAACACAGGATGCCACTGATGAGGCGATCCAGGTTAACGCGTTACCTGAAAGGAGCATCTGAACATGAAGGTGGAAAAAGGCGCCGCACAGCTGAGAGGGACCCACAGCCGACCCCTTAAACCTAGGCTGACTACTGACACCCCAGCATCACTGACAACTGGAACCCTTTCTTTATCCTGCAGTCAGTAACATCAAGACCCCTAAAAAGCCTGCTAAAAGTGTCAGACTACACTCACCCAATCCACACTGTTAACTGTGGAAATTGCTCTTTTTTTTTTTTTTTTTTTCTCGTGACCCTGCTTTGAGGGCAGCTCCTTGGATGAATATGGGATGGTTTGTCCTTTTATACAGGCGCACGAGGAATCACTGAAGATATGCTAATTTGCACTGCCTCATTCTGGAGGTCGGGGAAAACCGGTGATTCTTAGCCCACTACGCCACGCAGTCCCCAACCTCTCCAGACATTCTGATTGGCTGTGTTCTCTACAGCCAGATTTTCTGCTGTTAATTATATTTATTCCCACTTGTTGTCATGTGTAAGTTGAATGTCAAAATGTATATTATACCTGTTATCCTGCACATTCCTTGATACCAAAGATCTCAATTATTTCATATACAATTTGCTGCTTATTTCATTGTTACAGTGCTTAACTATTCTATTTTTAAATATAGCTTGTAAATCCTAGATTATACATCTAATACTTGATATTTGCACATTATCTGGTATCAAATATTCTACTTACCGTGACTTTAGTATTGCTTATTTCATTCCGTCAGTGCTTAACGATTCTATTATAGTTTGTAAATCCTATTTCATGCCTGATATTTGATATTGCACATTAACTAGTACCAAAAATTCTACTTTCATTCCGTCACAGTGCTTAACTGTTATTCTATTGTTAAATATAGCTTGTAAATCCTTGTGCCACAGGTAAGCATTGCAGTTATAATGGTATATTCTACTCCAGAGCTTTACTCTAAATTATTACCACTTAACCTATTGTTAGAAATGACTTGTAAATATGATGTTATACCTCAATTTATTTGGTATCCTGCACTTTCTTTGGTACCAAATATCCTCATTGCTTATGTTTACTGGTAATTCTTTTCATCCCAGAGCTGACCTCTTTATATTAACAATTATTGTAAGTGTTACAATAGTGTTTTTAAATTTTTTTTTTTTTTTTACCAAAATTGAGTTGGAAACCTGCATGTTCTTTAGTGTGTGTGTGTGTGTGTATATATATAATGTTTGTATTTTTCTGTTATTTATATATCAGTGATCTGACATCTTGTTTCAATGACAGTTACTGTACTTTGAAATGTGGAATTAAAACGCCAAATGGAAATTTGTCTGGTTTGATCAATCATTATTCTTGATAAACTGCATGCTATAAATATATATATATATATATATATATATAAATAATATATATATATATATATATATATATATATATATATATATATATATATATATATATATACAATAAGCGGCGGCAGATCGCTCGGAAAAAGCGTTTGCCTCCGACGGTCCGCCTTCGATATAACGGCGGCGGAACGGCGATAGCCAGCGGGCCGGCCGCGGAACGAAGGCGGTAGGAAGGCGGCTGCCGCTTTTAAAAAGCGGCTGCCGCCGGCGGTGCGCCGTCAAACGTGTTTGCGATATTGCCATTCTGCCGCTTCTACTGCCGCCGGAGCACCGCCAGCGGCCCGCCGACTTATTGCTATCTGGGTTAGAGGGGGTTCGTGAGACAGGGGCCTGCGGGGTGCTCGACGCTGGGGCTGAGAGCTGGGCCCGGGTTGGGGCGGAGCAGGAGCTGGTTTCTTCGCCGCAGGGGGACGCCCTCGGCGAGCAGATGGGGCAGGGCCCGTAACGGCAGGTGTGCGGCGGGGCATGATGTGAGAGATGGCCTCCGTCTGCTTCTTCACAGCGGAGAACTGTTGGGCGAAGTCCTCGACGGTGTCGCCGAGAAGGTCAATCTGGGAGACAGGTGCGTCCAGGAAGCGGTTCTTGTCGGCCTCACGCATCTCGACCAGATTGAGCCAGAGATGGCGTTCCTGGACCACTAGGGTGGCCATCGCCTGTCCGAGTGCCTGCGCTGTGGCCTTCGTCGCTCTCAGGGCGAGGTTGGTCGCTGAGCGCAGTTCCTGTAGCACATCAGGATCAGGTCCACCCCCGTGCATGTTTCTGAGTGCTTTGGCCTGGTGGACTTGCAGGAGGGCCATCGCATGCAGGGCGGAGGCAGCGCGTCCAGCCGCACTGTAGGCCTTCGCGTTGAGCGAGGATGCTGTCCTACAGGGCTTGGATGGGAGTACGGGGCGGCCACACCAGGAGGTAGGGCTACCGGGGCATAGATGGTACGCAACTGCCCTATCGACCTGGAGAATCGCCCCGTATCCGTGGCGCTCTCCGCCGTCGAGGATGGTGAGAGTGGAGCGGGTGGCACCTAGACGAGCGGAGAGCGGGGCTCTCCACGTAGACGTCAGCTCGTCATGCACCTCTGGGAAAAATGGGACCGGGGGGATGCGAGGCCACGAATGGCGCGCTGCCCCCAGGAACCAGTCATCCAACCGTGAAGGCTGTGGGGAGGATGGAGGGTTCCAATCCAACCCCATGCTCACGGCGGCCCGGGAAAGCATGTCAGACATCTGAGCGTCGGCCTCAGCCTGGGCGTGCTGGCTCGAAGGCGGCAGTCCAGGGGAGTCCTCGGCATCAGACATCACACTCTCCGATGCAGTGGCGAGCTCATCTGCTTCGGGCTCGGGAGGATAGACAGCCAGGCCGTGAGGCGAGCCGCTATCGCCGCGAGCATGGACGGGGACCAGCGAGCGTGTCGGGGAACGGGAGGTTCGCGGGGGGGCTACCCGGCGAAACTGCACCCGCTGCCGCCCCCAGCACCAACCGCATCGTCCTCAATCCCGTGGGAAGAAGGAGCAATGCGAGGTGCAGCTGGGGTGGCTTGCTTTCTGTTGAAAGCAAGCCGCGACCGCAACGTGGTTAAGGTCATGTTCTCGCAGTGAGAACATGAACCATCCACAAACGCCGCCTCGGTGTGATCGCGGCCCAAACACACGAGACAGCGCCTGTGGCCGTCTGAAGCGGAGAGGCTTCTACCGCATCCAGGAACGACACAGGGGCGGAAGGGCATCTTGAAAAAGATGCGTCCTTAAAAGGACGTTCAACGCCGCTGTGTTTGCTCTTTTAGAGGAATTTACTCTTTTAAATGAAATTGCTCTTTTAATACACAGTGTGTGTGTGTGTGTGTCTGCGCTGTCGAAGCGCTCAGGGGCAACAATGCACGCTGTGCAAAGTAGGAGAAAGCTGCTGTTGTGCGCCATCAAATCCAACAGCAAGCAGATCGTCAGAGATACAGGAGTTCAGGGTGTGTATTCTAGCAGCAGACTGCAAACAGACCATCGGCTCTGAAGAAAAATTCTGAATGAACTCCCGTATTTGCGCCGCTTAAATACCCGTATGTCCGGGGGCGGGACATGCAAATACCGGCTGCCAACTCTCATTGGCCTTTTTTCATAGATCAGAGGTGGATATCGACGCTCAAGAGAGACCCCTAGTGTCGCTTCTCCGACACAACGTGGAGAGAGCGACAGAAGGGGAACTGGTTTTATCTTAGATGCAGCACAATGCAAAAACCATACTCACAGGAATTCCAGGTTTACCCATCTCCCCATTCTTCCCATCTTTTCCAGGAACTCCTGGTGGCCCAATTGGCCCTGGGTGAACTCCAACCGAAGGACCTGGAGGGCCTGGCTGCCCTGGTGGCCCAGTTGGCCCTGGGGGACCCTGGGGGACATAGAGTAAAAAACAAATCTCAATACTAAGTCCTTTTTCTTAAATGGGTCAGAACATACAGTGCTACTTTTTCTGCTGTGCCTTAAAGACTTCTACGTAAACAGCATTTTTTCCGAGTGAAATTAGAAAAAGTACTTTGAGCTTATACACAAGCTGTGGGTTTTCTGTCTGATCTAATATAGTTTGAGATCAGGGCTGGTATTGATAAGGATTTATCTATTTGATTCCGATTCACAAGCTCTACATTCGATTCGAAATTGATTGATATGGGTATATTTCTGTTATAATGTCCATTTTGATTACATTTGAAAGAAATTCTCTCTCAGCTAATGCTGCTAATTATACAAGGGACATTCTAACGAGGTATGTTACAAAAATATGTCTTTTACTTATTATATTTGATTAGCTTTTTCATCATTTTGATCACATTGTAGCTTCTCAAAAATGTACAAATCCAAGCATTCCATCAATACATTTGATGTCTTGAAATTGCATAGATGAATAGAGATTGCATGTTTATTATTTACATTTATATTTTTTACTATTTTCAAGTATGTACAATTTGTTAAATCACTGGTGAGTGAAATCTGAAAATGTACCAGCTAGTGAATAATCACAGACATTTTTGGTTGCATAATGCAAAATTTGGTCGCATTATACTGTAGATTGCATTACTTGCATTGTAGAAGGTTTCCGTATAGAGTGCAAGATTGATATTGGGATTTAAGAATAGCTATCGAGATTGTTCAAATGAAGATCGCGATGCTACAGAGAAAATCCAACTTTTACCCAGTCATAATTGAAATGTTGCATACTTTAATAACATTCTTTGCAAAGCCTGCATTTTACAGTCATATGTTCACATACAAAATCCATGCTGAATTGTGACGCAAAACTGTTAAGGACAGACTGAAACAATTGGAGACTTTGTTAAAAAAAAAAAGAATTCTAATGTTGGGATCCTTTGAAAGGATATGCAGAGTGGTTGGTGATACACATAGCCAGGAACAGGATTTCCTGGCATTTAGGAATAGCAGCATCTAATCTACTTCACCTTATTTCCTCACTGTAACTTGGCAGAACAATTTCTGAACACCTAAAGCTGGCTCTACTCTAGCAGACGCAGAACCAGCGCCACCAATAAGGGGGGACAATTGGACCTTTTGTCCCAGGCCCAGAATTGCGGGGGGTGTCCCAGCCTGACAGGAGGGAGGGGCCCACAGAAAGTCTGTTCCATATTGTGTAGCGCATCTAAACGCGTTCAGCGGGAGACGTGTTTATAAACACGGAAACAGCCAACATCCCACCCCCTAGCACCTGTCAGACAACTAACTGGAGCGGGGGTTGTGTATTTTCAGTATTTCAAGGCATTCATTCAGCTGGCAGTCCAGACAGTCAAGTGATTAACACATCCCACTGAGAGATGCTAATGGGTGCTCTGTGTCTTTCTGCCTGGCCAGTGATTATGTTAATGAAGCTAATACCTGAAAATCATTGGAAAAATCCGCTAGTGTAAAGCCAGCTTAATAGGCAATGTTAGCATGTAAATATGGGGCGTATGCTAACAAATTAGCATTTTTGATGTCAGACATTGATGGTTTTCAGCCATTTTTGCAGCTTAATTTCATTGAATTGTCTTATTTTTCTGGGAAGGATGTTTGAATTCTGAAATTCTGAAATTCTGAAACGTTTCATTCACAAGTACAGTAAACTTTTTTTGTGATTTCTTATGATATGACCCCTTCATATAAAAAAAACACCAAAAGAGTGCAATAAATAAATTATCACGGAAAGGGTAACTCATGTTTGACCATATTTATTTCAGTGTTAAATCATATTTTTGTGTCTTAGAGTTGACTTATGACCATACATTTAGCATGAAATTTATTTGATCATTTTGAGACACTATAACTCACCCTTATCACCTCCGTGTCACTGTCAAAGTCCACAAAGCTTGAACCTGAGCCAGCAATGCTGTCCTGCACATGAAAAAGGCACAGTGATTCCATCTTCAACTGCCATTATGGAATTTTTTAATGTACAACTAAAACACATTTTCCTGTAAAGTTAAATGTGTAAATTAATTTCTGCACCACTAGTGGCAACAAACAGTATTGCAAATGTATTACTGTTTACAAGCAGGTTTCGAACACTCCCCCATCTTTCATTGGTAGACCAAACAGACAGTTCCACTCCAAAGTCATGCCATTGGTTTACCAAATGTTGTTATGCCTGAGCCACTCAAAATAAATAAAAAGATTGCAATTCTGCATGGTACCACTAATGCCACAGAAATGAAATACTTCACATAACATGTGTGTTTTGTTGTTATATTTTGATTTTGGATAGAATACATACCGAATACTTAAATGTCCCTTGACGCCCTGGTGGCCCAGGAGGTCCAGGTGGCCCTGGAAGGCCCACTCCTGGATCGCCCTATTTAACAAAGGACAAGTAAGAAAGACAGTAGATAGTTTACTGTGATTGTGAGAAAGTATTCTTCATCAACAGGTTTCTTAGATACACTGAAAGTATTTGGAGTGGGGTTTACTTAAAATACCTAGGTAAAAATATCCACACAGAAATTTCTAGTAATTTAACAGACCATATTTTAAAGTAAAGGCTACACACAATTCTTGGTGGCTTTAATTAGAAATTCTTAAGTTGTTTACATTGCAATACTCCATTTGAAGTAAAATGTACTCACTTTGTGTTTGTATATTTTACTCAAGCAATGAAACAATGAGTTGGCCGGGCTGGAATGACGCACGCCCGGTCCCCAATCAGCCCGATGGGGCTCGCAAGGGTTAAAGGCAGCCAGTGAGAACAGTTCGAGAGAGAATTACGTGCAGCAGCCCTGTATGTGTTTTTGTGTGTCTTTTTATTTCATTAAATATGAATTATATTATTAAGCCGGTTCTCGCCTCCTCCTTGCCCATCTTAACACCCTTACATTGGTTCCGAAATCCGGGGAGGAGGAGGAGCGCCCGGTGCTGTACATTAGCCGTAATTCTCTCTCTCTCTCTCGAACTGTCGTCACCGGCCGCCTTTATCCCTCGCACGCCCCATCAGGCTGATTGGGGTCCGGGCGTGCATCATTCCAGCCCGGCCCCACTCACCTCCACACTACAGTGTACTTAGTCATGCACCACATGTCATACAAATTTATTCCACAGGGTAATGTAATGCATGCTATCTAGTTTATGAAACAACATTGCCTTGTATTACTGAAACAATATTCAGAGCTGTGCACAGAGCACAAAACCTGATGACGTTAACAGATCATTTTTAACAGGTAATTAACAGGTAATTAACAGGTAATTAATGGGTAATTAACGAGTAATTTCGAGTAGAAAATGAACTTAAGACTTAAAAAAAAGTTTGTAAATCAACTTCCATACAGAGAATCCATGAAAGCTCATAAATTATTCAATCCCAGTGCATGCTGGGAACACCAACTTTAAAAAGTTAAGTCAATTTTACTTATTTTAGTTACATGTGAAATTTTCTCAAATTAGTGAATTAATATGACTGGTGATTTTCTTCTTTAGAATTGATACACGGTGACGCATTGTATAGATAAGAAACAATCATAAATAATATTAAGGCTACTTATAAGTTAGAGCACTCATTTTTACATGTTTGAACTGAGTACAAATGGAGAACTGATTTAATATTTTCAAGTTCACGCTAAAAATGTACTTGTTCAATGTAGAAAGTACTTAATCTTTTCTGCAATTTGTTCTTCACCCCAAAATATTTTTTCAGCATCTGTAAGCTGCAAAAAACCCAATATATACTTCTAGAAGCAAAATATGTAATATCTAAATATTCTGACAAAGTGTCACACCTTGTCTCCTTTGGGACCTGGATCTCCAGAAAGGCCTGGGAATCCCGGAGGTCCAACCTTTCCCTGTATGTGACAAAGAGAAAGAAAATGAGAAGTCAAACATTTAAGTTAATTCATGCTAGTTTTGTCCAAATCAAAACACAAGCTCTGCAACACACTCCCTCTCTTAACCACACACACACACACACACACACACACACACACACACACACACACACACACACACACACACACACACACACACATATGAGCCCCATATGTTCGCACTGCACTCTAGATCTACAAGAAGAACACCTCGGTTGCAACCCCTGTATTGTGGTTCAATTTAGGTGTACAGGTGTGCCGACAGGTGCTCTTATTTCCCACTAAAACACAGAGGTAGATGAAAGGCTCACAGGACTGCGGTCTTTTCTCTGGTCTCTAACTGCCTGCTCCCCAATTTGCCGGCTATGCCTCACAAATAATGAGGTTCCGTACAGCATCGATTCATGTTATGAAAATATCTCCATGTATTTTCTCTTCTCTGTGGTCTGTAGACAAGCTCTGCTGCACACATTTGGGAGAACTGTCCAGAGGGAATGGGTTTGGACAGGCTAACGTGAGTAAGTTATTGCAGCATTAAAATATACTGCTGTGTATAGAGGGCAAAATGTTGATTTTGAGTCTGGTTTGTCGCTGGTTTTAAGTTTGGTCTGGGAATAGCCTGTTCAAGGGACATAAAATGTACAATTCTTGCACATTTCCATATCTGTCTTTGAGGTCAACAGCATAAAAAAAAAATTGGTAGGCCCTATGTACTGCACATGCCAGTGTTTTTAAAATATTGCCATGCAGTTTGATTTGATAGTTCATTGTAAATAAATAAAAAATATATATAAATAAATAAATTAAATAAATAACATTATCCATGTGTGAAGTTGTCAAAAGGGATATATCTCAGTTATAACATTTTGATTTAAATTTTGATCAAGTTCAATTGCATACCTAAATGGGCATTTTCTTTTGCTGTGGTTTTCTGTGTTGGTTTTAAGCACCAACAAACTGTTCACCCAAAAATGAAAATGCTCTTGTTATTTACTCACCCACATGCCATTCCAGATGTGTATAGTTTTCTTTCTTCTGCAGAGCACAAACGGGTTTTTTTATTAGTATATTTCAGCTCTGTAGGTCCATACTATGCAAGTAAATGGGTATCAAAATATTGAAGCTCCAAAAGTATAAAAAGGCAGCATAAAAGTAATCCATTATATGACTTCAGTGGTTTAATCTATGTCTTCATAAGTGATATGATAGGTGTGGGTGGTCTTTAAGTCCTTTTTACAGTAAATCTCCACTTTCACTTTCACATTCTTTAATTAGAATGTTTTTAGCAATTCACATTCTTCATGCATATCGTAACATATTAGGCAGGGAAGAGAATTTATAGTAAAAAGGACTTAAATATTTATCTGTTTCTCACCCACACCTATCATATAACTTCTGAAGACATCGATTTAACCACTGGAGTCATATGATGTACTTTAATGCTGCCTTTATGTGCTTTTTGGAGCTTCAAAATTCTGGTAACCATTCACTTGCCTTATATAGACCTACAAAGCTGAAATATTCTTCAAAAAAATATATTTTTTTGCATTCTGCAGAAGAAAGAAAATCATCCACATCTGGGATGACATAAGGGCGAGGAAACGGTGAACTAGTCTTTTAATCCTATAATCTTATATTAAACAAAATCAAAACAAAATTCTATATCATTATACTTTTTTAATAACTGTTAGTTGAGAGTTGATATTTCATATTTGTTATTGTTAATAATGTTTTTTTTTTTTTTTTTGCTGTTTCATCAATTGTTTTGTGCTTCATAATCATTTAAATACAGCATGTCTGAAAAGCATTAAATGGCCTAAAATACATTTTTAAAACATATGTTGTGAAAGATAGCCCTTTTACTTCAGATAGTATTGGATGGATGGATGGATGGATGGATGGATGGGTTTAGACCAGTTTAACAGGCTGCTTAAAAGTAGTGACAAACTAAAGGATACTTACAGGGGCTCCATCTTTCCCTGGACCGCCCTGATAAAAAAAGAAATACAATTTTTCTAATTTGTGAAAACAACACTTAAAATGCATGTGTGATATGTTGAACAGTGTAAGACTTCAATTCAATTAGCACATAAAAAAAGAAAGAAAAATATATCATGAAATATGGGAACAAATGCCGAATTGTGGCATGTGGTGGTACACGCTGTACATGATGGTGGATCATTATTTATGAAGGACATTTCAGTGATAGGTAAGCTTACAATATTCTTTCACATTATTGTAAAACCTGTGCACAGTTTGTCATGACAAAATTAGTCTTATAGATATTTACAAGCAAATAAATAAAGAACACACATTCAAAGTTTTGTTATGCCCGCCAGCCGGTCATGGCATTGTTTGCCAACAAAAGTGAGTTTTAAGCAGTTATTTTTGTACAGGACATAAAAATATATTACAATACATAATTGAACATTATAAATAAACAAAGTAAAGAAATGTTCCAGGTTAAAAACAAGCTAATCTTAATTGACAGCATTTGTGATATAATGATGGTTACCACTAAAAATAATGTTGTCTCGCCCCTCCTTTATTAGAAAAAAAAGCAGTTACAAAAACATATTTACAGTACAATGGAAGTTAATGAGGCCAGTCCATAAACTTTAATATATTCACTGTTTCAAAACTATAGCTGCAAGATGTACACATTATACGTGTTAACATGATTTGAATGTGGCAAAATCACTTTCTTACCATATTTGCGTAAAGTTATATACCCAAAATAGGGATTACAGGTTTTATCTGTTACATCATGACAACAAAGTTGTAATATTGTATATAACTTCACACGAGTATGTTAGTAAGCGATTCCATCTTAATAAAATCATGTTAAATGTAAAATGTTTACTTTTTGTGGCTATACTTTTGAAACTTTTTGCTGTGCATTTTAACATTTACAGATTGGCCTCATTCACTTCTACTGTAGGTGATTTACTATAATGTTTCTTTTTTAATAAGCGAGGGACAAGTTGAATTAATTGCTTTGTGGTAATCAACCAGAAATGCCACAAATGCTGTCAGTTAGGCTTAACTTGTGTTCAAGTCAGAACATACCTTTAATATCTTGTCATATAATGTTTATGAAAAAATTAAATGTTAAATTATCTATGTTAAATTATCAAACACAATGTTGTGGAATGGAAGTTATTGCACAACTTAAGTTTAAAGGAGCAGAAGGAAAGAATGTTCCCAATGAGTTTGACATTGTTGATCTTTTAGCCGTGAAGCAAGGAACTAATCCGGTATAGTGTGGCTTCACAATGCAACCGAGACTCAAAAATGATGTGAATTAACCACAGACAGATCCAGCCAACCACAGTATTGTTAGGAATTCCTTGTCTTGTTTCACTGTTGCCCTCTGTCTGCCATTTTTGTCACCTTTGCATTCCTTAGTTTTCACTTTTGTCCCTTGTGTAGCCCCTTAGTCTCTTTGTTAGTCTTCGTGTTCACTTGTCATTGTTAAAGAACTACACTTCCCAGAATCCACCTGCCATCATCACTGCCATTTTGTTCATTGTTCTCACCTGTGTCTTATTCAGTCATCACTCACTGTGTATTTAAGCCCTGCTTTTTGTTCACTCCTTGTCATTCGTTGAATGTTGTTAGCCTGGTGTGTGTTCGTTCCCTGCCCGTGTTTTCTATGTAATGTTTATTTCCCCATTGAGGGTTTTCCTTTGTGTTTTGCCTGTTTGTTTATGTAATAAAGTTGAACTGCAACTGGATCTGCATCTCCTCGTCTGCCTTCGCTGCTCGTTCATAACAGAACGAACGACCACACTATGGATCCAGCGGTTCAACGAGCAAACTTCCACCTGCTCTGCTTGAAGCAAGAGGACCGCCCTATAGAGGACCACATCCGCGACTTCCTTAAGCTGGCGGGTATCTCGGATTTCCCGGACTCCTCTCTGGTGGTCTTCTTCAGGCGCAATCTGCACCCCGCACTTAAGGAGCGGTTGCGACAGGCAACGCACGGCTGGACGCTCCACGCGTTCGTGGAGGAGACTCTGCTGGCCTGCAGTTCGCCGTTAACTGTGGGCGCCATCGAGGAGAACTCTGCCACTCCTCCCACAGTAATAACCCTCCACTCGCCCGTGGTTCGTACCTTCACGCCTGCCTTGGTCAGTGAGCCTGCACGGTCCACTTCTTCTGCCCAGCGGAGGAGGAGAAGAGGAAAGGCTTCTGCTCCCCAGTCTCCGCCTGCCACGGCCAGCGAGCCAGAGCCCACGCCTGCCACGGCCAGCGAGCCAGAGCCCACGCCTGCCACGGCCAGCGAGCCAGAGCCCACGCCTGCCACGGCCAGCGAGCCAGAGCCCTCGTCAGCCACGGTCAGCGAGCCAGAGCCCTCGCTTGCCCCGGTCTGCGAGCCAGAGCCTTCGTCAGCCACGGTCAGCGAACCCAAGCCAGCGCATACCACAGTCAGTGAGCCAGTGCCTGTCGCCTCAGAGGTCAGTGAGCCAGTGCCTGTCGCCTCAGAGGTCAGTGAGCCAGCGCCTGTCGCCTCGACCGTCCCTGAGCCAGCGCCTGTCGCCTCGACCGTCCCTGAGCCAGCCTTGCCTCGACCGTCCCTGAGCCAGCCTGTCGCCTCGACCGTCCCTGAGCCAGCGCCTGTCGCCTCGACCGTCCCTGAGCCAGCCTGTCGCCTCGACCGTCCCTGAGCCAGCGCCTGTAGCCTCGACCGTCCCTGAGCCAGCGCCTGTAGCCTCGACCGTTCCCGGGCCAACGGCAATAGCCAGGACTGACCAAAGCCAGCGCCAATGGTCATGCCCGTCCTAGAGCCTGCGCCCCTCGAGCCTCCCGAGCTTTCCAGAGCTCCGCCTCCCGAGCTTTCCAGAGCTCCGCCTCCGAGCTTCCTGAGCTTTCCAGAGCTCCGCCTCCCGAGCTTCCTGAGCTTTCCAGAGCTCCGCCTCCCGAGCTTCCTGAGCTTTCCAGAGCTCCGCCTCCCGAGCTTCCTGAGCTTTCCAGAGCTCCGCCTTCCGAGCTTCCTGAGCTTTCCAGAGCTCCGCCTCCCGAGCTTTCCAGAGCTCCGCCTCCCGAGCTTTCCAGAGCTCCGCCTCCCGAGCTTTCCAGAGCTCCGCCTTCCGAGCTTCATGAGCTTTCCAGAGCTCCGCCTTCCAAGCTTCATGAGCTTTCCAGAGCTCCGCCTTCCAAGCTTCATGAGCTTTCCAGAGCTCCGCCTCCCGAGCTTTCCAGAGCTCCGCCTCCCGAGCTTTCCAGAGCTCCGCCTCCCGAGCTTTCCAGAGCTCCGCCTTCCGAGCCTCCCGAGCTTTCCAGAGCTCCGCCTTCCGAGCCTCCCAAGCTTTCCAGAGCTCCGCCTCCCGTGCTTTCCAGAGCTCCGCCTCCCGAGCTTTCCAGAGCTCCGCCTCCCGAGCTTCCTAGAGCTCCACCTTCCGAGCTTTCCAGGGCTCCGCCTCTCGAGCCTCCCAGGGCTCCGCCTCTCAAGCCTCCCAGGGCTCCGCCTCTCAAGCCTCTCGAGCCTCCCAAGGCTCTGCCTCTCGAGTCTTCCAGGGCTCCTCTTGAGCCTCCCAGGGCTCCGCCTCTCAAGTCTCCCGAGCCTCCCAGGGCTCCGCCTCTCAAGTCTCCCGAGCCTCCCAGGGCTCCTCTCGAACCTCCCAGTGCTCCGCCTCTCGAGCCTCCCAGGGCTCCACCCCTCAAGTCTCTTGAGCCTCCCAGGGCTCCACCCCTCAAGTCTCTTGAGCCTCCCAGGGCTCCGCCTCTCAAGCCTCTCGAGCCTCCCAGGGCTCCGCCTCTCAAGTCTCCCGAGCCACCCAGGGCTCCTCCTCCCAAGCCTCCTAGGGATCCGCCTCCCAGGGCTCCATCTCTCAAGTCTCTCGAGTCTGCCAGGGCTCCTCCTCCCGAGATTCCCAGGGCTCCGCCTCTTGAGCCTCCCTCTGCTCTGCCCCCTGAGCCTCCCACGGCTCCGCCCCCTGAGCCTCCTGAGCTTTCCATGGTTCCTCCTCCCTCGGCTCTGCCTCCTGAGCCTCCCACGGCTCCGCCCCCTGAGGCCTCTGAGCCTCCAGAGCCTCCCTCAGCTCCGCCTCCAGAGCCTCCCTCAGCTGAGCCTCCCGAGCCTCCTACGGCTCTGCCTCCCGAGCCTCCTGCGGCTCCGCCCCCTGAGCCTCCCGAGCTTTCCATGGTTCCTCCTCCCTCGGCTCTGCCTCCTGAGCCCCCCACGGCTCCGCCCCCTGAGGCCTCTGAGCCTCCAGAGCCTCCCTCAGCTCCGCCTCCAGGGCTCCGCCTCTCAAGCCTCTCGAGCCTCCCAGGGCTCCACCCCTCAAGTCTCTTGAGCCTCCCAGGGCTCCACCCCTCAAGTCTACGGCTCCGCCCTCAAAGCCTCCTATGGCTCCGCCCTCAAATCCTCCTACGGCTCCGCCCTCAAAGCCTCCTGAGCCTCCTACGGCACCGCCTCCCGAGCCTCCTGCGGCTCCGCCTCCAGAGCCTCCTGCGGCTCCGCCTCCAGAGACTTCTATGGCTCCGCCGCCAGAGCCTTCCAGGTCACTGCCTTTAGGGCCTCCTCCCAGGGGTCCTGACCCAGTCCCTGACCTGTGGCCTCATCCCAGGCCTTCTGACCCTGTTCCCGTCCTGTGGCCTCCTCCCAGGCCTCCTGACCCAGTCCCTGTCCTGTGGCCTCCTCCCAGGCCTCCTGACCCAGTCCCTGTCCTGTGGCCTCCTCCCAGGCCTCCTGACCCAGTCCCTGTCCTGTGGCCTCCTCCCAGGCCTCCTGACCCTGTCCCTGTCCTGTGGCCTCTTCCCAGGCCTCCTGACCCAGTCCCTGTCCTGTGACCTCCTCCCAGGCCTCCTGACCCTGTTCCCGTCCTGTGGCCTCCCCCCAGGCCTCCTGGCCCGGTCCTTGCCCGGTGGCCAGCTCCCAGACCACCTGAACCTGTCCTTGCCATCTGTGCCCCCTTGGACTTCCTGCCTGCCCTTTGTGCCCCCTTGGACTTCCTGCCTGCCCTTTGTGCCCCCTTGGACTTCCTGTCTATCCTTCATTGCCCCCTGGACTGCCTGTCTGCCCATCGTTGCCCCCCTTGGTCTGTCTGCCCACCACAAGCCCCCCCCCCCAGTCAATGGACATTTTTTTGTTTTGTCTTATGTTACTTTGATCGTCTGGAATCCGATCCTTGAGGGGGGGCTATGTTAGGAATTCCTTGTCTTGTTTCACTGTTGCCCTCTGTCTGCCATTTTTGTCACCTTTGCATTCCTTAGTTTTCACTTTTGTCCCTTGTGTAGCCCCTTAGTCTCTTTGTTAGTCTTCGTGTTCACTTGTCATTGTTAAAGAACTACACTTCCCAGAATCCACCTGCCATCATCACTGCCATTTTGTTCATTGTTCTCACCTGTGTCTTATTCAGTCATCACTCACTGTGTATTTAAGCCCTGCTTTTTGTTCACTCCTTGTCGTTCGTTGAATGTTGTTAGCCTGGTGTGTGTTCCCTGCCCGTGTTTTCTATGTAATGTTTATTTCCCCATTGAGGGTTTTCCTTTGTGTTTTGCCTGTTTGTTTATGTAATAAAGTTGAACTGCAACTGGATCTGCATCTCCTCGTCTGCCTTCGCTGCTCGTTCATAACAAGTATGATCTTACTTGTTATTTGAGTTGCAATAATAGGCCCAGGACTGGAGTGTTTTACACAAAACAATTGCTTTACTGGATGCCGGTGACACGCTAGAATATCCATTACATTCTCTTGAAATTAACAGCAATTACTGTCTAAAGTTTTAACATTGTTCAGTGCAAAGGAAGTGTCGGTAGCACTTACGTCTTTCCCCGGTGATCCTGCAGGTCCCGTTGGCCCCTGTGGGCCCCTGGGTCCTGGCTCTCCTTTCCCAGAAGAACCCTCCTTAGATGGGTTAGATGGACTGGTTGGACCTGGTGCTCCGGGGGATCCTGGTGGGCCTGGCAGGCCTCTGTCTCCTTTTTCTCCTTTCTGCATGGTAATGGCCTGAAACCACCAAAACCATGGTCAAATGCAATTATGATGAGAAAAAGTGTTAATATAACAGATGGCTTAAAAAAAACATGGACTATCACTCACATTTCTGTCTTGAGTGGCTCCCTCAGATCTGATTGGCTCTGCAGTGTGACAGAAAATCAAAAACAGATGTCATTAGGCAACCAGAAAATGAGTAAAGGGGTGTTCACACATACAGCAACTTGCAATGTCAATACAACATGAAGTCAATGAGAGCTAGTGATTTCCATAAAATGTGACTATTGATGAGATGATAAAGTTGAGCAGATCTGCGGTAATCAATGGGAGTGAAGTCAGTGATCCACTGCCTGATACAGTATGATACTGCAGTCGAGTAGGAACGCCTCCCAGAGACCAACAGCACAGAGGCTGAGTCATCTTGATTTAAGCACTGTATATGAGAACACCCCATAAAGGTATCATGACAGGCCTGCTTTTATATTTTAATATGTTCCTTGAGGTTCACTTATAATATTAGTAAAGTTAACCCTCATTCCGACCCTCTGTCAGAAACGCTCGGTTTTGGTGCTGCTTCCCCTTTAAGACTAGATTGTAAATGCCCACTGTTATTGACTGGCTCTCTGCTCATAGGTGACCTGTTCTTTCATAGAGCGCAACAGTGCCTGCCCACTTATTGAGCCATCTGGGTTCCAGAAGTATTTTCCCCATTCATTTCTTCCATTGACTTTTAATAAAATCCTTCATGAAAGAGTTGTAAGCCATGAACCAAACCAACCAGCTCTGAGGTAAATCACAACATCACAACTTCCTATTTTACGTTTAATGCAAAATATTCCAAAATGTACAAATAGAAAAGATAGTTTAAGGGTGAAGAGACACCGACTCTATTACTTCACTCACAGTGCATCATGGTAGTGGGCGGTCGTTCTGAGGCATGTGTCGCAGCCTTCGTTGGCCACGATTCTCTGATTGGTGAAGCTTTCTCTGGTGGACCATTTGTAATGTAGTTGTTTTATACAATGAAATTTAATTAATGCAGACGGATGCCTTTAACGGAAGCATATATCATCGATGAACAACCTCGTAGTTCATGGAAGGTCTGCCTCTAAAGGTTTACAAGTTATCTTTGAAAATATGGGATAAATTAATAAAATTCTCTCTTCCGGAATCAGATTGTTGTGCTCTTTTGCCATCTCACTGCTCACCGCTACTAGACCCTGCTACAGGAGTGATTAAATAGGCTTTAATGTGTTGTAGAGGTGGTCAGATGCAAATGTCTACCACAGTGTAACGTCACAATGTGGAGGAAGTAGAGAACAAGTTGTTTTGGCAGCTTGGTTTCAACAAATGCTCTTTTTGTAGTGAAGAGGAAGTTTTGAGTTCTAAAACTTACAGAATGTTACAGTACAATGAACTATGTTAAAAGATCAAGGAAAATTATATTCCTCATGTCATGATCACATAAATGCTTCTATTTCTGTCATATGTTAAACAAAATGTTATAAATATAGTTGTAATTTTGTGGTAGCATATAAATCAAAAGCAGACACTGTTATATCAGATAAAATGAGCTGTAGCCCCTATGAATGTCTGTAAACTATACTTTAAATCGTTAACTACAGTATTACTGAAATTAAATAAAAGTCAAGTCAGCTAAATAAAAAGTGATTTAAAAATGTATATCTTTTTTTATATATATATATATATATACTTTTACCTTTTGCCTCTTTGAGTTTTATTTCCTCCCCAGAGCCTTCCTCCAAGTCTTCATCATCGGTTTCAAGTAGTGGAATTTCAGTCGGGGGTGCTCTCACTGGGGTGGCCTCAAAATCCTCTGGCTGAACATAAAAGGTGAATCATGTAGGTCCAACCAATGATATTAAATAAATTATTTTAGGTCAAGCTGTCTCCCTCTGGTGGACAAGGCTTTCAGTGTCAGAGCTAAATTGTGGCCAGTCTGGGTGGTCTGGACATGTTAATCTTTAAATTATCTGGCTTTAATTCAAAACCAGCAATTTGTGTATGCATTTGTGTGTGTTTAGCATGAATTACCCACACACAAGCCTGCACAACCGCCATAATGAGCCTCTGGCTTGGTTGCTGGATTTCTACAAGATAATTATGTTCCCAGAGTAAATGCAGAGTATAAGATACCACAGCAGCTCTGATAATGGATGACATCAACAAGCTGGATGGTTTGCACTGACCTTTAGTGGACCACACAGCAGAAAAACATTATTACACAAGACTGTCCAAGATTTCATAGCATCTGTGCTGTAAATCAGGTGCACAATAATTCTAAAGGAAGCAGTTCCTGTCTGACTGTGTGTGTGTGTGTGTGTGTGTGTGTGTGTGTGTGTGTGTGTGTGTGTGTGTGTGTGTGTATTTATCACTTTGTGGGGACCAAATGTCCCCATAAGGATAGTAAAACCCAAAATTGTTGACCTTGTGGGGACATTTTGTCGGTCCCCATGAGGAAAACAGCTTATAAATCATACTAAATTCTGTTTTTTGAAAATGTAAAAATGCAGAAAGTTTTCTGTGAGGGTTAGGTTTAGGGGTAGGGTTAGGTTTAGGGGATAGAATATAAAGTTTGTACAGTATAAAAACCATTATGTCTACGGAAAGTCCCCATAAAACATGGAAACACAACGTGTGTGTGTGTGTGTGTGTGTGTGAGAGCGAGAGCGAGAGCGAGAGACTCTCAGTAAAAGTCTCCTAAATCTAGACCTCTAAATTCACAGTTTTCATCTGAAATCATAAGAAGAGAGAAATTCCCATAAGAGATTACATCAAGTGCATGGCGTAATTTGGCTTTTGCAATCCCCAGTGCAAAGAAACTGTCGGGCCCTTGGTAGTTTTACATCAGCCCTCAGGCCTACAGTAATTTTTATAGTTTCTTTTGGTTGACTGTTGCGGGCCCCCTCTCACCCCGGGCCCTAGGGCAGCTGCCCACCCTGCCCTCCCTCTAGTTACAACCCTGATATCACAAATAAGCTCTATATAAAATCTCAATTGTTTCTCATTGACAGCAATGATATTAAATAGACATTTGCATCAGACTCCTTCTTTTCAGATTTCTCTCCTGAGGAAAATAACCTATAATGTCCCAAACTGTACTAAGATGTGCAAGATACCAAAGTCTGCAATCAAAAGCAATCAAGAGATCTCAATAGGAACTTTTCTAATTAAATTATCAGAGCCATTCACATTTTTGTATGTTTACAATTGTCTTGTTTCCTTTTTACATTCTATTTTACATCCGAGACAAAGTTAGTGTTTCAATGAAACTTAGACCTGGATTAAGTCCACGAGCTATGAAAGTGCAACCTCTGAACAATAATGTCTAAAGGTATAAATTAAAAAGAGAAACCACTTCAAAGTCAGAAAAACATTGGAAAAGATAAAGGAGAGAAAGAGAAGGAAGGAGAACATAATCAACATGGCCTCTGTGGTCTTCAAAGACTTTAAAAAAATGAAAGACAAAGCTGACTTCAGAGGCCAAAAGTGCTGACAGGGAGTGAATTGGATCCAGAGATGAATGGGGTCTTATCCTAAAAGCAGGGATGAGCTACAAAACACAAAATATCTTAATGTGTTGGACAGCAGCTGTGTTTCAGCAAAGGAAATGTTGCTCTACAAATATTTTTCGAATCGTGACCCAGTCAGTTGAGAGCTGACAGAAAGGGGGACATTTCAGCATGCATCACTAAAAGACTGGCTAACCAGAAAATTGGTTCTCTTACGAGAGGTTCTCTCGTATTGCGTAAGCTAGCTTACGCTACGGGAAAGATTAATCTTTTCTGAGATATTGAAGCCAAAAAATTATCCTTAATTTTGTATCCATTGTCAACGCAGTGCAGCAGCTGCATACCTTGAGCGGGCTAGCTAGCGAGCTCATAGGTTGCTCTGCGGCAACTGCTGCAGCCTATAGATGAACTTGAGTGAACTTGCGTCCAATGACAGGCGCCCGCGCCGTCACTGTATCAAAGCCCGCCAGAATGGGTGTGGCTAGAGTGCATATAAGCGTAAGTTCGTAGGCTGGAACCCTGATTTTCATCTATTCAGCGAAGCTCTTCGCATCTCTGAACTGCAGAAGCCGCGTCGCCGTTTGAGGGGCATCTAGCAAGCGTGGACAGCGCTCGAAGAAGCCGGCCGTCTTCGCCACCTTCAGCCATCCTGCGAGCTACGCCATCCGGCGACGTATCCTTTTTAGAGCAAGCTAGTTCCTCAGCGAACTTCACAAAAAGAGCAACGAGCGTCTTTTTAAAGATGCCTCGCACCACCTGCGCCTCATGCCGTGCCCCTCTCAGCGCCGGAGACCGCCACCTCATCTGCGCTCTCTGCCTGGGACTGGAACATGCAGAGCTCGCCCTCGCTGACGGCGGATGCGACCTCTGTGAGGAGCTTCTGATGTCGACCCTGTGGGCTCGACTCGAAGCACTCAAAACCGAAGCCGCCGCGCCGCCTTTCGTTTCACCGCGCAGAAAGAAGCGCCGCTCCCAAAGGCTGCCGGAACCGGTGTTAGAAGCGACTACCTTGCCGGAGCCTCTCCCTCGAGCCTCGCTTTCACCCTCCCCGCCCCCCCGGGACACGCAGTTGCCGCCGAGCGGCCGCACTGTTGCCATCTCGGATGACGAGGCGGAGGATAAGGGTTGCTGTTCCATCATGGCTTCGGACAGCGAGGAGTGGTCAGGCTCCCAAGCCTCCTCCTCGGCCCAGGAATCCAGCAGGACCCGCGCCGGAGTCGAGGAAGAACTAACGCGCCTCCTCACACAGGCCGTCGACCGCCTCGGGCTCGAGTGGTCACCGCCCTCTGAGCAGGCTCCCAACAGACTCGACGGCTGCTTTCTTCAGAGCCGTCGCCGCGCGGCGCCCGCGGCCCGGGCCGCTCCCTTCCTGCCGGAACTCCACGCCGAGCTCTCTAAATCGTGGAACGCGCCTCTCTCGGCCAGGAACCGATCCCATGTCTCCACCTCTCTCGCTTCGGTGGACGGCGCCACCGAGAGGGGCTACTCTTCCATCCCCCCCGGTCGAGGATTCGGTAGCAGCACACCTTTGCCCGCCCTCCGCGAGATGGCGGTCTAAGCCAGTGCTCCCGTCTAAGGCCTGCAGAACTACTTCCGCCTGTGTTGGCCGCGCCTATGCCGCCGCCGGCCAAGCCGCATCTGCTCTGCATTCCATGGCCGTTTTACAGATCCTCCAAGCGGACCTTCTTCGAGAGTGGGATGAGAAAGGCAGGCACCCAGAGGCTGTTTCAGATCTAAGGAGCGCGACGGATCTCGCCCTTCGCGCCACCAAAGCTGCAGCTCAAGCCCTAGGGAAGTGCATGGCCGCGCTGACTGTGACCGAGAGACACCTATGGCTAACGCTAGCCGACATGGGAGAAGCTGAACGCTCCACGTTCCTCAACGCGCCGCTCTCTCCGTCCGGTCTCTTCGGTTCCGCGGTGAGTGGCATTGTTGACCGTTTCTCGGAAGTCCAGAAAGCCACCCAAGCCATGAATCTCTTCCTGCCTCGTCGCGCTAGCTCCTCTGCAGGCCGCCCACGTGACCAGCCTCCTGCACGAGCCTCTTCACAGCGCCCAGCTCAGCAAAGCCAGACTTCTCAGCGTCGACAGGGCGGCCGCCCTAGAACGCGCTCAGACAGCCGCCGCAGACCGCCACCCCCCCGCGGGCCTCGGCCTAAGATTGCGCTGAAACCTGAGCAACCGAAGTCCTCCTAGCTTTGTTAAGGAAACGACAGCTCAGTCCCGCCGCGGACGGACCACCGTCAAAGCTTCACCCCCTGTCAGTCCCCTTCTCTCAGGCTATTGCTGTGGTGGATTCAGCAGCCAACAAGCCGGTGATACTGCCCGCTTGCCTGCACTCAAATACCATTTTCACGGCGACCCAAAGAAATCTTGTAAAAAGCAAACATGCCTTATGTGTAGAAAATGTGCCCACAATCCAGTGTTCACCCCTACACACAAGCATTACACTTCCCGTGTCCCTATCAGAGCCCACTCACATAAAGCAGGCACAGCCAGCTCGAGTGTTAGAGTCAATAAACGCGCCCACGAATCCATGCGCGCGCCCCTTCTCTGCCCGCTCTGTCACACGGCCAGCAAACACCTCTCTGTATGTAAGTCCCATGCCCGTGACTATGCTCGTGCATCACTTCACAGATGTGACTCTTTCCCCATTCTCCTCAATCGGGAAGTCACTCACAGAACAGCCTGTCCCTGCTGTCTGCGAGCAGTCATGCATAAGCACAGTAAGCGCGCTCACACATTCTGTTCAGCTCGCTGTGTGCGGCAATCAGGGCGACTTGGCCATTCACCCTCTAGCGTTACGCTTCAAAGTGTGGAAAGCTATCCTGGGGATATCCAAATGGGTGTTAAGCACAATAAAACAGGGCTATTTGCTACAGTTCGATCGCCGCCCTCCCCGCTTCAGAGCGCGGCTCGAAACTACTGTGAACACGGAAGCAGCCTGCATGCTTCGTTCAGAAATAGCAAACCTTCTGTGCAAAAGGGCCATAGAGAGAGTGCCACCTTCTCTGAGCGAGTCGGGGTTTTACAGCCGTTATTTTCTTGTCCCCAAGAAAGACCAAGACCCTCAGACCAATATTAGATCTCAGGGTTTTGAACAAGGTGCTCGCAAAAAGACCATTCAAAATGCTTACAATCAGGAAACTCCTCGCGCATGTGCGCCAGGGGGACTGGTTTATTTCTCTCGATCTGAAAGATGCCTACTTTCAGATTCAGATAAATCCCCGTCACAGGCCATTCTTGAGATTCGCCTTCGACGGCCAGGTTTATCAATACACCGTCCTTCCGTTCGGCCTGTCTTTAGCACCCCGTACTTTCACAAAGTGCATGGATGCGGCGCTCGCACCCCTGCGGAGGCAGGGCTTGCGAATTCTGAACTATTTGGACAATTGGCTGATTTTAGCACAGTCACATACGGAGCTTCTGTCTCACAGGACAGCTTTCCTCAGTCATCTGAACAGTTTGGGTCTTGCAGTCAATTGGACCAAGAGCTCACTACAGCCCAGTCAGGCAATTTCCTTCCTTGGAATAGAACTAGACTCCATGGCGATGACGGCTCGCTTATCTACACAGCGCGCGCGCCGTGTTCAGCGACTAGCCGCGTCCTTTCAGATGAACAGCCTCACGCCTCTGAAAAAAATTCAGAGAATGCTAGGTTACATGGCCTCAGCCACAGCAGTACTTCAGCTGGGTTTACTGTGCATGCGCCCCCTTCAACATTGGCTAAACACCCGCGCGTCTCGCCGGGCTTGGGCCACGGGCCGCCAGCCGATCAGAGTGACTCAGACCTGTATCTCAGCTCTGCAGCCCTGGGCAGTGGCCGAATGATATCAGCGGGGAGTGACGATGGGAGCTGTATCTCACCGAAAAGTCATCTCGACAGACGCGTCCAACACGGGTCGGGGCGCGGTCTGCGAGGGCTCTCCGGTTTTTGGCCTATGGTCAGTTCAGGAAAAGCTCCTTCACATAAATTGTCTGGAAATGATAGCGGTCGAGTACGCGCTCGTGCGCTTCCTCCCGGTCATTCAGGGTCACCACGTCCTGGTCCGTTCGGACAACAGATCTGTGGTATCCTATCTAAACCGTCAGGGCGGTGTCAGATCCAGGAACCTCTTCCATCTGACAAAACGCATACTGAGTTGGTCCCAGTGCCACCTGCGCTCGCTGAGGGCGACGCACGTGCCAGGCCACCTGAACGACGGCCCAGACAGACTGTCCAGAGACAATATTTCCCCAGGGGAATGGTCCCTGCACGCTCAAACAGTCCAGAAGTTATGGAGCATATTCGGCAGAGCAGAGATAGACCTCTTTGCGTCAGAAGAGAACTCTCACTGCCCAGTATTTTTCTCGAAAAGTGAGGATGCGCTGGCCCAGGACTGGCCCAACCGCACGCTTTACGCCTTCCCTCCCGTCTCGCTATTGTCACAGGTAATGCAGAGGATCAGGGAAACGCGTCACTCGGTGCTCCTCATAGCCCCGCGCTGGAAGAATCACATATGGTTCCCGGAGCTTACGCAGCTGTCACTGACAGCCCTGTGGCCCATTCCAGTGAGAGCAGATCTCCTCTCTCAAGCTCGCGGCACGATCTGGCATCCCCACCCAGAGCGCTGGGCGCAGCACGCGTGGGTGATCAACGACTACCCGTCGCTTTGCCAGAAGGAGTAATAAACACTATCATACACGCTAGAGCCCCTTCCACGAGAAGACTCTATGCGTCCAAATGGTCTGTGTTTTCAAAATGGTGCACTGACAGAGACCTGGACCCACGGACATGTGGGGTGTCGTCGCTGCTCGTGTTTTTACAAGAGCTGCTGGATTAGGGCAGATCCCCATCCACGCTCAAAGTGTACGTGGCGGCCGTCGCGGCGTTCGCTGAACCCCTGCACGGCCAGTCACTGGGAAAAAACGAGCTGGTCATCCGCTTCCTCAGGGGAGCTAGAAGGATGAACCCTCCGCGCCCCCATCGGTTCCTATTTGGGATCTTTCTGTAGTTCTCGAAGCTATGAAAGCCCCCCCTTTCGAACCGCTTCAATCCGTGGATTTGAAATACCTTTCACTCAACCGTTTTTCTAACTGCTCTGTCATCAGTTAAACGTGTGGGAGACCTTCACGCGCTGTCTGTCAGCGCTGCGTGTCTTGAGTTTGGACCAAGTGACTCCAAGGTCATTTTAAAGCCTAGACACGGCTATGTCCCCAAGGTGATCGGTACTCCTTTCAGAGCACAACTCATTTCCCTATCGGCGCTGCCAGCATACGATAGCGAACGCGACGCCAATCTCCTTTGCCCAGTCAGAGCACTGAGATTGTATACTGCGCGCTCCGCCTCTTTCAGACGCTCTGAGCAGCTTTTCGTTTCATTCGGAGGGCGCACCAAAGGTTTCGCCGCCTCGAAACAGACACTGTCTAGATGGATAGTGGACGCTATTGCTGCCGCGTACGCGTCAAAAGACCTGCCATGCCCGTTAGGCATTAGGGCTCACTCCACTAGAGGCATGGCCTCCTCGTGGGCATGGTCCAGCGGGATTTCCATTCACGACATATGTGTGGCAGCGGGCTGGGCTTCCCCCTCCACCTTTGTCAGATTTTACAATCTGGAAGTGCCCGCCCTGCAGGCAAAACTACTAGCGGTTTAATACGCTACAGCTCCCCTGGTGAGCTGCACTGACGGGACACATCCCACACAGACCGGCACCGCCGCTCTGTCTTTCCCTTCCCACTATGTGCTTATGTATTACACACACACTGGCCCGCACTCTTGCCGGCCAAATATTATTCCCCCATTCACAAGGGCTCCCCCGGGTCCCCCCACCCCCGGGGCTCATGCAGTGGATGCTTGGCGCGCACGGCATTGACAATGGGTTCCCGTAGCGTAAGCTAGCTTACGCAATACGAGAGAACCTCTCGTAAGAGAATGAATCGGTTACCTAACGTAACCTCGTTTCTCTCTAAAAGAGGGAACGAGTATTGCGTAGCCGGCCGTGCTCGTGCCACGAGCGAATTTCGCTTCATTCAATGAAAACCAGGGTTCCAGCCTACAAACTTACGCTTATATGCACTCTAGCCACGCCCATTCTGGCGGGCTTTGATACAGTGACGGCGCGGGCGCCTGTCATTGGACGCAAGTTCACTCAAGTTCGTCTATAGGCTGCAGCAGTTGCCGCAGAGCAACCTATGAGCTCGCTAGCTAGCCCGCTCAAGGTATGCAGCTGCTGCACTGCGTTGACAATGGATACAAAATTAAGGATAATTTTTTGGCTTCAATATCTCAGAAAAGATGAATCTTTCCCGTAGCGTAAGCTAGCTTACGCAATACTCGTTCCCTCTTCTAGAGAGAACCGAGGTTACGTTAGGTAACCGATTCGTTTTAATGGCTTAATTTGACCTCTTGATTGTAAAAGTGTGTGTGTACGCACTGTGCATGGGTCCAAGTGTGTGTTTAGGACAAAGAGTGGACTACATGGATTCAAGCTTTGCTTTGGCAAGATAGTTTTAAAGGGAACATATAATGGAAAACAGGTTTTATAGTATGCAGATTATAAATGAAATCAGCCACGTTGAAATGGCAATGCTTATTAAGTATTTAGAAACTCGGTATGGGTATTATTACACATTTCACATGCAAAGAGGTTCAATCATAACAGATCTTTTTCAAACAGAAGTGCTAAAATTAAGTTGTCATGAAAAACAAAACTTCGACTGATATCAGTGCAAGAAACCTTGACTAAATCCACGTGAATTAAAAGTAATAATTTGTGCATATTTTTTTGGCTTAATAATATAACAAACCATGAATGTAATACAATATTTATACAATGTAGGGAGTATAACACATATCTATATGAAAACATTAAAAAAACAATTGCAAGTTTTCTCAGTTTATATTGTCTTGTTTCAGAAAGGGCAAGTGAGTCAATGTAGTGGTCCAGTCCAATGTCCTTTTTAGAAAACATAAAGCAAGGTTTGTTGACATAATTTGGGATTGGTGTGTTTTAGTGCAATGGTTCTCAACTTGTGGGTCATGATCCAAAAATGGGTTGCAGGTCTGTTCAGACAGAATGATAAACAGTGGTAAAGGCAAACAATAAAATCAAACTCCTATTGTTAATTATACCATTTTAAAAACTATAAATGTTCCTATTCATCCTATCCATGTCATGTTAATCGTTTTGCACATTGTTGGGTTTATGCAGTTCATAGTAAAATATAAAAAAGTTCAATGTTTGATTTAATTTTAATATTTTTTTTGTTTTTTTAATTTTTATATGATAAACAATTGGGTCGCCACTCGATGTCCAAAGTAAAATCAGGGTCCCGAAGCAAAACAAACCGAGATTCACTGTTTTAGTGTACTGTATGTATCTCCATGATGTCACTTACCATTGTATATTCTTTCTCTTCAACTAATTTCTTCACTTCTTCACCAGTCTCAGTGTCATCATAGATGTCATCACCACTGCCGTAACCTGATGCCTGAAACAGATGCAGTCTAAACATATTTATCTTTGAAAGCAAGTCTTTTCTAGCTTATTTGTGTGTGAGTGAGTGTATAAGTGCATGTTTCTGTTTTTACTCGAAACCGCAAAGAAACATTCATAATACACAGGGTGAAGATTTTTCCTCATTCTGCCAAACTTGTAACATTAATGCATTCATTCCTGGCAGTTTGAAAATATGCATAATAAAAGCTTTTTGTTGAGCACATGAAACCAAAGCATGTCATTGCTGTCATTCCATGGCAAAATTTCTACTTCACAATGTACTACTTGAGCCACTAGAAGGAGATGTTACTCTACTGTAAAGTCTTCAGCAGCATGCCCATTTCTGTTCAAACCCAAGTCAGTTCAGACCATGAGATATTCCCAACCATTACTGTTGTTAATTCAGAATTAAAGGGAAAATAGATCTTTAAAGTCAAGTCCTTTTAGCTTTTTAAATGTGCTGTAAGCAATGTATCAAGACACTATTCCAGCAATATTGTCTCTCAGATCAGGTAGGAATAATTTATGCATGATATTTAATAAATTGCCAACAGCTCCTTAAATTCTTGTCTCCAGTTCTGATAATCTAAAGAAAAGAGGCACTGCACTCACGTAGGGGTCATCCTCCTCACACTGTTCATTTGGAGCGGTTGGATCCAGAGTCAACACCAGCTGCTGGATAGAGCCCTGGAGAAGAGAGCGAGACAGACGTCATGCACCAATTTCTGTACATGTTCATTTGTAAATTCTAAATAGCCTGAAACTGATTATCAATGAATGTAGACACACAGCCAGTGGAGATATCAATCCCGGTTGCAACTGCTCCATACCATGCCACATAAAATTGGCAGTGCAAAAAAGAACACAATGTCATTGTCTTCTCAATGTCTTCTCATTTCAAATGTCATAACATAAATGGTCATCAGTTCTTTTAGATTGTTAACATTTTCTCAAAGTTCTAACAAGCTGTAAGTCTTGATTTACAGAGGTGTGGTTGGCAATGTTCTTGTGCACAGAATCAGAAAGACAAGCACCTGTTTTCCATTCGCTAATGTGTTTTACTAAAAATGTGGAGGGCGTGAGAAATAAAGAAAGAAAGAAAGAAAGAAAGAAAGAAGAACGAAATGTAGCCGAGTAGAGACATTTTATGTAATTTAACTCTAGTCATAAGTTGGACGTGGCCCCTTTAAGAACCAAAATTTTGTGACACCTGCTTTTCGGTACTCTCTCATTTTAGAAACGTGAGAACATACATGATGCAAGTGAGTTCTCGGTTTTGTTCATCATTTGAGATACTTTGGGAAAATATCAGATTTTACACAAAATGCTGATAAATTACATTAAATACAGTATGTGTTCACAAGAGTCATATATACGAATTGAGTGTTTGTTATACACTTTTGAAGGATGCATATGGTTGGCATGTGTGGAGTTTGACCATGTTTTGTGCACATGCAAGAACTGGGTATGTAAATTTTGAATGAATCATATCGCATTAAATTATTTATAGCCCAGAGTGTTTTCCAGTTAAGTGAACATTTGCAATGAGAATTCATGTCCTTAAGCCTTTCATACGTACTGTCACACATAAATGTCTCTGCAACAGCCAGTTACGTTGGCTTTCACGCCAAGACAGACTGCACTGGTCAAGCGTCTGTTATTTATATTCACTCAAACAGTTACTCATACAGTCTTTTAAACCACAGAATAAGCGTATTTTATATACATACATCCAAATTGTCACCAAAGTACCATGATAAAAAGTTTACAGCTCTTAAACGCAGTCAATACATCAAAAGCAATCTTGTACCGATGCGTGCTACCATTTGTTACATACATTAGTAGCGGTTTTTAAACAGTAACGGGTGGGGGCACACAGGACCAGGAGCTGATGGAAATCACCGGCTCAATTCTCACCACATGTTCATGGACCTCAAGCATCTGCTTTTCAATTAGTCCTGTCAATGGTTCATTCCAGGCTGAGTCAGCGGTCAGCTATGCTAAAAGTCCTCCTGAGGTCATTCATGCAATGGATAAGGCAAGATCAGAACATGCATTGTTTTTTCAGTATGAAAATATCATTTTTGTTATCTGTATCTATATAAAGTGAGCACTTTAAGTTTGTGACTGAACTGTCTAAATACATTTGCTCCACTCAACATGATAACCTAATGAGAGAGCCAAGACTTTCCCATGACTATCTCCATAAAGCAGGGGAATCCCATTCCAGTGATTTCAAAAGACTTGCTACACCATAATCAAGAGTTTTTGAGTAAGTGAAATCCATCCTGTTTGATTATAAGGTTTTGTTTGAGTCTGGATAAAATGTCTACTATTCAACAGACCAATTTGGAAATAAG
This sequence comes from Xyrauchen texanus, assembly GCF_025860055.1. Taxonomy (NCBI): domain Eukaryota; kingdom Metazoa; phylum Chordata; class Actinopteri; order Cypriniformes; family Catostomidae; genus Xyrauchen; species Xyrauchen texanus. Next base: position 12,755,939 of record NC_068317.1, read on the forward strand.
CGATTAAGTAAAATAACATCAGTTTTCCTTTTATTGAAAAAATGCAACTATATAGTACAAATGGCAGGATGTTATATTTGTAGTATTGCTTAAATCTGTGGCATGTTGGAGACTATTCATGTCCCTACAGATAGACTGCAGCTGTAACCGGCCTCATCTTCAAAGGGTTGTTTATTCAGTTAGCCAGAAAATAGTCTGCAAGTTGACTCAGCATATGCAAATCACAAACACACAGTCAACAGACTGACTCTGACCACACACACTGACATGTACAGAGATCCCTGACGTATGGATGGTTTGAACGGATGTGGCAGTTCTGAGCATGTACTGTTTGTGTATGCACACTATTTTGTTGAGGTATTTGTCTGCCTAGGTTTGATTTTATGTGCAACCTACTATGACACTGATAAACAGATCTCTCAGAAATGGCCACTAAACTGATTCTCACTGTGTGTACGAAAGGAGAGGCAAAACAGTCTTTTGGCATCTGCACTTAACTACAGTGAGGCAGCAGTGTGTCTTGAGTGCTTATGTGGAACCTGGTTACTCAACATGGCAAGGAAAGGAATAAGGGCCCATATAGGGGCAGCCATTGGGATAGCTCCGATGATGATTCACGACTGGTCAACCACTCCAGTGTGAGCAGTGGCATTTTGTAACCAAATAAAATAACTGTAATGTATTAGGTAGACTTGCAAGAAGGACTTTTGGCTATTGGCATGAAGTCTGGTGCACATTGCATGGGGGTTTTTTTCAGGCCAGGAAAGGCCCACTTTGACAGGAAAGGACTGTCTAATTGACAGACTCCTACAGTACGTCCAAGCAGAGTTTTAAGATTTATATTTAGATTCTAAGATTTAGAAGCCAATTAAAAACATCAGTCAGTTGTAAGATCACCAATGATGTGGGTCTTGCATGCCTCATGGCGCAATTGTGATGCATCTGGCATAAATATGTACAAGCGTATATAACGTTATATAGAAACGAGAATTGCATCTAATAATGGTAAATGGTCTGCACTCATATAGCACCTTTTTAAAACGTAGAGGTTACCAAAGCGCTTTACAATGTGTCCCATTCACCCATTCGCACTCACACTCATATACCAATGGCGGCAGATCAAGGCGCTAGCCTGCCATTAAGAGCAAATTGGGGTTCAGTGCCTTGCCCAAGGACACTTCGGCATGTGAAATCATGTGGGCCGGGAATTGATCCGCCAACCCTGTAATTAGCGGCCGACCGCTCTACCACCTGAGCTCACACAGAGTTATCGTATGGATATAGAAGACTTTGAATATATCATATGAGGTGTTTGGATTATTTTTATGTTATTTTTTCACCATTTGGAGCTTGACAGCGTCTAGTCAACCTTTTTTTTGTATGTAAATGAGCAGCTTAGACTATTTTAAAAATATCTATTTTTTTATAGAGGAAAGAAAACCAAAAAGTATAGTGAATGACATGAGTGAGTGTAATAGTAGAGTAAATAGTAACAGAACGTTTTGGGTAAACTATCCATTTAAAGGCGTTTTATAGAGGGACAAAGAGGAAAAAACGTATTTATCGACTTAAAAGAGTCTACACAGGCAAAACGTCACCAAGTTTCCACTCACTGAAAATTATATTAAAAATAAATAAAATGGAAAGCAAGTTTCAGTCTTCCAGTCTCCAAATATGTAAGGCGGCCATGTTGTAAGTCTTGTGGCAAGGCCAATGTTGTCTAATGTTGTTCAGAACATGAACGACCCACAAATCAGTATCTTGGCTTCTAAGCTGTTAGCAATGACAGGTTATATAGGACATCTGTGTCATGACGTATGTTGAACTGCATAATATTGAATATAAAAACATGAATTGTTATGATTTATTTCCAAAAAACTTTGATTGGTTTAGAGATGATCCATAAGAAAATACAACCATATGCACAGAATCATTAAAAAATAAATTAGGGTTAATTTATTGTTTCATGTGGTTGGGATTGTGCAAAGAATTGTATTGCTGTGTGGAAATCAATGCTGAGGAGCAGTCTAAAGATAAACACAATAGACACAAGCTAACCTGCTACAGAATACACTATGAAGAGGTTCAACTAAAACCACAGAATCTAAACAATCATTTTGACATGTTTTTGTTATCGCAGCGGGTTTCTTAGTGATACTAAATAGATATCCACAATGGCTTCAAAATGATCACAGACCACAAAAATCTTAGCAGACAATAAGTAATTCAGCTCTGTCCCAAAACCTAGCGACCTGCCTAACTAGACAGCATTTAAAGACATAGTCCTGCACCTTACATGTAGGCTGTTACAAACATAATTTTGCTGCCTTTTAAGATACACCTTAGGCTAAATTCTGTCAGTTTGGATGTATCCTTTAGAGATACAGCAATCCCATAATGTATGGCAACAAAATAATTTGTTAATTATAAACATGCTTTTATATTCTTGTTCTGAGTATGTTATTGTGTTGTTAGCAACATGCTAACATCTGACTACTGAAAACAAATGAGTAACTCCCAATGTGTTCCAAATCTGTCACTAGGGTGATCTGTTAGAAGGTTTTAGTTGCTTAAGCAATGTTTTTTTTTATTTTATTTTTGATGGCAAGGCCCAAAGGTGATGACCCCCTTGCAAGGACGCCCTTCCCAAAATTATATGGCAGCTACACATTTTCATGCATAAAGATTAGGGTCGTCACACATGAACCCGTAAAAAGGGGCGTAAGGGACCGTCTGAAACAGTGGCGGCTGCTGGTCTTTCAAAGAGGGGAAGCTCATTTTCGGCCTACATTATAAACTTATTTAAAAGTAAATTCTGCCCTACGTTCCTTTTCGAGAAAATGCACTGTGACTCTGTCGTACCAACTAGGCGTCTTTTCCAGTGACTTGACCAGTGTCTTCTCAATGGCCAGCAGAGCTAGGCTGCTTAAACGACCTTGGCCCATTGTGTTACGGGTGTAGGACTTGAGACGCTTTAAACAGGAGAAGCTCCTTTCTACACCTGCAGATGTAGCTCCAATTGTTGCCACTAATGAGAACAGTTTGTAAAGCTGAGGCATTGCACTGTCCAACTCCATGTCTTTGAGGAACACCAAGTAATCACACAGCTTTCCCTAGTTACCCTGCAAGTCCTGATCTGAATACAGGACTTGAAGTTCAGACCTCAGTCTCCCTGAATCAAAGTGATGGCCATAACTTTTCAGGACACTTTGGAAGGCCTCCTCTGGAAATTCTTGTCTCATGTCATCAAATTTCCCTGGATTGACTAATTCTAAGAAGAGCATACTTTCCAAATTTGAAAAACGTTGAGGAATCTGCTCCAAGATGTTATCAAGGATGGCCATGTAGAGATTTCTGTAGTGCTCTTGGGGATCCTGCAATTGGGTCAGACGGTGCTTTCTCATGGGCTCATCTCGTGGGTCTGATGTGAGATCTGCTGTTTTGGCATAAACAGCTTGGAAAGCCCCTCTGACCTTTTCTCTTTGACAAATGCAAGAAGAGATTCAATTCTTTTCTTGCAGTAAAAACATCCATCGCCCTCTGCTGGACAACATCAAAGACCACATCAGTCTCAGTGAAGATTTGTTCATATGTGTACAACATGAACACAAACTCAAAATCCTCCAGTTTCCTCAGAAAGCCTTTGGCACAATCCAGTGTATCATCATCAATTGTCGTGTCTGCAATGATGTTTTCAAATGTCTGCAGGAGGCCATCATAATTGTTTGCCACAGTGCTCACTATCCGTGATGTGAAATTCCATCGAGTAGGAGCGTTTCTGGGCAACCTTGAACAGCCTGCAGACTCCAGAAAAGACGTCCTCTTTGTGGATTTTGAAAAAAATGTGCCAAACCCAGAGAGTGATGCAAAAAAATTCTGCACTCAGGCAAGCATTTAGCCCCCTGTGACAGCACCAGATTCAGTCTGTGTGCATAGCAATGCACAAACATTGCACTTGGGGCTATTGCTTTCACTTTGGCCTCCAGACCATTGAGTGCTGAAGCCATGACAGCAGCCCCATCATAGGTCTGTGCCACAAGCTTATCCTTAAAATTGTAGGCCTGCATGTTCTCATTTAAAACATCAAAAACGGACTGAGCATCTCAGCCCTCCAGAAACATCAAAAAATCCAATAAAGCGCTCCTGAATTTTACCTGCACTATCCACATAGCTGAACAATGACAGAGAGTTGGGCACGGCAGGATATATCAGTTGTTTCATCCACCTGCCATCCAAAAAAGGCAGCATAATAGTATGGGACATACCAGAAAACACAGTTGAGGACTCTAATTGTGTGGACAGTACAGAGTCATATTTAGATAATGTTTCTATGAACTCCCTGTAATTTCCCTTGTTGGATGATTCACTACTCTCATCATGTCCCCTAAATGACAGCTCCTGTCGGCCAAGCAAGGATGTTACATCAATAAGGTGGTTTAGGAAGGCCCTGTTTTGTTTGACTGTTTCATTATGTTTAGTCACTTGAATGCAAGCACCTTCATTGATTGCATGCTCAACCCTGATCCTGCCCATGCAACTTAATCTTGCACATGCACTCACATGTTCATTGCTCTTTTCATGTCTTTTATATGCCCTGTAAAAGTTAGACAGATCTCCAAACCCCACTTTTGACCAAACAACACATCCGTGAGATGGTTTCATCAAGAGGCATGGCCAGCAGTACATTTTATTTGTCACAGCACTTCCAGTCAGCCAGCTAACTTTGTCATACCAGGAGAGCTGAAAAGACCTGTTATTTTTCCCTATTTTTTGCACTAAATCAATCTTAGGTGTTGATCTGCCCTGCTGTTTAATTCTAATTTTTTCCTCGTAAGGAAGACTTTCAAATGGCTTCGCCAAAATCAGGTCGACAATATTAGCACCGTCTGCCATCGTGCGCAGTTTCACCCGTCACGACGCTAGCCTAGCCTACTGTATGAATGAATGAATGAACTGAACGAACGAACGAACGAACGCTCTAAAACAAAATATATTAAACTTGGTAAAACTGAAACAAGGAATGTGGTGTATAATTGTGTGAAATGTATTATGCAAATTGACTAGCAATTTCGCCAAACAAATATAAAGAAATAGGTTGCAGCAGTTTGTCTTTCGACTACACTTGAGAAATCCGCGATGGAACTGAGCGTGAAATAGCTTCAGTGACTTCTTATAGTACAGATTCGCTGTCAATCAAAAGGAGATGCAGTCTTTCGACAGATCCTCCAATCATCACGCGGAAGCCCGGAGTCCGGGCCAGCCCACTCTTCATTCACCCCCAGAGACGCTGAGCGTCCGTGGGCGGGACATAATCGCAGCATTTATCCAATGACCGTCTATTTTCGAGCACTGAAAAAACTGTTCAGAGCAGCCCCATTGAAGTCAATGGACGCTCGGCTTCAACAGGGAAATGCACTGACGCTACGGGAATGTATGAGAAGTAAATCGAGTCAGCCGACCTGCTATATGTAATGTAGCTGATTCTGAACGAACTCGTCTTCGAGATGAACGTGTTCTAATGCATTTTTAGTCAATAAATTGTTTAAACAATAGTACATATTTGACCATTATTTTTTTGACATTATAGGGGAAGCTGAGATTCCCTTGCAGTCTTAAAGAAATCCCCACTGGTCTGAAAAGTCTACATATGGTGCTAAAACTGTGGAAGGTCAATACAATCACTGAGACATAAAGATAAGTACAGGTGAAGGAAAAAATAAACTAATAAAATGAATTAAAAATTACAAATACGTATAAACCAACTAAAATGTATACATAAATAAGATAAAGAAGACAAAGAATTTAATAAAATAAAATAAATATATTTTCAACATATAAAATATGTTTTTTGTAAAGTAGTGTCCCTTACTTTACAACTTCAAAAGAGGCAACATTAATAAAGATCCCTTTTAACCATGAGAAAAAATAGTAAGCATGATATTATAAATAAAACTTAACTGCTAAATCAAATAACTGAATGTTATATTGGCATTGTACAAAATCTAAAACATATTCAGTTTAATTAAACATATTTTTAAAATTTCTAATTTGTTTGAAAGGAATATACAGATTGGCCCCATTGCTTTCAATTGAGCTTAACTTGTGTCGAACACAGAATATTCCTTTAACTGACCATCTTTCATTTAACAAAATATCCTTGTCTAATCTCACACTTTTGTCTTTAGATAGAATGAAACTAAAAATGTCAATTTTGGTTAAACTACGTTAAAAGTGAACCAAATTTTACAAGTTATCTTTGCACTAAAAATACTTTAATAATTATAATAATAATTCTACGGACCCCCAAGCACCATCGGCCCCAGTTTAAAAAACCCTGGCCTAGCCTTCTTAGGTGGTTGCTACCTATCTAGGCAGTCAACAGCAAGGTAGCTCACTAGTGTTCTGAACACAGCTTCTCTCTATATATTATATTCCTATATCTATATCTTCTATCATTTTAGAAGACATAATTGGCAATATTTTATACACGACTAAAACATCTAGTTCAAACTTACCACAAAGCGTTCTAGTCTGGTGCCTCCAGCATTCCCTATAAAGACCCCTGAGCTGGGCTGGAAGGTGAGTCTGTCCCGGCCCCTGTGGAACGCTACCCTGTGGTGCACCTCACAGTCCATATACAGCTTCACTTCTTCTCCTTGTACAACCAGCGTAAACCTTGCCCATCTTCCTGTAAGATCCCCCATCTTAAACGAAGCAGCCTCCTCGGTGTGTGTGGCACCAGGTTCGGTGTAATAAAGAACCACCCGTTGTGATCCATCTTCCACTGGTGCTAAAGCTACTCCTAAGTGAACAATCTTCTGCAGGGCATCGGTGATGGCGAAAAGGACTCCTCCACGGCGAGTGGTGGGTTTGGCTGTTACAATAATGGCAAAGTCGCGGAAGAAAGGGTCAGGGATGAAGGAGCGTGTGAGGCGGCCCACGTTAGCGTCTGGACCAAAGCTGTATGCGGGGAAGCCTTCAAAGCCAGTGATGAAGGAGACCGAGGGAGGCAAGGGTACGCCGATGAGCTCTGTTAGGTCCAATCGTCCACTAGAGCCCCTCTCTAGACATAAAGAAAGAATATCATAAATTAAAAACTCTAAATAAAGTTGTCAATTTAGGGCAACATAAAATTACAAAACCAGCTTGACCAGCTTTAAACCAGCTGAATGTGCATATGCATAGTCTTTCTTTCAGCTAGGTTTTCAAACGCTTTAGTCATACTAATAATTAATTGAAACTTAAGGTCTTTAAAATCCCCCAATGCATTTTCCTGCAGTTAAGCCCTGCAGTTTTATTACCATACACATTATATCGGTTTTACACTCCCTACAGGCATCCTCACAGGTTTCTACATCTTCATTTCCTTTCACATCAATCAGCTTCTGTTTCATCAAAATAACTCCTTGTTTCCTTTGCAGCTGAGAAACTAAAGCAGCACCATATGACCCAGAACTATCAGGCCCTGCACTAATCATGGTTCAGCCTCATTTAACCAAATATAAGTCGAACACAACAAACTGAGCCCAAATCAACAGACAATGAGCATCAGCAACTAAAACAATCTTTAAAAGGATGAATTATTATACTTGGTTTTTGCTAAAGACCTGGAACCACACACATGCTCTTGATTAGGGTTAAGGAGACCTGAACAAACAATTGCTTGCTCTGTAGGAGATGACCGGCATGAGCTAGAATCATCTGGAAGAGGTTAGCGTGGGCTAATAGGTGCAGTGCTGCTGAGAGAGTGCCTGTAACTTTGGGCTTGAAGTACCAAATGCGCCTAAACTCTTATCCAGCAAATGGCCCCTAGTGAGCAATACTTTGGTCTATCTCAAAGCTGGAGTTTGCTTTCAATGGAATTGCAAAAATAACTAGATACTGTAGGTAAAGTTTGTCAAGACTAACTTTGATGTTGGCTTGACAAAGACTGAAAGTTTAAACACATTTTAAATAAGTAAGTTTGAGGGTTTAAAATGAATGGGAAAAATTGGAATGCTAAATATGGCGGATGTAGAAAAGGAAGTCCTGCCTTACATGTAAAAGAGCCTTTTAGATAGTCATCACGTCAGTCAACTTGAGAAAGCGCGAGCACATTAGCTGACAAACAGCATTTTTTAGGGTGTTCTGAGCCAAAGAAGCACAATTTATGATACTATTGCTGTGAAAGTTTTACTGATGATTTCCTTTGACAAACTGTTTGAGAGATTTTGGTCATTCCCCAAGTGTATAGGAGCTGTACTTTCTTGCTGTTTGTATGCAAAGAAAATAGCTGCATGGAAGCATTCCAAAGATACCGGCAGAGTGAACCTACCTGCCTTGAACTGGACTTTGGTTACAGTTAGAACATCAAGCCAAGAAACAGAGAGAAAGAGAGAGAGAGACATTTGTTTACATTTAAATATTCTTGTCCAGTTTGAACAGTTTGTTAATGCAAGTCTATGGGATTTGGGGAATTTTTGATTGCCCGCTGTGTGAAAACCATAATTCTGATCAGTCAGAACTCAAGTCAGACCAGCCTGAAGGACTGCGTCAAATTTGGTGGATGTAGTTTGAAACTCTAGGAGTTACAGTCAGAAATGTTGGTCTTTGTTTAGGTATTTTGAAAAAAAATTAATAAAACATTCCTAGGCTCTTGGTGGGAGTGGGCAGGAGAGAAAGTAGGGGTGCAGGGACTATTCCCCATTTGCCAGCGTATGATGAGGTAACTGATGTTAATTAAGTCTTTAAGAACTTTGCACGCCTCACCTCGGGAGACCAGTCTCTACCAACTGGTGTCTTCTTATGTCCAGGAATGGAGTGGGGAACAAATCAGATGCATTGCCGGACTCACATCCCAGACCGCCGGCACGAATTAGATGCAACTCATGGACTGTGAATGATTAATAAAAATAAATGCTTGTCTCTTGCTCACCCCGCCACACTATGTCTCTAGAATATCAGTATAGACAAGGCTGTGAGGGATAGACTTACCATCTCTTCAACTGCACACACAGATCAAAGCTGTATAAAGCTCCTATATCACATCTGATTCTTCAAAACTCATGTTGGCTTTGTCAAGCCAACATAATTATTGTTTTCAAATGGATTCCCTAAACTCTCGCAGACATTGGTTGCATAAACAGATTGTCCTGCCCCAAACTCACACTACTGGTTGTGCAAATGTTTCTGTGTCAGGTTGGTCAGATTCCTCAAACATAATGCTCAAAAATGACTTTTCCTTTTCTGCATATCGAGGCCCGTTTCAGCTTTTCACGGCCTGATCTGCCCCGTCTTGCAGCCGGCCCACTGGAAAAAGTACCAGTTCTCCCTATGTCCAGTCCACCCCTGGGTGAAGGAATCCCTGAGGTAATACACTAATCTCTGTCATTACTTCTTTGCTAGTTTCATAGTTAATGCTGTGTGTTTTCTGTTATAGCATGAGACACATATCTGAATGAATGAATATTTATATCACACAAAATGCAAGTGTTTATTCAACAAGCCTCACCACAGCTGGGGTGAATAAACACGATTAAAGAAATCATTAAGTCAAACAGAAACGCAGATGATATTCAACCTCACTAAAGCAAGTCCAGTTTTGGCTTCAATAGCTATGGTCACTGAAAAATTGTATAATGGATACTTCATGAATGATCAGACTCTTAAAAATTTGTCAACTACACTTATTCTACACCAGAAAATCATCATTGGTCTTGTTTGGCTAGTGATTTAAACAGCTGCAGGGTTAAGCCCACACCCCTTAAATAAACTCATCATAAAAGCCAGATTCTCATCAAACTCAGTGCACAACTTTATGCTGTAGTGAGAAACACAAGGTTTAGATGAGAAAGGATTTTGTAGGTCAGAAAACATGTTCAATATTCCTGGTTGGAAGTTCTTTTCAGCCTCCAAGCTTACTGGAGCAAAGTTGCCCAATGCACATATAAAAAAGATTTTACTTTTGTTATTAGTATTATTAAAGATAGAATCCAAAATAACAAATCTGACTTTCCATGATGACAAATGTTATAAATGATTACGTGAACAGCTGTAGCAACAATATCTAAAGCATGTTTTCCCCTATAAAATACCACTAAAATCACCTTAAAAAACATATAAAATTCTCTGTATTCATCAATTAGAGCTAAAATTTCGTAATGTATAAGAATTAACGTTACAATGATGACATCAACAAATTGTTTAGTGTTTGTAATTTATTCTCAAGCTTTGAGCACTTATGAAGATAGCTCTCTTGATGTTGACCTATTGACATTTCACCATCTCTGTTGTAACTCATGGAAATTCTTAGCAAGCATAAGACATTCTGGAACAATGCTTATTTATTGGACATTTGCAAAATGGAACAGAGAGGTGCACTCCCAAGCCATATGGTGCCTATTAGCTTGAAAATTGGACAGTCAAAGCCTTTTGAATAAAGAGCTTAAAGCTTGAGTTATCGGGCTTTCAATGGATTGAGGTCAAGGATAATGTCAGGATGGGAGTCAAGGAGCACATTATTGCTTATTTTCTCATTCTTTCCCTGAATGGTGACCAAAGATTGTAGCCCTCTCTTGGAGGAGATGCTTTTATCATGTTACCTCAAAAGAGCAGTAGGAATAAGGAATAAACACATAATTACTTTGGTCAATTTAGACCAGTTTGTGGTAAAACAAATAATCGATTGAGCATGTTGACCATTAAATTCAAACAAGGCAAAGAAAATAATGACTCTCAAGTCCAAGTTTACTTAAACTGATAAAACACATTTGCATAATTTATGTGCATGACAGAACAAAACAATTAAGAATATGTCATGTATAAATTAAAGAAATTCCATGGTAAAGCATTAATAAAATCAACTCTAGTTTTGCAGTTTTAGTTAACAAAAGCCAAGAATAAGCAAATTTCCCTCTAAAAAATCAGAGTAAGGTGGATTACATGCACCCAAATCTATGAAAGAAGTGCATCTTTCCTCTTTTGTATAGTACAACCCAGGATCACAACCCAAACTTGATTTAACTTGACCTTTATATGCAAAACATTATGGCTATTAAAACATTAGACCCCTTTTTGGTGTTTTTGGTGTTGAAATCTGCAAATAATGTATCCCCAACCATTTGTAAGGTTGTAACCATTGATTCTATAATCTGTTTTACATCAACAGTAACTATAGTTCTGTGTGAGGTCCAATAAGATATGATCCATGCACCTCCGAGACAGCCAGATCACGTGGTTGCGGATGAGCATAAATACCACAACAAATGATGAGGAAATGAGAGCAAAGCCACAGATGTTCATGGAAGTGACCACTGTGCCATTTGTTACATCTAAAGTGAACGCAAGGATGAACTATAGATAATTAGCGATTACAGGCTAAAATAAATGGTATATTGGGTTATGTATCTCACACTAAATCAGACTCTACTGTAGAGTGGCAAAGTATTTGGATTTACAGCTAAATTCTATAGTTCCAAAACGATCACTCAGAAAATAAAAATGTTGCTTTCCCAAATGTTTAGGTGCCCTGCAATCGACCCCATTCCCCAATATCCCATCTAATGTTTTTGCATCAATTCAATGTTGACATTATTTCCCTCTAATGCTATTGATAGCATGTTGCGCAAGTAACCTTTGAGACACAGGTTCTGGTCCCATGGAAAACAAGAAGTAATTGCGTTCACATAAAAAGTGGTGAGCGCAATTCATTGGTTACATTTTCCCTCTAAAACAAAATATTTACATTTTGACAGTTAGGTTAAGCGTTGGGGTTATGGTGTCAGGTTAATAAAATATGCATGCAACTAAAAATACTACTACATTTTGGCACCCCTCTGTGGACATTTTACCCGGAATCCGGAGCCCAAATGTGCCATATGTTCAAAAACACTTCCAGCTTCAGCCACTGGGGGCAGTGGTTTAAATTTCTGTAAACACAGACCGATTTCAGCAGACACATTTTCGACATGCTGTTGCCAAATTCAAGGTACAATCAGTCTAAATCAGTGCCTGAAGGTCTTTGTAAGAAATGTTACTAATAAATATTTGCAAGCCATACACATTTTTTTCTATACTTTTCACGATATTAGCTTCAGCTGAATCAGTAATTACTTAAAACTGAATTGTGTCATTTCTGTTCCACTAGCGTCACCTAACGGAATTGCAAATATAATGACTCAAATTTATGTTTAACCACGCATGCCACTGTTTGCACAAACAGATAGTCCTTCCCCAAATTCACACTATTGGTTGAGACAATGTTGCAATTTTAGGCGGTTCTCTGTGCTCAAACAAACAGAACAGGTTTTTAACCTCACAGTGTCCTTGAATCTACAGAGCCTTCCCATGAGCTTTGTGTGAGGAGTTGACCTGCTTCAATTGTGAGCTCATACTTCAGAACATTACAGGAGGGATTGAAGTGCAAGAGAGGAACCATGGGAAAGCTTAAAGAACTGTCAGTCCTCAATGGAAATTATCTTGATGAATGCCAAATGTAGCTATAATAAATAGTGGTGAAATGAATCCATACCAGAATGATGAATTGTGAAGTGTCCAATTTAATTAATAAGTAAATCTGGTAATTTACTGTATTGCTGAAATGACTGTACAGTTGTTAGAAAGAAAGGGAACTACACTTCAAATGGATTCATTTGATAACTTTACCCCAATACTTGCAATATTGGTCCTGGTGTCTGTGGATAAATCCATGGATTTAAGTGCACGAGCTGAGGAAGAGCGAAGCAAATAGTGCTCATATCTGTGTGCTCGAGAGAAGATTGTCTATGTCACCTGTCACTCAAAACAGCTGCAACTTGCACTCATCATAACATTAAAAATAACACATTTCAGTACCAGATCATTACCTATATAATTTATATATATATATATATATATATATATATATATATATATATATATATATATACACACACACTTATATAGCACACTTCTGCTCAAGAACTACCAATGTTTTTTTTCTGCATTAGACACTGCACCAAACAAAGTTATTTAAAAAAGTGGTATGGACAAAATTGGACAAATTAAAAAGTGGCGGAGGCATGTCCCACCCATCCCACCCGTATATGATGCCTACAGTATATAGCAATCCTGACCTTAGCTTGAGGACACAGAGAGATAGGGCCAAATTGGCCTTATCATAGAGCTAGCTGAACAATTATATTCCTCAGCCACTCCCTTTAGTAACCCAGCTGAACAGTATTTATCTGCATTTATCAACATTTCCTTAATACAGCCACTTTCGTTCAGCCAAAAATAGTGCATTTCCTACTGCCTGCCTTTGATTTTAGAGTTTGCTTTCACTAGGGACTAAGTGAAAGTGAAGTAAATGGTTAGATTCAAAGATAATAATTGCCTGCACAAAGTCTCTGTTAATCAGCAGTTATTTTCAATATTAGCAGATATGTAGATGCTATGGTCTATGGGAATTGCTGGATGGACAAAATTGTATTTTCTAGTCAAACAAGTAGCTTAAATGAGCCAGTCAAGTATGAAAGGTAAAAATGTTAGTAACCTAAGTTGTATATTAAAAACACAAATGTAGAATGCTGCTCTGACATTAGCTGTCCTATAGAATAATTACATACGTTTTCAGTAGATATAAAACTATGCACTGAACGCATGGCTAAATGCCTTTCAATGAAGTAAAGTATCAGCCAGCAGAGCGGCAGTCATTCATAGATCACATGGAACCTCTACCATCTAGCAGAACTCTGTTTGTTTAGACACAAGTGTGTGAAACAGTGTAAGGAACTAGCGCCGTTCTGCATGCACACACTCACTATTGTAATGCAGGTACCCCAGTGGCAGTTCTAGCTTGTATGGCCCCTGGGCAATCACCACTAACCCCCCCCAATCATCACACTATCTGTGCCGCCCCCAGCAAGATGCTGCCCTGGCCGGCTGCCAATGCCTAATCTGCCACTGAAGTTCCCTTCAATTACAAGTGGAATTTGCCACAAACATTCAAATCAACCTCCTGCCTTCTTCCTTTCATTTGCTTCAGAGTTCAAACAAGCATAAAAGGAAACAGTTTAAACAGTACAGCTGCCCCCTATTAGGGGCACACTATGACTAGCAAGGGCCCCGGGGCCAATTTTCATTTGTTCTGTTTTACAGTCAGACTAATTAAAACACACAGCACGGATGTGGTAATGAAACCGCTCAACTGAAACACGTTTGCTGAACAGCCGCTGTTCTTAAAGAGACAGTACCATTTTAATGTTTGATATACATAATGTAAACTCAATGTGAATATTACAATTTATGCATACAAAATGCAATTTTGATTCAATTTATCGTTGGACCTCGTCTTTCCGTCTCTTAAAGTTGACCACATTTATATCCATATCAGCAATTAAGGTTATTAACTGGTTAAGACTTTCTGAAAAAAGATCAAATGCTCCATTTAGGTTTAAATACTCCATAGAGTATTCATCTATTAGGAATAGAAACTGAAACTTTCTTTGTCTTTTTTTTTTTCATTTGAAAATGTTAAGTGTTTTGTTTTGTTAGTTTGTCCTGTGTTTAGCAGTCTTTTACCAATCAGGTTTACCAGGGACGAACTGCTGAACATTCGGCAGCACATACCAGATAATCTTTTCCCGGTTTTTCAATATTCGGACGTTTTGCTGGACATTTTAGTTGGAGGCGCTGCTGTGTTGTTTAGATGCGCTAAGAGACGCAGGCGAGGGAAACGAGCTGGCGCGCTGGTTAAACTCCGTCAGCGCGGCGTTCGAACAGCACTGCTGAGCATTCATCTCGCAAATCTCCGCTCTCTTCCCAACAAAACGGACGAACTACATCTCCTCACACATACTAATAAGGACTTTTCAAACTCTGCTGCACTGTGCTTCACTGAAACCTGGCTGAGTGAAGCCATTCCGGACAGCGCATTACATCTGCCGGGCTTCCAGCTGTTCAGAGCGGATCGCATCGCGGAGTTAACGGGGAAAACGAGAGGAGGTGGAACATGCTTTTACATCAACGAAAGTTGGTGTACAGATGTAACAACACTAAAGAGGATGTGCTGTCCTAATCTGGAAGCGCTCTTTATTAACTGTAAGCCGTTCTACTCGCCGCAGGAGTTTTCTTCGTTTATTCTGGTGTGTGTTTACATTCCTCCTAACGCGTCTGGGAACTTAGCGCTGCAACAGCTGGCTGATCAAATCTCAGACACAGAACAACAATACCTGGACTCAGTCATTATTATTCTTGGGGACTTTAACAAAACAAATCTCACACGCGAACTGCCCAAATACAGACAACACATTACATGCCCCACCAGAGACAGGAATATATTGGATCACTGCTATACAACATTAAAGGATGCATATCGCTCTGTCCCACGTGCAGCTTTGGGACTCTCTGTTCACTGTCTGGTTCATCTTCTCCCGACCTACAGGCAGAAATTAAAATTACTACTTACTAATTACAGGACTCCTACCCCCGACCCTGTGGCGGACCAACGACTGGCTGATGACCTGAATGTGTTTTACTGCAGATTTGAAAGGCCCGATTTCACACCCCACATGCACTCGGACCTTCATTTCACACAACCATTAACACCTCCTGCAACCCCCCTCCTCCCCCCTCCTGCTACACTACCTGCACTCAAGATCTGTGAGGACGATGTGTGCTGTGTCTTTCGGAAGCAAAGGACAAGGAAGGCTCCAGGACCAGATGGCATCTCACCAGCTTGCCTTTGTTCCTGTGCTAACCAACTGGCCCCCATCTTCACTCAGATCTACAGTAGATCACTGGAGCAGTGTGAAGTCCCATGCTGCTTCAAACGCTCAGTCATTATCCCCGTCCCTAAGAAACCTAAAATCACAGGACTTAATGACTACAGACCTGTCGCCCTGACATCTGTGGTCATGAAGTCATTTGAGAGACTGGTGTTGGCCCACCCACCTGAAGGACATCACTGGACCCTTTCTGGACCCCCTTCAATTTGCTTATCGAGCAAACAGGTCTGTGGATGATGCAGTCAACATGGGTTTTCATCATATCCTGCAACATCTGGACAGACCGGGGACATACGTAAGGATCCTTTTTGTGGACTTCAGCTCGGCTTTCAACACAATCATACCAGATATACTCCGGACTAAGTTAAACCAACTCCCTGTTCCCACCTCTACCTATCAGTGGATTACCAGCTTTCTGACGGACAGGCAGCAGCTTGTGAGGCAGGGAAAATTCACTTCCACCACCTGTACCATCAGCACTGGTGCCCCCCAGGGATGTGTGCTCTCCCCACTACTCTTCTCCCTGTACACCAATGACTGCACCACCAAGGACCCCTCTGTCAAGCTCCTGAAGTTTGCAGACGACACCACTGTCATCGGCCTCATCCGAGATGATGATGAGTCTGCATATAGAAAGGAGTTTGGGCTGGCTGTCTGGTGCAGTCAAAACAACCTGGAGCTGAACACGCTCAAAACAGTGGAGATGATTGTGGACTTTAGGAGGAACACCCCAACATTGTCCCCCCTCACCATTCTAAACAGCACTGTGGCAGCAGTGGTGTCATTCAGGTTCCTGGGCACTACCATCTCACAGGACCTGAAGTGGGAGATACACATCGACTCCATTGTGAAAAAGGCCCAGCAGAGGTTGTACTTCCTTCGCCAGCTGAGGAAGTTCAACCTGCCACCAGTGCTGCTGAAACAGTTCTACTCAGCAGTCATTGAGTCTGTCCTCTGCACTTCAATAACTGTCTGGTTTGGTGCAGCTACGAAATCAGACATCAGAAGACTACAAAGGACAGTTCGGTCTGCTGAGAGGATTATTGGTTGCCCCCTGCCCCCCCTTCAAGAACTCTACACTTCCAGAGTGAGGAAAAAGGCTGGTAAAATCACTCTGGACCCCACTCACCCCGCCCACTACCTTTTGAACTGTTGCCTTCTGGCCGGGCTTCAGAGCTCTGAACACCAGAACCGTCAGACACAGGAACAGTTTTTTCCCTCAGGCCATCCATCTAATGAACAATTAAATTGCCCCATTGAGCAATAATTATGTGCAATACACAGTTTAATTTTAATTTTAATTTATATTATCCAACATATCTACTTCTGCCATTACTTACATTGCTCTGTACATAATATACAGGTTTTTGTTCTTTATATAACAGATTGTATTAGATTTGCACTACGTGTGTGTATGTGGATATGTATGAAGGTGAGTGTATGTGCGTATATGTATAATTATTTATTTTGTGTTCTTTTCTGTTTTTAATTACCTATGTCTTGCTGCTGTTTTTGGTATTGTTTGTATTGTTGTAGAGTGGAAGCTCCTGTCACCTAGACAAATTCCTTGTATGTGTAAGCATACTTGGCAATAAAGCTGATTCTGATTCTGATTTTTTAACTCTGATAAGGTGCTCTATGAATTTAACATTATTATTATTATTATTATTAACTAAATAATGGTGTCCTATCATACAAAATCCTGATAGACTTGTGTGACTTTTACCTGTTTGTAGGTTACATTGATTTATTATTTTTCTTTTAGTACTTGAATTTCTATTTATTATTCACTGCAAAATGTGTGCTTGACATTTCACAATTTGCTTGACACCTCTTGCCTCTAGAAAGTTGTTATACATGCACAGACAAACGAAAATTACGTTTCATGCATATATTAATATCTGAAATACCAGTAATAACCACAACATATTCCACAATTAATGTAGCCTACAAATTCAGCTTCATCTAGTAAGAATTTTTTTTAATAAAATAATATATTTGTAATAATAATTATTATTTTTAGGCTATTAGTATGAAAAGGCATATACAAGTCATATTTTATTAATATAAATTATTACTGTCAGATTAACATAAAAATGGGCATTTCACAAATTTTGGACGTACTTCCGGCTTAAGCCCCGCCCACACCCGGTTCTATCCGAATACAGAGACAGATACAGATCATTTTGTCATATGAACAGATACAGATACAAATACAGATAATGGCTTCATTGCACACCCCTACTGCGTAGGGCACCAACTCCCTAGGGGGGCACCATCTCACCATAAGGGGACACCAGAAACTCCATCTCACCATAATAAACTACTAAGTTTTGTAAAATAATTTTTTATTCCATGTCCATGCAGATTAATGGTCTACTTGTACTATGGCCCATTAGGTGTTAAAAAGACATATCAGTGCCACCGGAATAGCAGAGGTGTACATTATTTGCTCATCCACCTTCATCCTTACTTAATGGTTCGGGCCACTTATGGAGCTTCATATCAACATTTACCTGGTTGAGGCCCAACACTCATACAAGGAAGGAGTGTGTTGAGCTGAGATCAAAGAGAGAAAGAGGGCAAAACTCAGAAGCAAGATGACAAAAGAAAACCAAGAGACTCAAAGGCAATTCCTTATATATATATATATATATATATATATATATATATATATTTATTTAACCACAGTACCACCGCTCCCTATATGCAGACTGTGTAGGGCACCAACTCCCTAGGGGGGCACCATCTTACTCTAGGAGGGCACCAGAAATCCCCCCCCCCACACCGCATCAATTTGCCCAGCGGTGGCCCTAATTAACCACTTTCAAGCTTTAATTCATTGCAAAAAGTCAGCAAACACAGATTTGTTTTTTTTAGCTCAGCTAATAAAATGTAGTCACAGTAATACAGGAAGCAAGATGTATCTCGTGTCTATTTCTGTTTGTTATGACTGACAATGATTGATAGCTTTTGGCAGAAGAACCTCCAGGCGCTTTTTTAGTAATACTGCAATTGTTCTGACCCTTTGCTAAAACAACTAACCATCTCTAGAGTCAGGCTCAGCTTCCTCCAAGTTTATGATTAATTGATCCCTGGCTGTGGATGGAGACAAAGCAAAAACAATAAAATACAGCAGGGGTGATATCAGCCAGCAAGGTAAGGAACCAAAACAATACAGATGCTGTGGAATTAAAGGGAGCACATTTATTGTGGCACATGAGTTGGCGACACAACAGGGAGATCAGGCGGTGCTTATAACTGCACATCTGTTTCTCCGTTCATTACGAGGATCTGTCATGACTCCCTATACAGAGTGAAATCATTCCATCAAGACCTGTTTATACCTGAGCCAGGGTTGCTGCACTAATATTAGCTTGTGATCTGGGGAAGCATGTGACAGTCTTGCCAAAATGTGACAGTCTTTCCTTCCTTTATAGGGTTGACTACAATATGTCTGCTGGTAATGCCAGATTGCAACATCAGGACTTTCAACATGATTCAGACATGATCTAAGAGCTTTGATGTGTGATAGCTTTAATTAAATGTGAGCTTTAATGTATTTCACTTTAAACATCACGTAGGACATTGTACATATGTTAACCGCAAAACAATCAGAAAGGATGTCAGAAATCAAAAGTTGAAAAGTAACACTTTTTGGACAGGTCTCATGGTAACCATAGTATTCTTTGAAATACCTTGGAGATGCATATAAATATGAATATGCTAATCATTCAGTACTATAGTATATATATCAGTGCCACAGGGATATATTATCTGATATATCAGTGTATAGATTTCTCTTTCGCTCTATCACTCCCTTTGTTTCGTGTCTTCTTCTATTCCACTTCATCAATCTCTCCTTCATAAACACAGTCACTCTGAAAGACATGTAAGGAGCAGGCGACCAGTCTTCGACCGTAACATTCTTGTGCCGATTCCAAATTTGAAAGCGACAGAAGCAGCCTTTTCAGCCTAAACTGCAGGCCAGCGTTTAACAGGACAGGCTCTTACTGTCTAAATCAAGCCTTTTGGATTAAACCAGTAACATGAGCTTTCAAACAACTCCTGGACCTGATATAATCCCCTGGCCCTTTAACGTCCTCCTAATATGTGTGGCGTCTCCTTTATTGGAAACCTCTGTCAAGCACCAGGGGAGTGAGCTTATTCTGTCAGGGACTAATAACGGATGAAATATGAATCCATTTCAGTCTTTTGAGGTAGGGATAGTTCAGGTATCGCAAAGGAAATTAAAGCAGAGAGATGGAACATGCTTTCAGTCATATCTGATCCTCTAATTATCTGTTCTCTTGTTCAGCCACTGATAAGACATATGATTGAGCAGTAATAGTGGTGCATTCACATACAGTATCTTTCTGGTATGGAGGGAGAACATTAATTCTCTTGTTTGGGAGGAACATGTTTGGAATATTTTTTTTTTTAGATGAGCTTTGGGGGTCTTGACCAAGATAACTTTTTATTGAGACTTCAGAATTATAGTTGAAGGCAGTTTTACATTACAGCATTGAAAGTACTAACAGGGTGAATGTTGTAATATTAAGGCTGAACACAGAAATGTGTAGTTCTATTTATATGGAATTTAAAAGTTGGCTATCCAAGACAAACTAACTTGTTAACCCTTGTGCGTCAGTTTAAAAATGTTACTCCGAGGTCCTTAGAGGACAAAAATGTCCACGTCAAAAAACTGCCATAATAATATTATATATTAATATTATTTTCCACTTTCAATTAGATCATGTTTAAACCAACATCAGTTCTGATCGTAACTACCAAATATTCATTCATTTTCAGGATTTGAACCCTTTAAATGCCAGTTTGTTTAAATAATGCCACTGTTATTTTCTATGGAAAAAAGCAGAGAAATAATATTATTTTCCATATACTAAATGCTAAGGGGAATGTTTTCTGGGATTATCACAGTCTGGGATATGTCAATGATTAGCAACAACATTGATTTTGATGCATTTTTTTTTTTTTTTTTGCAATGTCAGAAAAAAAACAACAAAAAAAAAACACACTCAGTACCTTAGAGGACAAAAATGCCTGCTTCAAAAAAACTACCATAGAAATATTATATATATTCATATTATTTTCCACTTTCACTGACTTTTTTTTAAACAACATCAGTCCTGATCATAACTAGCAAATATTCATTCATTCATTCATTCATTTTCAGGATTTGAACCCTTTAAATGTCAGTTTGTTTATATAATGCCACTGATGTTTTACTCTCTCACTCACACACACACACACACACACACACACACACACACACAAAACAAAACACACTCTTACATCCATACCAACTAGTGGCGGGCCGTGCGTTTTAAGTCTAGGCCTTCAGTGTGATTCATGCCATTAAGAAAACACAGTTTCACAATGAATAAGACACCCTATGCCTTTGGGCATCATACATTATGCCACAGCTAACTAGTAATACCAGTTGACATTTTAAAAACACGTCCACGCACAAAAGCCAGAACTTGAAACAACACTTAATGCTCAAACAAGCCAAATTTTAAC